>NC_091638.1:3848076-4151106 GCF_027580195.1 Bos mutus
TTAGCACAATGTCCAGCACATAATACATAATCATGATGCATTTGTTAATGATGAGTCAAATGATGGACAAACAGGGCTCACTCTATGCTCTAACTATGATGGCACTGAGTGATTTTCTTTTCCTTCCACAACAAAGGGTAACATTTTCAATAGGATGGATTGCATCTCCCTCTGGAAGTATACTTTAGAAGTATAATATTGGGGGAAAAAAAAAAAAAAAACAACTCTGTACAACTTCAAAATACCAGGACAAATGTTCTCTATGTGCTACATGGAGTTGAAGGCATTTAACATAACTGTACCATCCAGAACACATTGATTTTCACTGTTAAACAAACATAAATTTGCTAAGCTAGTCCTTTGAGAAGTATGATTTGTTGATATGAATTCAATATAATCCCAACCTGCATAGTAAAAATGTTTTGATTCCTTTGCCAAGTTTTGTGGAACATTCTTTTGATCTTGGCAATCTCTTGTATTTTAGCTATTCTCTTTCTTCTAATTTCTAGAGACAGACATTAATTATTTTTCCCTACACTTCTGGGAGTCATACACATGATATTATTACTAGACAGTGACAGTAGATTATCTCCCTAAGACATTTAAGCTGGAGTAGTACCAGGGATTTCTGCAAGCTGGAAACTGGATCTTAGTGGACGACTCTCACCTGGAGTTTGTTAGAGTTTGTTGTTTCACCTAATTACAGCAAGCAAGTAGAATGAAGTGCTTATTTGCCCACGAAGACATGAAGAACATCTTTTCGTTTTTATTTACAAGAGGTACTTCTTATTGAAAATTCTAAGTGGATGGGAAGCTTGCATTTTTCCCCAGGGGAAGAAACAGAAATACTTGAAATACTGACAAACATGAATTGGAGAAAAATTTTAGTGTGTAAGCATTTGGTACTGATGCTATGATCTATCTATTTGGCAAATGAAGAAATAATGTAAGTTTTATCAACAGACAACTCTCACTTTGGCCAAAAACTTCTTTATGAAGTTTGAGACTTGTTTTTTGGCTTTTAAAAAGCATATTCATTTATATCAATGAAATTATTTGCAAGGCAAAAATAGAGACACAGATGCAGAAAGCAGATACTAGGAGGGGTGGAGGAGGTGGAATGGATTGTGAGATTGGGATTGACAGATATGCAGTGAGAAAGAAAGTGAAGTGAAAGTGATAGTTGCTCAGTCGAGTCTGATTCTTTGCAACCCCACATGCTGTAGCCTGCCAGGTTCCTCTGTCCATGGAATTCTCCAGGCAACAATACTGAAGTGAATTGCAGGGATCCTCCCAACCCAAGGATTGAACCTGGGTTTCCTGCATTGCAAGCAGATTCTTTTACTATCTGAGCCAGTTATATATTTCATGTAACTAATGAGAATCTACTGTGAAGGAACTCTACTAAATGCTCTGTAGTTACCTAAATGGGAAGAAAAACCAAAAAAAGAGGGACTATATGTATACATATAGCTGATTCACTTTGCTGTACAGCAGAAATCAACACAACATTGTCAATCAACTATCCTTCAATAAAAATTAATTTTAAAAAGTACATTCATTTATTTAGTAGTTATTGAGTCCATACTACATGCCAGGCATTGTTCTAGGGGCTGTGGATATAGCAGTGACCAAAACATTAAAACAAAATAAAATGAAGCAAACAGAAACATGTATCCCCTTAGAGAGAGTTTAAGGAACTTGCCCCAAATCACACAGTTATTAGGTAACAGCAGTAGGACTAAAACTAGACAGTCTGACTTCTAGCCCATGCTTTTTACCACCAAGCTGTGGTCCCATCCTCATTTTCTTAATTAATAATCTTTATTTTTAGAACAGTTTTGGATGTACAGAAAAATTGAGCTACAGCATTACTTTGCCAACAAAGGTTTGTCTAGTCAAGGCTATGGTTTTTCCTGTGGTCATGTATGGATGTGAGAGTTGGACTATGAAGAAAGCTGAGTGCCGAAGAATTGATGCTTTTGAACTGTGGTGTTGGAGAAGACTCTTGAGAGTCCCTTGCACTGCAAGGAGATCCAACCAGTCCATTCTGAAGGAGATCAGCCCTGGGATTTCTTTGGAAGGAATGATGCTAAAGCTGAAACTCCAGTACTTTGGCCACCTCATGCGAAGAGTTGACTCATTGGACAAGACTCTGATGCTGGGAGGGATTGGGGGCAGGAGGAGAAGGGGACGACAGAGGATGAGATGGCTGGATGGCATCACTGACTCGATGGACATGAGTCTGAGTGAACTCCGGGAGTTTGTGATGAACAGGGAGGCCTGGCGTGCTGCGATTCATGGGGTTGCAAAGAGTCAGACACGACTGAGCGACTGATCTGATCTGATATAACTGGTAAAGAATCTGCCTGCAATGCAGGAGACCTGAGTTCGATCCCTGGGTTGTGAAGATCCCCTGGAGAAGGGAAAGGCTACCCACTAGAGTATTCTGGCTTGGAGAATTCCATAGACTGCATAGTCCCTGGGATCACACAGAGTCAGACATGACTGAGTGACCTTCACTATGATATGACACAACTTTCTCACACATGTGTTGACCTTGATGCAGAAAACAGCAAAATGGATCAAACATGAGTATACCCAGTGTTGTTACCATCTCCTTACTCTGAAGTCATGTTACAATAGAGGTAAGTGAAGATTGTCCTAGTCCTAGGATATCCATTCATTTATCCAACAGTTAATTCTAGAGCCTCATTCCTGTGTTAGGATGCTCAAGCAAAGAATAGACAGATGTGGCCCCTACACTTACAAAGATTATGATAGAGTGTAAGCCCTGACATAAAAAATATAAAAATGAGTATAAAATTACAAAAGATAGAGATTTTAAAAGATGGGGAGGGAGGAGGGTTCAGGATGGGGAACACATGTATACCTGTCACAGATTCATTTTGATATATGGCAAAACCAATACAATATTGTAAAGTTAAATAAAATAAAATAAAAAATTTTTTAAAAATTAAAAAAAAAAAGACAAATGTGGTTTACATATAGCATGGGGAATTCTACTCAGTCATCAGTAATAATCCATATGGGAAAAAAAATCTGGGAAAAAAAGTGAATGTATGTATATGTATAACTGAACCACCTTGCCACAAACCTGAAGCTAATGCAACATTGTAAACCAACTATATTCTAATATAAAATAAAAATTGAAAAATAACAATGTGGCACACGATTTTAGATGGGACTTATATAAGTCCTGTGTGAGATAATAACATATAATTGGCATCTGAAGGATGGGTAAGAGTTTGCCTTGCAAAGAGAAGAGGAGAGGGTATTTCAGGCAAGAGGGTCAAGAAAACAAAGTTACTGATGAGGCTGAGGATGTGGGTCTTTCTAATATAAAGGAGCTGAATTGGTAAAGGAAATGGAACATGGCTGGCCTGGGAGAAAGGAGGAAAGCCAGGAGAATTTGTTATCCCCAAATCAAGAGAAAGTGTGATGCCATAAGGTCAAGTAAGTTTGAGATTAAAAAATTGGAGGCAGTTGGTGACCTTGCATTATTTTGTGATATCAGCATTAGCACAAGTGTTGTTTCAAATGTGTTTTTATTTTTCTAATTCAAGTGCATGTTTTCTTATCAAGAGCAGCATCCTCAGGTTTAGGGTAAAGAAGTGCTTTTGAAGTGGGCTGATTAATTAATGGAAAATGATAGAGTGCCCAGAGTGTGCAAAGATAACACTTAGGAGCAGCTTGCATGTAAAGCAAGAGAGCACAGTGGCCAGAAAGGAAGAAGCAGGGATGGAGCTCTTTCTAAGTTGACACCAGTTCGAGCAAGTTAAAATGCTGATTTTAGAGAACTGAGAATGATATTGCATACAGGAGGGTAAGAGGACTAAAAATGAAAGTTGGAAGATGACCAAGAAGCCAGGAAGGTAGGACTGAGCATGTGGAGTGACTGGCCTTTGCTGGCAGGAGCCTCTCCTCCTCCAAGTTTATTGGAAGGAAAAAGTAAAAATAAAGATTTAAGTTAGTGGTAGATTTGATGGAAACATTAATTAGGGTCTTAAAGAAGTATGAAGTAAGACATTGGTGTGGAGTTGAGAGAGAAAGGGTGGGAAGTGGGGAGGAGAGAGTCCAGGTACCTGAAGCAGTGAGGGTGACAGAGAACTCATTCGGGAAATGATGTGAAGACGCCAAGCAGTGCCCAGTAGCCACTTGAACAGGTAACCGAGAAACTTAGTGATGCCAGCAAATTAGAGTCCGATTTCAGTGGGCCTAGACGCAAAATGTTAGTGACTTGCATAAAGTTTCTCTCTCAGATTACTTGATCTTAAGCCCAGGATGGTACGGAGGAATCTGGATTCCTCTGTTCGATACTGTTTTCTCCATCATTTCACTTCCACTTCTTGGTCCAAAAGGGTGTTCCTATCCAACCATCAGGAAGCAACAAGGAACAGAGAGCATACATCCAATCCTTGTTTAAGTTTGTTGTCAGAGAGTAGATGATAGAATGGATGCCTTCAGGGACTGAGGAATTTCCAGTGTTAAAAGTTGAGAATCTGACTGTGGGGAAAATGGGATGCTGAGATGATATGAGGAAGAATCCCTGGAGACAAGGAATCCAAGGATCAAAGAAGCCACATGAGATGGGTGATTCCCAAGGCCTATGAGGTCCCCATGGATGGCAGATGTTGAGGAAGAAAGAAAGAGAACTCAGAACCCAAGTCTTTGCTGAATTAAGTGGGGAAACCATGAAGGTGGTGGAGAGGCAGAGGGGGAGGGGGCTATTTACCAGTAGTGAACGTAACAGTGATGAATGTATTCTAAACGTGAAAGTGAAAGTGAAAGTCTCTCAGTTGTGTCTGACTCTTCCACCCCATTCTAAATTTAGTCAGGAGGTAAGCACAGGGAGGAGCAGCCTGAGAGTTGGGAATAAGGATGTGGTAGTAGAGTCTGCCTACAATGTGGGAGACCTGGGTTCAATCCCTGGGTCAGGAAGATCTCCTGGAGAAGGAAATGGCAACCCACTCCAGTATTCTTGCCTGGAAAATCCCATCAACGGAGGATCCTTGTAGGCTACAGTCCATGGGGTCGCAAAGAGTCAGACATGACTGAATGACTTCACTTTCACTTTCTATGTGGTATAAATGTGTTGAGGACATTGATGAGGTAGGGCTACTTGGGCAGATGGTCTACAAAATAGGAAGCTACCATCTTTTCTAGAAGAAACTTAACTCTTATTGTGAAGATACGGGGCATAGATGTTACCTAAGAAAACACTCAAGTGCGTGAGCCTGAGAATAAAACATTATTTTGAAGTTTGTTATCATACATGTTAATATGAATGAGGGCTTCCCTGGTGGCTCAGAAGGTAAAGAATCTGCCTGCAGTGCAGGAGGCCCAGGTTTGATCCCTAGGTCAGGAAGATCCCCTGGAGAAAGATATGGTTACCCACTCCAGTATTCTTGCCTGGAAAATTCTGTGGACAGAGGAGCTTGGCAGGCTACAGTCTATGGGGTCACAAGAGTTGGACACGACTGAGTGACTGACACACATGTATTATTAAGTATTTGTCTGTTGCCCAAGCATAACAAGGGTACATTTTTGATTTGTAGCATACATCCTAATCATGCTACTTTTGATAATTCTTAAAATTTGGAGTATCTAAATCCTCACAGAAAGCAAAGCAGAACTAAAGAGCTTCTTGATGAAAGTGAAAGAAGAGAGTGAAAAAGTTGACTTAAAACTCAACATTTAAAAAACAAAGATCATGGCATCTGGCCCTATCACTTCATGGCAAATAGGGAAACAATGGAAACAGTGACAGACTTTATTTTTTTTTGGCTCCAGAATCACTGCAGATGGTGACTGCAGCCATGAAATTAAAAGAGTCTTGCTCCTTGGAAGAAAAGCTATGACCAACCTAGACAGCATATTAAAAAGCAGAGATATTACTTTACCAACAAAGGTCTGTCTAGTCAAAGCTATGGTTTTTCCAATAGTCATGTGTGGATATGAGTGTTGGACTATAAAGAAAGCTGAGTGCTGGAGAATCAATGCTTTTGAACTGTGGTGTTGGAGAAGACTCTTAAGAATCCCTTGGACTGCAGGGAGATCAAACCAGTCCATCCTTAAAGGAGATCAGTCCTAAATATTCATTGGAAGGACTGATGCTAAAGCTGAAACTCCAATACTTTGGTCACCTGAAGCAAAGAACTGACTGATTTGAAAAGACCCTGATGCTGGGAAAGATTGAAGGCAGGAGGGGAAGGGGACGACAGAGGATGAGATGGTTAGATGACATCACTGACTCAATGGACATGAGTTTGAGCATGCTCCAGAAGATGGTGATGGATAGGGAAGCCTGAGGTGATGCAGTCCATGGGGTCGCAAAGAGTCGGACATGACTGAGTGAGTGAACTGAAATGAAATCCTCACAAATTTGTTTATATTTAAGTAAATTTAAATTTTTTTTAAATCATAAAATATAATGTTAAAATATTCCAACAAAATAGAAAGTTATAAAATTAAAAGCAAAAATGTCTTCCTAGTTTGAATTCTCCACTTTCAATGACACTTCTTAGAGACAATTGGCTTTTTCTCTTTCCAGATACTCCTTGATTATTAACTCAGTTAATTAAAATAATGCACTAATTTGTAAGTTTTTAAATGAACCTTTTCTTTATGTAGTTTATGGACTAAATGCTTGTTTCCTCTCAAAATTCATTTGTTGAGATTCTAACCCATAATGTAATGGCATTTGGAGGTGGGACCTTTGGGAGATAATTAGCTTCAGATGAAGTCATGAGGATGGGGTCCTCATTATGGGATTAGTGTCCTTTTAACAGGAGGAAGAGACACAACTTCTCTCTCTGTCATGTGAGGGTACAGTGAAAAGGTGGCTGTCTGTAAGCCAGGAAAAAGCCCTCACCAAGAATTGAAGCTGCTAGTACCTTGGTATTTAACTCAGCCTCTGTGAGAAGGAATTGTGCCATTTAGTCACTTAGTGTATGATAATTTTGTTATAGCAGCTTGAACTAAGACATACAGTTTCTGCTGACCTCCTGTTATGAAAAATTAGGAGCTTTGCAGTTATGATTTGAATATATTCTCTACTTCTTGATTTTTTTAGGATATTATTGTGTAAATGATTTTAGCACATTACTGACTGGGGGAGTTTTTGCAGAAAGTAATGCCTGTTACCAACAATTTGTTATGTAGGCAAATATTGAAATAATCCAGTCGATAATGTTCAGGTAACAAAAGATGTATTAACACCACTCTGGTCAATAAGTTGCTAAATAACATACTTAGCCCTCTATTTCTTGATCTTAAACTTTGAACAGTCTTACTAAGTAATATGAGGATATTGTTAAAGGCAATGCCAAAGAATGCTCAAACTACTGCACAATTGCACTCTCTCACACACTAGTAAAATAATGCTCAAAATTCTCCAAGCCAGGCCTCAGCAATACATGAACCATGAACTTCCAGATGCTCAAGCTGGTTTTAGGAAAGGCAGATGAACCAGAGATCAAATTGCCAACATCCGCTGGATCATCGAAAAAGCAAGAGAGTTCCAGAAAAACATCTATTTCTGCTTTACTGACTATGCCAAAGCCTTTGACTGTGTGGATCACAGTAAACTATGGAAAATTCTGAGAGACATGGGCATACCAGACCACCTGACCTGCCTCTTGAGAAACCTAGATGCAGGTCAGGAAGCAACAGTTAGAACTGGACATGGAACAACAGAATGGTTCCAAATAGGAAAAGGAGTACGTCAAGGCTGTATATAGTCACCCTGTCTATTTAACTTATATGCAGGGTATATCACGAGAAATGCTGGGCTGGATGAAGCACAAGCTGGAATCAAGATTGCTGGGAGAAATATCAATAACCTCAGATATGCAGATGACACCACCTTTATGGCAGAAAGTGAAGAGGAACTAAAAAGCCTCTTGCTGAAAGTGAAAAAGGAGACTGAAAAAGTTGGCTTAAAGCTCAACATTCAGAAAACTAAGACATGGACATGAGTTTGAGTGAACTCTGGGAGTTGGTGATGGACAGGGAGGCCTGGCATGCTGCGATTCATGGGGTCACAAAGAATTGGACACGACTGAGTGACTAAACTGAACTGAACCCTATATTATGTCTCTCTGACCTTCTTCTCTCCTCCTTTTCCTTCGCCTATCTCTAGGCTTAGCATGTCAAGCTTGTGTCTTTTACACTTTGTCCTATGACTGTAATTAAATTCTTCAATGCTTTATCCATAAGTTGGTATTATACTTTAAAATTTCATCAATATATTTTATAATTATATTTGATTAATATTATTTACTTCATAATCAAAGTGGAAAATAGAATGTCTTATTCCAAGAGTATGTGATAAATATATATTTTTTATTCTTATACTCTATCACTTACTCAAAATGACACTTAATTTTTGTTTAAAATTTTACTTGTCTTTCAAGCTTTTTGTCTAGTTTCTAATAGTCATGGAATTGTGGTTGCTAGAGAACACTTGCCTTCACCTTATTATCACAT
The DNA here is from genome assembly GCF_027580195.1 of Bos mutus. NCBI lineage: Eukaryota > Metazoa > Chordata > Mammalia > Artiodactyla > Bovidae > Bos > Bos mutus. The sequence goes on from NC_091638.1 coordinate 3,856,588, forward strand.
ACTTGGAATGGACTCTATGTCCTTCTTGAAGACTTTCTTTGAACACATCCTAACTACCATTTTCTGATTATTGCTTTTTATTTAATTTTACTCCCTAAGTCATCCATTGTTTCTAAGATATTGTGATTTTTTTTTCTCTTGCATTTCTCTCACAGTTTACTGGAATAGATTTTCAATATTTTTTTGTTTTGCTTTGCTTTATTTTGTTTAAAGAAAAGGTAGAAAGTAATTTCCATAGTTCTTCTATATCATCCATAATTTATACTTTTTAATGTTCTGTTTGAAATGTTGATTATGAAAAAGCATTTTCATGCCATTTTGATTCTTATTCCTTTGTAGATGTCATGCTTTTCTCTTGGGGAAGATTAAGGATGTGCTCCCAGTGGAATGCTGGAATCTCTTCAAACTGTGTATGCCTGAAACCTTTTTTTATTGTCTCTGAAGACTGAGATAAATTTCCTTCTATCTTTTTAATCCCCCCCTTTTTTGTTCTCTTTGTACAATTTTTGGATTAGGTTTGGACATTCTTCAATCTATCTTCCATGTCTCTTAATGTTCTTTTAATATTTTCCATCTCTATCTTTTTGGACTATGTTCTAGAGGTTTTCTTTGAATTTATTTTAATTATTATTATAATTGGTATTCAGTCACTTAAGTCATGACCAACTCTTTTAAACGCCATGGACTGCAGTACAACAGGCTTCCCTGTCTTTCACTATCTCTTGGAGTTTGCTCAAACTCATGTCCATTGAGTCGATGATGCCATCCAACCCTCTCATCCTCTGTCACCCTCTTCTCCTCCTGCCCTCAATCTTTCCCAGCATCAGAGACTTTTCCAGTGAGTAGGTTCTTTGCATCAGATGACCACAGTATTGGAGCTTCAGCATTAGCATCCGTGCTTCCAGGATCTGTGTCCATGCTGTTATTTAGTTCAGTAGTGCACAGTCTTTTTAGCACCAGGGACTGGTTTTGTGGAAAACAGTTTTTCCACAGACCCGGGATTGGGGTGGGGAACAGCTTCAGGATGATTCAAATGCACTACATTTACTGTGCACTTTATTTCTATTACTATTATGTCACCTCTGCCTCAGATCATCGGCATTAGATCCTGAGGATTGGGGACCCCTAACTTAGTCTCTGTACTCATAGTCTCTTCTATTTTTCAATAATTTGATTTATTTCCAGAATCTCTTTCTTGCCATTTAATTGATCCTTTTTTAAAATAGTTGCTTGTCTTGTTATGAATGCCTATTTCTTCAAATTTTCAGAGGAAAAGAAATAGTATTTATAAAAATTCAGTTCAGTTCAGTTCAGTCGCTCAGTTGTGTCCAGCTCTTTGCGTCCCCATGAATTGCAGCACACCAGGCCTCCCTGTCCATCACCAACTCCCGGAGTTCACTCAGACTCATGTCCATCGAGTCAGTGATGCCATCCAGCCATCTCATCCTCTGTCGTCCCCTTCTCCTCCTGCCCCCAATCCCTCCCAGCATCAGAGTCTTTTCCAATGAGTCAGCCCTTCGCATGAGGTGGCCAAAGTACTGGAGTTTCAGCTTCAGCATCATTCCTTCCAAAGAAATCCCAGGGCTGATCTCCTTCAGAATCTGGAGATCTGAAGATGGATCTCCTTGCATTCCAAGGGACTCTCAAGAGTCTTCTCCAACACCACAGTTCAAAAGCATCAATTCTTCAGCACTTAGCCTTCTTCACAGTCCAACTCTCACATCCATACATGACCACAGGAAAAACCATAGCCTTGACTAGATGGACCTTTGTTGGCAAAGTAATGTCTCTGCTTTTGAATATGCTATCTAGGTTGGTCATAAATTTCCTTCCAAGGAGTAAGCGTCTTTTAATTTCATGGCTGCAATCACCATATGCAGTGATTTTGGAGCCCCCCAAAATAAAATCTGACACTGTTTCCACTGTTTCCCCATCTATTTCCCATGAAGTGATGGGACCGGATGCCATGATCTTCGTTTTCTGAATGTTGAGCTTTCAGCCAACTTTTTCGCTCTCCACTTTCACTTTCATCAAGAAGCTTTTTAGTTCCTCTTCACTTTCTGCCATAAGGGTAGTATCATCTGCATATCTGAGGTTATTGATATTTCTCCCAGCAATCTTGATTCCAGCTTGTGTTTCTTCCAGTCCAGCGTTTCTCATGATGTACTCTGCGTAGAAGTTAAATAAGCAGGGTGACAATATACAATCTTGATGTACTCCTTTTCCTATCTGGAACCAGTCTGTTGTTCCATGTCCAGTTCTAACTGTTGCTTCCTGACCTGCATACGGATTTCTCAAGAGGCAGATCAGGTGGTCTAGTATTCCCATCTCTTTCAGAATTTTCCACAGTTTATTGTGATCCACACAGTCAAAGGCTTTGGCATAGTCAGTAAAGCAGAAATAGATGTTTTTCTGGAACTCTCTTGTTTTTTCCATGATCCAGTGGATGTTGGCAATTTGATCTCTGGTTCCTCTGCCTTTTCTAAAACCAGCTTAAAAAATTAGAATGTACATTATGCCTATGTCCTCTGGGTCAGTGTTTTTATTGTCTATTTTGAAATTTTTCTTTGAAGTTGTGAATTTTCTTCAAATACCAAGTGGACATTGATCAGTTATTACTATTTACCAATGAAGAACCACATTGATCAGTGTAGATGGGTGCTCTGCATTTCTTTTACAGTTGTGCAACTGTTGTCCCAAAAATCTTAGGCTTTGAAAGGGAAGATTGACTCTATACAAAGATAAGGGCCCTGTTTTGGTATATATTTCCCTTTTAGGTATATGAACAGGAAATATATAGGCAGACCTAGGTTCACCACTGTTAGGAAGCTAAAGAACATTTTATTTTGACATTTTATTTGTTAGAATTTTTAGGTGCAAAACAAAGAATCCACTTTAGTTAGTTTAATCAAGAAGGTATTTATTGAGACATTAAATAACTCACTCAACTGTTGAAAGAGTTTCTGGAAGAAATGGCTGATGAAAAAAAAAAACAACAGAAAACAGTTTCCAGAAACTCACTGAAGAACTGGCCTAATTAGGGAGTTGCTTGGCCCAAGGGCACTGTCCCTGCGCTTTCGCCTCAGCAGCTGGACGGATGCCCCCTGTGCCCTGCCGGCTGCCTCATGGAGGGCACACCCAGCAGAAGTCTTGTGTAGATACAGCTGACTAGGGGAACTATCATATGTCTACATTCTGGTTGCAACAGAGGGTAGGAAATAGGGCCTTAAAAAGTGTACCTCAAGAAACAGTATTCAGAATGTGGTGTACGTGTTGAGTAGGTTCAATCATGCCTGACTTTTTGAGGCCCCTTAGACTGTAGCCCACCCGGCTCTTCTGTCTGTGGGATTCTCCAGGCAAGAACACTGGAGAGCGTTGCTGTGCCCTCCTCTAGGAGATCTTCCCAACCCAGGGATCAAACCTGCATCTCTTAGGTCTCCTGCATTGGCAGGTGGATTCTTTACAACTAGTGCCGACTGGGAAACCCCACGATATGGGGAACCATCCAAAGCAGAGTGCTCAGAAAGAAGCAGTCTGCAGTGTCCCAGGTCCTCCACGTGGGAAAGCACACCTGAGCTCACTGCTGTCTCTTGGTCCCTTCCTTTTTCACCCCACTGACCCATGGCATTGTACTTCCTGTGTATCTTTCTCTAGGCCTAAAATACAAACTAACGGACCCTACAAATAAATCTTTCTCATTAGAAAGCTCTTCTTGAGGCTTAATTTGGTCTTCATTGCTATGGTCAATTGAACAGATGATGAAATTGAAGGAGCTGCCCAGCCCACCTGGGCACAGCGTACCCTGTAAGTAATTATTATTTCCACCTTGGTTTACCAGTACTCCTATATCTGCTCAGCCTTTGGGGCTTCCACCAGGGGGCGCCGTACCCATCTCCAGTGCCTCTTCTACGTCTTCTGATCTGACAATGCATCGACCCATTGAACTGTTATCTTGCAGACATTTGTCAACACTTCTCGTTTTCTGATTGCATTCTTAAAATATGGGTAAATTTTGCCCGTCTACATTCTAATTTTTTTGGAATTTTGGGAGGAATTGAAGATAAATGGGGATGTTGAGTCACTGCTTTTTACTAAGGTTAGCCCCTGTTTTAGAAATAGGAAAAACAAAACCTCATTTTTGCATTCTGCCCCATTTTTCCGTCTACATTGCCTATCAGGGACTGGCAGACACTCTCTATAGAGGGTCACAAGCAAATGTTTCAGGCCTTGTTGGCACAATGGGCTCTGTTGCAACTGTTCAAATCTCTGTTGAAGGGCAAAAGCCGCTCAGGTGGTCCATGCAGAAATAGGTGTGGCTGTGTCCCAGTGACACTTGATTTACAGGGATGAGTGGCAGCCCGGGTTTGGCCAGCAGACCATAGTTTTTGCCCACTCTGGTCCACATGCAGAATCCTGAGGGCTGCCTCTGACTTTCCTGATCATTCATGTTTGAATGTTTGAACTTTCAGTTTCTCATCATCCATAGATAGGAAAGATATGTTAATTGGGAAAATGTAGGTTTAATAACATGTCATCCTATAGATAAACAACTCCATTTTACCACTTCTTAGCACCATGAATGAATTTCCAACAGGGCTTTTTGTGACTTCGCTTTTCCTAATATAAAAGCAGCATTTGAAAGGGATTTTCTGGTGTATATTGCCTTGATAACAGATACAATTTCCTCAGAATTAGCAAATTTACATGTTAAAAAGGAGAAAGATAAAATCTCCAAAATTACCTTCAGGGAACCAAGTAGTGATGTGGCATCCATACCCAGTAAATTGGCTGATGAAGAGAGCAAGCTGAGTTTTCACTTAAAGGGAAACCATATTAAAATTTGGAAACCAGAAACAGGCAGAAGTATGGAGAGCAGGTATAATCTAGAGTATTTTGAAGTTTAAATGAATCAGAAAGTTGCTGAAAACATATTTTCCCACACATTTCCTAAGGTGGATTTGTGACAGAAGCAGATTCTATTTCACTCTTTCATTTAATCCATGCAGTGCTTCAACACCAATCAAAAATCCCTTTAACTCGGATGTTCGGCTAGACATTTGTCTTTGCAATGTGGGGAGAGGAAACTCAGCTCTGAAGTTGTCTTGGAAAGAGCATGAACCAGAGGGGTGCCTATTTCCTCTAGGTGCAGGAAATATCCACCTACCTCTGTCAGACAGAAGCCACTTCCCATCTTGCCAGTGTAGACATCTTATGATTTGGATCAGAGTCTATTTAGTATTTGTGTTGTTTTGACAGCTTTAGCCTATACTGTTTACTTTTTCAGTTCAGTTCAGTTCAGTTCAATTGCTCGGTCATGTCCGACTCTTTGCGACCCCATGAATCACAGCACACCAGGCCTCCCTGTCCATCACCAACTCCCGGAGTTCACTCAGACTCACGTCCATCGAGTCAGTGATGCCATCCAGCCATCTCATCCTCTGTCGTCCCCTTCCCCTCCTGCCCCCAATTCCTCCCAGGATCAGAGTCTTTTCCAATGAGTCAACTCTTCAGATGAGGTGGCCAAAGTACTGGAGTTTCAGCTTTAGCATCATTCCTTCCAAAGAAATTCCAGAGCTTTACTTTTTAGGTATGATCATTTACTTTACCCAGAGTTAATAATTGTGGGGTTTTCTTCGCTACTTGCTTAATCATTTGTATACCAGTGACTCAGCTCCCCAGAGACATTAGTTGGGAGGTCTCTCCTCAGTATATGTTATTTACGCCAACTGGGCTCTGTGTTAATTTCATCTTGTTTAAGCTATCTCCCAGAGTTTTTCTACTGCTTCATTCTATACTGCATGTTCTTTATTGAAAACTCCCCAATACCATCATTTTAAGAATTTCCTTTATGTTTCTTTAGTTATGAATCTCTTGTTTCTGAGATTCTGGACCTTTGCCATTGTGAATTTATTTCTTTATTTTTAAGGAATATGGCTTTCATTATCTTTGTGGCAAAGAGCACATGTGAAGTAAACTTTTTGCAGTGATGTATATCTGAAATTATATTTTTCTGCATCATACTTGTTTGATAGTTTGGCTGAACAAAAAATTCTAAGTTGCAAATAGAGTATCTGTAGGCTTTGAAGCCATGACTCCATTGTATTTGGGCTTCTGTGCTTCTGTTTAAAAATCTGATGTTATTTTGATTCCTGATACTCTTTGCTGACTTTTTTTCTTTTCCTTGTGGAAAATATTAGGATCTTTATCTTTTTTTCACATTATAATTTGAGTGTGCTGCAGAATTGGTGTTCCTTTAAATCTGGAATTCTAAATTCTTGGTTTCTGAAAATATTTTTATATTTTTTGGTTGATATTTTCTTCCCATTGTGCTTTAACTCAGTTTTTACTTTTGGAACTACTCTTATTCAGATGTTCGATCTTCTGGATTCCTCCTTTAAACAGCTTATATTTTCTTTCATATTTTGCTTTTTCCATCTTTTTTCTGTATTCTGGGAGATATCATTGTCTTTTACCTTGTCTTTGAGGTCTTAATCTCTTTTAGCATATCTTTTTTAATTTTTAAAAGTTCAGTTTTGTTCTTTGAGTGTTTTTTTTATATCATCCAGTTCTTGATTCATGAATAAAATATTTACTATTCATTCTCTAAAAATATTAACAATATTTCTGAAATTTTATTCTTATGCATCATCTCTACTTACCCTAGATTCCTTTTTTTTTTCTGTCTTTAAGTTTCTGTTTTGCATATTAATGTTTTTTTCCCCCTGAAATATCTGGCTATCCTTCCTTATCTGCTCAAAGGTAACAGTGTGGTATCAGAGATGGTTGAAAATTCTTATATGCAGATTATAGTTTTCAAGTGTGTGTTGGCTCAGCTGTTTTATTACGGCATCCCTAAGATCAGTGACTCAGACTGGAAGGAACCCACCTATAATGAGGAGATGCAGGTTCGATCCCTGGATCAGGAAGATTCTCCCAGAGAAGGGGAGATAACCCACTCCAGTATTCTTTCCTGGAGAATCCTGTGGACAAGGAGCATGGCAGGTTAAGGTCTAAAGGGCCGCAAAGAGTTGGACACGGCTGAGCGACTGACACTTTCACTTTTTCAAGATCATCACCTTTTAGTCAGGTTGGTTAGAATCACTCAAGAAGAGTTTTCCAGCCTTTAGTAATCTCAGCTTTCATACATAAAATTTTGTTTCCAGAATCTCTCTGCTCTTAGCTCTGCCTCATTGCTCATTCAGTTCAGTTCAGTCGCTCAGTCGTGTCCGACTCATTGCGACCCCATGAATCGCAGCACGCCAGGCCTCCCTGTCCATCACCAACTCCCAGAGTTCACTCAGACTCACGTCCATTGAGTCAGTGATGCCATCCAGCCATCTCATCCTCTGTCGTCCCCTTCTCTTCCTGCCCCCTATCCCTCCCAGGATCAGAGTCTTTTCCAATGAGTCAGCTCTTCGCATGAGGTGGCCAAAGTACTGGAGTTTCAGCTTTAGCATCAGTCCTTCCATTTATTTACTCTTTTTGACAGGAATTCTAACTGCGGGGGTGGGGCAGTTGCCTGGCTATACAAAGTGTAAGGAAAAAATCTGGGCATCAGAGTTGTTCTTGGGCAAAATTGCAGAACACTCTTCAGTTTTATATTTTGCCTACTGTCACTCCCTCTTCTAGAAGTTTCCATACTGCCTACTTTTCACTTGCGGGAGTTCTGTAGTGGAAAGGGGGTTGTTTTCTCTCTTCCTTCAGTTTTCTCAGGACCAGGTAAACATGTTTCCCCTAGTCCTTCTGATTTCACACCATCAATTGCATTACTTTTATCTCCTCTTCGCTTCCTTTTGTCCTTGTTGGTTTATATATACTTTTAAAACATTTTTTATTTGCTACCATTTTTTTGGAGTTTTGTAAAGGAGTGCATCTAAATGAACTTGTTTAATCCCCCCAAGCCATTTTCTAAAAACTTACCAATTCACTTTCATTTTATTTTAAGCAATATTTGTGGAATAATATTTTTCTGTGTAACTATGTTTTCCTTATGCATAGAAATAAGCACAAAACATAATTTTAAAATATATACAATATGACACCATTTATGTTTTTAAATAATGCAAAATAACTCCTACATTATCTAAGGAGACATAAATATAGCATAAATTATAAAATACACATGCATGCAGTGATAAATGCAATCACACACAAAATATTTTTAATTGTGCACATAAAGCTCAAGATTATTTTGTGAATTTCTAATTTTAAGCATAACAGACTTTGAGAAAATCTGTGCAGTATTGCCCAGCATGGAGTTGACATTCCTAAGACATGTGTTGATTTGAAGAATTAATGGTCCCTGAGCATTCTTTGGAATAATTGTTTTTAATAGTGTGTTTTACCCAGTGTGTTCTAGTGTAAGTTGTGTGTGTGTGTTTAGCAGCTGATCACTCAGCCACGTAATGGAAGCAGCACTCAGATTGTGTGCCCCCAGGAACAATTTCCCACTGCTGAGTTACCATATCACTCAGCAGGGTCAAGTCCCTGGCAGTGGCATAAGTGTCATCATTATTTTCCAGAATATTACCATCTGCTCATTTGATCCATTAACCTCCTATTGTACCTCATAAAAGAAGTGTCCAACTATAGCAGCAGAAACACTGTGGAGCTAAGCAGAAGAAAATATGTTCCATACACACTTTGATTTGGGAACAGGGGTCAATGTGTCTCTTATTTTCTTTCTCTTTTCTAAATAGTTCATTAACTTCCCTGAAGGAAGATTGTCGCTTATGGAGATAAATGACATTATTCTGGTCTTGTTTGTTTTTTGCTGGTAACAGGTTAAGATAAATGAATCAATATTCAAATTTGTTACTTCTTGGTGTCCACCAAGACACCAAGAGTAGAAAAAACAAATAAACTCATAGCTGGTTAAATCCATGTATGGTTTCTTTTCCCACACACACAAGTTGGCACTTCAGCCCATCGTAGTAATGCCTTGAACTTACTTTTTGTATTGGTCATACTGACATTCACATGTGGTGGTAGAGTCTGATAAGTTATGTGACTTAGTTTTTTACCTGAATTATTTATGCAGGTACTTTTCTGCATTTCTCATCACTTTATGATAGTACTGATACTCTCCTGTTTATTTTTAAAATGTTGATTGTGCTGCATTGTCATTGCTTTTTATTTCTGTGTTGCAACATGTGGGTTTCTCTAGTTCTGGTGCCTGGGCTCTAGAGTGTGCAGACTCAATAGTTGGCTCACAGCATGTGGGATCTTGGGCTTTCCTGGCGGTTCAGTAGCTAAAGAGTCTCCTAAAATGCGGAAGACCCAGGTTTGATCTCTGAGTTGGGAAGATCCCCTGGAGAAGGGAATGGCTACCCACTCCAGTATTCTTGGCTGGAGAATTCGGTGCACAGAGGAACCTGGTGACCTATAGTCCGTTGGGTCACAAAGAGTCGGACACAGATGAGTAACTAACTCTTCACTTCATGTGGGATCTTAGTTCACCAGGTATTAAACCTGCATCCCCTGCATTGGAAGGCAGATTCTTAACCACTGGGCCAACAGGGAGTCCCACTAACAATCCTCTTATAATATATGCTATGTTACAGACTTTGTTTTGAGAACTGTGTGTATTGATTAATTTAATCTTGGAAATGACCTTTTCAAATTGATATTACCCCACTTAACAAATAACAAGATGAGGCACTCAGAGAACTAAATAACTTTCCTAGAGTTACACAGCTAACAAGTGGTGGGTTGAAGTCTGAAACTATACTCAGTGGCTCTAGAGTCAGCCTTTTAGCATCATACTCCAGACCTCTTTAATTTCTAAGAAAACATAGATAAGTGAAGAGGAACTAAAAAGCCTCTTGATGGAAGTGAAAGAGGAAAGGGAAAAAGTTGGCTTAAAGCTCAACATTCCAAAAACTAAGAACATGGCATCTGGTCCCATCGCTTCACGGGAAATAGATGGGGAAACAGTGGAAACAGTGTCAGACTTTATTTTCTGGGCTCCAAAATCACTGCAGATGGTGATTGCAGCCATGAAATTAAAAGACGCTTACTCCTTGGAAGGAACGTTATGACCAACCTAGATAGCATATTCTAAAGCAGAGACGCTACTTTGCCAACAAAGGTCCGTCTAGTCAAGGCTATGGTTTTTCCTGTGGTCATGTATGGATGTGAGAGTTGGACTGTGAAGAAGGCTGAGTGCCAAAGAATTGATGCTTTTGAACTGTGGTGTTGAAGACTCTTGAGAGTCCCTTGGGCTGCATGGAGATCCAACCAGTCCATCCTAAAGGAGATCAGTCCTGGGTGTTCATTGGCAAGACTGATGCTAAAGCTGAAACTCCAATACTCTGGCCACCTCATGCAAAGAGTTGACTCATTGGAAAAGACCTGATGCTGGGAGGGATTGGGGGCAGGAGGAGAAGGGGACGACAGAGGATGAGATGGCTGGATGGCATCACCAACTCAATGGACATGAGTTTGGGTAAACTCCGGAAGTTGGTGATGGACAGGGAGGCCTGGTGTGCTGCAATTCATGGGGTCACAAAGAGTCAGACATGACTGAGCACCTGAACTGAACTGAACTGATTTTGATTGTAGTAGGTGAATGTCTTTGACAGAAGAGTGAATAAAAACCTTTTTTTTTCCCCCCTAACTTGAGTTTCTTCTTATAATACAGATTAGACAGGGGTCCAGTTTCTACAGTATAAGCCCATTGCTTTCTCTTGATTAAATAATGACTTATCTTAGTTTATTTAATTTTAATCTTGTTTAAGGATGTCCTCAAAATAATGCAAATTCAGCAGACTTCTAAATTAAAGAAATCATATTAAATTAACTTAAAAATTCAAACAATATGAATTTTGGGTTCTTAGATTTTTGAAATCTTTCAGAGGCCAAAAAAAGTAAAGCTAAAAACAAAACTTCTTTCATGTAGACCAGATCATTATTTTACTTTTAAGAAGATTAAAAATGGAACTCTGAAATTGATAAAGAGTATTTACAGAAAGCCTCCTGCTGATATCATGTTAAATGTTGAGAAACTGGAAGCTTTCCCACTAAGCTTAGATACAAGGCAAGGACATTCTCTCTCATCTCTGCTTTTTGATATTGTGCTGGAAGTCCCGGTGCTACTGCAGTGAGACTAGTAAAGGAAGTAAAAGACATACCGATTGGGAAGGAAAACATCGAACTGCCTTTGTGCATAGATGACATGATCATCTATGTAGAAAATCTGAAAAATCAACACTAACAATAAAAACTGCTAGAACGTATAAACTGTGATAGCAAAGTTGCGGGATACAAGGTTAATGTATAAAAGTCAGTCACTTTACTATATACCACCAGTGAACAAATGCAACTTGAAATTAAAAACACATTATCATTTACATTGTTGTTATTTACTTGCTAAGTTATGCCCAAGTCTTTTCAACCCCATGGACTGTATCCCACCAGGTTCCCTCTATCCATGGGGTTTCCCAGGCAAGAATACCAGAGTAGACCGCCATTTCCTCCTCCAGAGAATCTTTCAGACCCAGTGACTGAACGCACATCTCCTACATTTGGCAGGCAGATTCTTTACCACTGAGCCACCAGGGAAGCTCACTATTTACATTAGCACCCCCCAAATGAAATACTTAAGATATAAATCTAACAAATATGTTTGACCCACATGAAGAAAATGTTGAAACTCTGATGAAACAAATCTAAGAACTAAATAAATGGAGAGATATTCCAGGTTCATGGATCAATAATACTATTGTCAAGATGTCAGTTCTTCCCAACTTGTCTGCAGAGGCAATGCAATCCCAGTAAAAAATCCAGTAAGTTTTTTTGTGGATATCGATAAACTGATTATAAAGTTTATGTGGAGGCAAAAGGCCCAGAGTAGTCAACATAATATGGAATAAGAACAAAGTTAGAGCGCTGATGCCACCGGACTTCAAGGTTCACTGTAAAGTTACGGTAACCCAGACAGTGTGGCGTTGGTGAAGGAAGAGACAAATTGATCCATGGCAAATAATATATAGCCCAGAAATAAACCTGCAAACATATAGTCAACCGATCTTTAACAGAGGCATCGCAGTGGAATAAAGTAGACTGTTAAACAAACAGCACCAGAGCAAGTGGACATCCTCATGCAAAACAGTGAATTTAGACACACACCTTATACCCTTCACAAAGATTAGCTCAAAATGGATCACAGGCTTAAATGCAAAATGCAAAGTTGTAAAACTTCTAGGAGATAACATAAGCAAATCTTGGATGACCTTGATGACGGCAATGACTATTGCGATACAACACTAAACGCAGTCTCTATGAAAGGTATAATTGGTAGGCGGATTTCACTAAAGTTAAAAACTTCTACTCTGTGTCAGACACTGTCAAGGGAGTGAGAAGATAAGCCACGGGCTGGGAGAAAATATTTGCAGGAGATACATAAAGGACCACTGTCTAAAATACACATTGAACTCTTAAAACTCAACAGTAAGAAAGCAACCAATGCAGTTAGACCAAAGACCTTAATATACAGCTCGCCAAAGAAGATACACAGATGGCAGGATGCATATGAAAATGCATCCTACATGATATATCATCAGGCAAATGAAAACTGAAATAATAGTGAGATATCACTACAACCCACGAGAATGCTATGTAGAATGGCAAATCCAGAATACTGACGTCACCAAATGCTGGTGTGAATGTAGAGCACCAAGAACGCATAATAATAGCCACTTTGGAGACAGTTGGGTAGTTCCTTACAAAACAGAACATTCTTACTGTAAGATCTAGCAGTTGGAGTCCTCTGTGTTTACCCAAATGAGTTGAAAACTTATGTCCACACAGAAACCTGCACGTGAACACTTATAGCAGCTTTGTTCATTTTTGTCATAACTTGGAAGTGACACAATGCCCTTCTGTAAGTGAATGGATAAATAGACTGTCATACATACAGACAGTTGAATGTTGTTGTTGTTGTTGTTTTAGTCACTATGTCATGTCTGACTCTTTTGTGACCCCATGGACTAGGCTACTAGGCTCCTCTGTCCATGGGATTTCCAGGGCAAAAATACTGGAGTTGGTTGCCATTTCCTTCTCCATGGGATCATCTTGACCCAGGGGTTAAACCCACATCTCCTGCATTGCAGGCGGATTCTTTACTGCTGAGCCACCGGGGTTCAGTGCTAAAAAGAAATGAGCGATCCTCTGTGATGACCTAGAGAGGTGGGATGGGGCGTCAGGGGGAGGCTCACGAGGGAGGAGATATGTGTATACTTATAGCTGATTCATGTTGTACAGCAGAAACTAAGAAAACATTGTAAAACAATTATCATCCAATTAAAAATTATATAAATCAGACCATGTCATTTTCCTAATTCAACCCACTGATGACTTCCCTACCTCATTTAAATAAATCTCAAGTTGTTCCCTTGAGGAAAAAAAATGAGCTATTAAGTCTTGAAAAGACAAGCAAAAACCTTAAATGCACATTACTAGGTGAAAAAACTAATCTGAAAAGGCAGCTTGCTGTATGATTACAACTGTCTGACACTCCAGAAAAGGCAAAACTTTGGAGACAGTAAAAACTTGATTGCCAGCTGTTGCGGGTAGGAGAGGGATGAATAGGTAGAGCACAAATTTTTAGGACAGTGAAATACTCTGTATGATACCGTAATGATGGATACATGTCATTATTCATTTTTCTAAATACATAGAATATACAACACCAAGCGTGAGCCCTGAGGTAAACTGTGGACTTTGGGTGATTATGATGTGTCCATGTAGAGTCATCAGCTGTAACAGATGTACCACTTTGTGGGTTGCGGGGGTGGGGAATGTGGATAATGGGGGAACTGTATATGTGTGGGGAGAAGGAGTATAGGGGAAATATCTATTCTTTCCCCTCAGTTTTGATGTGAACCTAGTGCTGGTCTAAAAAAATCGTCTTATTAAAAAAAATATGAAGCTTTATGCTCAATGCTCATAATCTTAACTTTGCATTGTTAAATATACTAAGTGTTTTAAATTTGCAGTTATTTCCAAATGTATCAGCCTTGTTGAAAATATTACTGCATTAATAAAAATTGAGAAAGTCATTGACCCTCCCTGATTCCCCTTTGAGAGGTAAAGCCTTCAGCAGAAAATGAAAAGCAATTCAAAAATAAAATTGATTCATTCCTTTCCATCCACCTCCACTTCTATGACAATTTTTAAAATATTTTATTTTCTGCACTTTTATAAGTTCATTTTTACCTTGTTCAAAAAGCTATCTCCATTGTCTGAGTTAAACTCTTCCCGTTATTTTATAGTTAATTGATGAGGTAATCGTTTTATTCTTGACAAAGGACTCTTTTACATCTCTGTGGGGCCTCAGAGCTGAAACTGTTCTCGTAGAAAATTAAAAATTTGGGTTTGAGTAGGAAGCTCAAATGGTTTGACGTGAGTATTAGCAGAAATGCTGAAATCATCTAGTCTTCTAATTTTCTAGAAAAATACACAAGTTTTGGATTCATTCAATAAAGAAAGAAAAAAAGGAAAAGATCACATAAGATTTTCCCTTAAAGTCAAATATTATCTTTTTAAGGAGAGTTGATATGAAAATTTTAAAGAAAATAAGAAAATATTTAAACAATATGGTAAATATTTAAACACAGATAACAGATAATACATATACCATGCATGTAAAATACAGACATACAGATATGTGCATATATACATTTAAAGATGCACATATTATTTGGGTCCACATTGCAGTAGGGTTGACTTTACTAAATATAGATTGTATATAATGAATCTAGAAAATAATAAGTCACTACTCTTCATCTAAACCTGTGTTTTCGATACAGGAAGATCAGATTAATGTTGAATATGAGGTAGCTTAACCCTGAAACAACTGACTCTCACACTGTTTCAGACCAAAGTGACCATCACAGATGCTTACTAAGCTACATTAGAGGTTTTCAAAGGTACAAGGAAGCTCTATCAGTGACTGACCATAGAAACTCCACAGGTGTCTTCAAACAACAAGAAAACTAATATAGGTAATGGTTACAAAAGAGGAAGAAGGGCCAAAGACCAAAACCCAGAAAGGGTTCACTACTGTAACCACTACGAATCACTGTTTCCTGAGGAAGAGATAAAGGAAAATGGCGCCCCCTGTGCCCATTTGCTACTGAGGTGGCCATTGCAGAGGCACAAGCTGCTGTCCCTGACATTTTGCAGGAAGGCTGCTCTCCCATTGTATTGCTGGTGTTTGTATATATTGATTCAAAGTTTATTCCCTGTTTATTGTTGGTGTATAGGAATGCAAGAAGAATTGAGGATTTTTCAGTTTTTTCAGCTTTTTACTTGTTAGACTAAAGTGGTGACTTTTAAGACCCTATCGTGTGGAACTGGAAACCAGAAGTCTAAGATGCTCATTTTCCTTTACATTTTTACTTTGGAAAATGTTTTAAATATTTCAGGATGAAAGGATGTTTTTCCAGAAAGGAATTTTTTTGTTCCTCTCATTTCCCTGGGAGAACTGAACATTTCTGGCCAATTACTTTTTATAAACAAGGGCATGCCCTTTGGGTTCCTGAGTTTACTTAGTGTCTCCTATTAGATTCTTACCTAGGGAAGGCCCGAGATTTTGTCTTTCAAAGATGCTCAAATTCATAGTTTGAAAATTGTTTTTCTGAAGATAGAAGCAGGCTGTCTTAGCTCAGGCTGCTGTAACAAACATACCACCTACCAGGTGACTTAAACAACAGAAATTTATTTCTCATGGTTCTGGAGTCTGGGAAGACAGAATCAAGGTCCTGATTAGCTCCCAGTGAGCGCCCTCTGCTTGCTCTGCAGATGGACGCCTTCCTTATGTCCTTGTGCCACTGCTTCAGGGGCACAGCCCCATTCATGAGGGCTCCATCCTTATACCTAGTTACCTTCCAGAGGTCCACCTCCAAACACCATTCCATTAGGGGTAGGATTTCAGTGTGTGAACTCTGGGGGGCCCTAAGACTCAGTCCACGGCACCAGGTTAAACTCTATTTCTGACCTTAGTGTGATGCTTCTTTATTAGCAGAAGATTGATATCTTTAAGCACACTAAGTGAAGTGAAGTTGCTCGGTCGTGTCTGACTCTTTGCAACCCCATGGACTGTAGCCTACCAGGCTCCTCCATCCATGGGATTCTCCAGGCAAGAGTACTGGAGTGGGGTTGCCATTTCCTTCTGCAGGAGATCTTCCCAACCCAGGGATCGAACCCGGGTCTCCCGCATTGCAGGCAGATGCTTTACCATCTGAACCACCACATTAACATGTAATCAAATATTTTTAATTATTTTCACAGGAATATTGTTTGTATTCTAATGTTGAGAGATGGCGTGCACAGTAATAAAATAATTGTTCATGACAAGTAAAATTAGGAAATAAGCTACTTCTCAATCAGTAGACAAACAGACAAATATGGGGACATTCACACTAATGAGGCACCAGGGACTCAACACCTTACAAACAGATTTATCTGGATTGCAAATTATTTTCTTTTTTTGAGACAAAAGCAGTTTACAGAATAACATGAGAGAGAAAAAAGACCATACAGATACTAATATATACAAAGTAGATACTTTCAAAAGTCCTGCAAGGCTACATTCCAATTGCCACTGGTGGTTACTTGGAGATAAGATGGGTCAGCAGAAATGTTATTTTTTAACATGTAGATTTTTGAGATGCTTGCATATATTCATGTGTCACATTTTTCATAAAATTTTCAAGAATATTGAGAGAGGACAGTCTAATCACCAATAAGTTCTTTGTATGTATGAACTTAGTCCTCTAAATACAAGAGTTCACCTTGTGATATTTATTGACATCTTTAAAATATTTTGCTGGAGCAAAAAGCTTCCATAAAAATACATTTTATAACTTAAAATCTAAATGCAAGAGGAAACTCTATTAAATCAAAATAACACTTTTTTGATGTAATTTTCTTTTGAGATCTAGCCTGCACTTGACCTTGATTTGGCATTGTTTGAGTTATCAGCACATTTTACAATTTCCATCACTTCAACTGCTGGAATTTATATTCTATTAGTGCTAACTCCAGTAAATGTTATATCCTAGATTTGTTCTTTAAATACATTTAAATTAGTTTTAATTCAGAGCAGGAACTTTCTTCCATAGACACATGGATAAGATTTGTTTAAAAAGAAATAACCAAACAACACATTACAAAAAAAAAAAAAAAAAGATTATTCTTGTCATAAAATAATTATGATAACTACTTTATCAATCTCAAAGATAGTTTTTTTTTCTTAAAGCATTAATTCCATTAATAATGAGCTCTAGGAGAATAAACTTTTTCTTTGATAGTTTAAAAAAATTTTACCGTGTATTTTTCACCATTTGAATTACTGGCCTGGAAAATACATATGGGGAGCTATTTACAAATGTTTGCTTTCTCTACAGTCATGAAGATCCCATGTAAAATTAAAAAAATATTACATCAGAATGGTAAAACCGCAGCCCAAGTCTTTAGAAAATACATACACACGCTTCTTTATTGGAACATAATTGCTTTACAGTGTTGTGTTAGTTTCTGGTGTACAAATCAGTCATATGGATACATATATCCCCTCCCCATTCGTGATCAGTTTTGTTTTCTAATGCAGTCACCTCTTTAATGTCTGAGCAAATAGAACCGAAAACTTTTGCTCACATGATAGCTCTCCCATCACAGTGGCTCCAAGGTAATGCATCACCCACTGGGGATTTCTTTTATCAGTCAGTGATGTTTGACAGATGGTGAGGTGCTAGGCAGCTGTCAAGGAGGCATTCCAAGCAGAGAGGAGCATAGTAAAAACTTCATGCTCTGAATCTGCAGCTACATTTGTGGGAGGCAAATAGTTCCAAATGCTCCTAGTGAGGCTGCTGTGTGGCTGGAGTCCAGGGTACAAGAAGCCACAGAGCATCTTCATCCGAAGTGGGCAGGAGTGTGGTCCCATCACGGACAAGCTTAACTCCACTGTGTGATTTATACACAGTGAGAGGTGAGTAAATGGCTATGGGGATACACAGTGACCCTTTATTTTGCAGAAAGTTTTCACTTTTGTCTCAAGTTCAAAGGATTTGTTAACAAAATAAACCACTCATTATATACAAATAAATAGTACCAATATTTGTTAGAGAATTACCTAGCTTACTTTCAATATACTAACTAACATTAAAAGAAAAGAGAAATAGAAACAGCAGGAGATGCATGACCAAACTGGGTTTTGACCAACATCCAGACTTAAACAGCACTGGAAAGTCCCATGTCACAGCACATCTGGAGCCCCAAATGGGAAACGGTCCCAGGAAGCCTGTCTGCTCCATGGGTGAGACTTCAAATACTGCAGTTTGGGATTGCTGGGTTCCTGTTTATAATCCCAGGATGCAAATTGATACCATCACTAATCTGTGAGAAAACTGCACTTCTGATTTCATGTTAATGCTCTTTGTTTGTCCTCTAAAACTTGGAATGTTGTTAAGCCTCTGTCTTGACTGGCCAGACCCTGGAAGGGTTCAGCAGTCTCTCAAGATTCCTCCCGCCTCTTATCTATGGTGCTTCTAGTCTTGCACTCACAGCAGGCGGTCACTCACCCTCAGGGCAGTGTCCAGGCAGGTTAGAACCAAGGTCAGGGGCCAGCTCTGCTTTGTCTCTGAAGCCTAAACAAGATTAATTTCCCTAACACCCTTGAACAACATGGAGTTTCATTCACATGTCCACTTACATGTGGATTTTTCCAATGAATATACAGTTGGCTTTCCATTGGAGCTGGGGATACAGAGGGCTGTCTAGGGACTTTAGCATCCACAGATTTTGGTGGATTGGTCCTGGCACCAGTCCCCTGTGGCTGCTGAGGGATGACTGTACCTGGAAAGACAAGCCTCTATGTTCTATATTACACAAATAAGATTGTATATAATAGTGCACATACTGACCTAAGAAAATTTAATATACTTCAACATATGATGCCACATTCCCATGTTTGTCAACTCCCTTTGTTTGTTAGCTGTCTTCCATCTCCACATTTGAAAACCTTTTGAAATACTAAGCATTCTTTGCCGGAATAAAATGAAAGTTCCACAAAATCCCTATCAGTTCAGAAAACACTGGAATGAATCTTTAATGAGGGTTTGGGTTATTCATTAGGCACATTCGCTAACATTTATTAAGGAGAGCCGATAACTCAGCTCCCAATTTAAATTCATCTTTCTGCCCTCATCCTTCATTTACTCCTGCGCATACCCATTATGGGCCTGCAAAGTTGATATGATGGACGGTATCAGTAAGTGTTAATTATGTGTCACATATTATCAGTGATGTTGGAATTTAAAAGTGATAGAGCTGTTGCCCTTGAGATGGTTTAGAGGTTTTAAACATGTGAAAACCTCTGTGTTCTGTCATCTACTTAGTACATATGCCAGAGGACTATTGCTGGTGAGCAAAGAAACGTATTAGAATCCAGTTTGGCCATATACTCCTTTTTGTGCTTTGGAATTGAAACACAGGATGGGTCCTAATGTAAGCACATTATGAACAACTCACCAGTGTGCATCTTTTAAATTGCCCCATTGTTCCAAATGGATGTATTTCCTTCTATAAATTCTCTAGTGTGTTGCTCAGCAATTGGTGTTTCTTCATAGAAAGTTAAAAAGGAGGGAAATATCTCTTAATTTGGCAAAAAATGCAGCAAACCTCTCTACCCTAAAGTCTTTGCTTAATTCATTTTTATTGACGTTCCAATTCCAAATTTCTCAATATTTTTATTGGTCAAGCATGGGGGGGAGACAGTCTTTTCTTTCTTTCCTGCTTCTATTTTATGTGTCTTTAATCATGTCAATGTATGGCAAAACCAAAACAATATTGTAAAGTAATTAGCCTCCAATTAAAATAAATAAGTTTATATTTAAAAATAATATAAACTTTTATATTTTATTCAAGTCAGTTATTCTTTATATTATTAATAATTGCCATATTGATCACTTAGAGACCCATTGTTAAGACAGCTAATTAACTTTAAAAGCTTTTGCACAGCAAAGGAAACCATAAACAAAATGAAAAGACAACCTATAGATTGGGAGAAAATATTTGCAAATAATTCAACTGACAAAAGATTAATTTTAAAAATATACTAATGGCTCATACAGCTCAGTATGAAAACAAACAAACTATGCGATCCAAAAATGAGCAGAAGAGCTAAACAGACATTTCTTCAAAGAAGACATGCAGGTAGCCCACTGGCACATGAGAAAATGTTCAACATTACTAGTTGTTAGAGAGATGAAAAGTAGAGTGACCTCACACCAGTCAGAATGGCCACCATCAAAAAGTCCGCAAAGTATAAATACTAAAGAGTGTGTGGAGAAAAGGAACCCCTCCTACACTGTCGATAGGAATGCAAATTGGTACAGCTACTATGGAGAACAGTACAGAGGTTCCTCAGAAAACTACAAAACTACCATATCATCCAGCAATCCTACTCCTTGGCATATATCCAGAGAAAACCATACTTGGAAAGGATACATAGAAACCAATATTCCTTGCAATACTATTTACAATAGCCAAGAAATGAAAGCATGAATAAAGAAGATGTGGTACATGTATACAATGAAATATTACTCAACATTAAAAGGAGTGAAATAATGCCATTTGCAGCACCATGGATAGACCTAGAGAGGATCATACTAAGTGAACAAAGTCAGAGAAAGACAAATACATATGATATCACATGTGTGACATCTTAAAAAGTGATATAAATGAACTTATTTACAAAACGGACAGACCCAAAGACATAGAAAACAAACTTATGGTTCCCAAAGAGGAAAGAGGGAGAGGGATAAATTAGGGATATTAGATTAATAGATACACTCCTATATATAAATCAGAAAAGCAACAAAGTCCTACTGTATAGCACAGGGAACTCTACTCAGTATTCTGTATAACCTATAAGGGAAAGAATCTGAAAATAATATGTGTAACTGAATCATTTTGGTGTATACCTGAAACTAAAGAACACTGTGAATCAATTATATTTCAATTAAAAAAAAGACATCACTGTTGCTCTTTGTGTCTATCATAACAAAGCCTAGGGGCTTCCCAGGTGAGTCAGTGGTAAAGAATCCGCCTGCCAATTCAGGAGACATGGGATGGATGCCTGTATTGGGAAGATCCCCTGGAGGAGGAAATGGCAACCTTCTCCAGTATTCTTGCCTGGGAAATCCTATAGACAGAGGAGCCTGGTAGTTATAGTCCATGGGTTGCAAAGAGTTGGACACAACTTAGCAATAGACAACAACAACAAAGCCTAGAAATCAAGATTTTTCTAGCATTATATAAAGTATCTGGTGACACATGATTGTGTTATGATTGATCTTTAACTTCATACATAAATGTATTTGAGTATATAGTGTATATTATACTGCTTCCCAGGTGTCACTAGTGGTAAACAACCTGCCTGCCGATACAGGAGACATAAGAGAGGCAGGTTTGATCCCTGGGTCAGAAAGATCCCCCTGGATGAGGGCATGGCAACCAACTCCAGTCTTCTTGCGTGGAGAGTCTCATGAACAGAGGAGCCTGGCGGGCTACAGTCCATGGGGTCACAAAGAGTTGGACACGACTGAGTGACTAACACTTTCACTTTTCATAGGGTATGTTAATCTATAAGTAATGAGTATATTGGAGAAGCGTGCTGTCCTGAATGGTTTAAAGTGGGGATCCCTGTGTTTAGCTGATTTTAAGATGCGTGCTTTCACATCCTATCTCTGAACGTGGGCTGTGTGTCACAGACTGGCATCCTACACCTTCTCTGCTCAGGCACCCTTCTGGGCACCATGGTCACAGCCTACTCCTGAGCAGACTTGGTTTCCTCCACGGTGGTACTTTCGGACACCTTCAGCTCTCAGCTTTCATTCATTCACCCTTCAGTGATTACTGGAGGAGACTGTTGAGGACGTGAAGCCTGCTGTTTTCCTAAAACCATCTAAAAACACTGTTGAGATTTAGAAAGAGTCCGTATCAAGGGTGGCAGAATTGGGATCTGAAATTTGAAAGAAAAATACAGATAGATAGACATGTTGTTAAGAAAATCTGCATCACTGATCCTTTGTTGGTTTGGAAGATATTTGTGCAGAAAACATGGGTTGTGACATCTCTGGGTTGAAAAATGATATGGAAAATTCAGAATGTGATAGACTCGGAATGTGATAGAATATTATGAGTCCTTTTATTTCACTTATATTTTCCTTTTTTATGACCTAACAAAAGTGATAAAGTTAAAATTATATGTCTAAGTAAACCTAACTGAACTCTTTCAATAAGTAGAACAAAGATTCTATGTGATAATAAAACCTTCTGTCATTGTTTTTAATTGGCAACTTTTAAATTATTTGATATAATGTATACAATAATGATGCGTCATGCAGTTAATGGCACTTAGAACTAACTGATGAGAAACTGTAATTGGCTTTTTTTTCCATGATAAGTACAGGGAATACTATTAAAATTTTGTTTTTTGGGGAGGTTATGGGATCTTTCCTAAAAAGATCAATTCTAGCTGTGCATATTGCTTGTTTAGGTTCAAAGATTAGAGAACACGGGACTGAATGTAAAGTAACATGAAGCCCAGAACTGTTTCTTTTTATTTCCCCTACACCAACTTTTAATTTCGGGGGGGGGGGGGTTGGCATTTAATTGCAGGAGAAAACTCAACCTAGCCAATGCAAAACCATTTATATGATCTTTTATTTATTTTTATGACCTTTATACGGTCATATAAATAGCCTTTGTTTTATATTTATATGACCTTTATTTTAATCAGAATTTCATTATTTTATTTTTAATAAATACTTACATTTCATAAACAGAGATATACCATAGACCATATTTGACCTAATATGATTTGATCCTCTTTAACAATTTACAGGAAATCTATGGTTCTGAGAAAAACTGTTTAATGTAGATCAATAGTTGATGTCCAATATCTAAGTTTTATTACCTTACCATTTTATTTCCATAAGCCTAATTTGTTATTTTTACCAACACAAACACATGTAATGGAAAATAACACTTTTTGATGACAGCTTTGGTTTGATCATTTATTATATGCATTTTAAAATGCATTTTTTCCTTCAGAACAGGGAAGAGAAAATGTAGACATTATGTCCTAATATAATGGTGTCTAATGCTTTCTTTGTTTAAAATGATTGATGTTAGTTTACCAGAGTATCTGTTTCACTAGCTCATAAATGCAACAGCTGTCTGGGACCTAACGAATGCAATTTTTCTTAAAACATTAGAAATGTGGGAGGGATCATGGCACTGTTTGCATTATCTTGATGGTGAGGAAGCACTTTGTTCAAACAACTCTTAGCATTTATCTCATCATGGGGTTATTATTAAGTCTGCAGACTGAACCTGACCATGCACCTTTCGGCAGCTGGAATCTCTTGTTCCATCTGTGAATCTTTAGTACCTAACACCCCATCTAGCTGGCAACTCCTGTAAGTG
Source organism: Bos mutus (assembly GCF_027580195.1). Lineage (NCBI taxonomy): Eukaryota > Metazoa > Chordata > Mammalia > Artiodactyla > Bovidae > Bos > Bos mutus. The sequence continues at coordinate 3,880,084 of NC_091638.1, forward strand.
CTCAGTAAAGCATCGTGAACGGACGTCAGCTGCGTGAAGGAGAGCAACCAATGTGCCCTGCTGTTTTCTGCCCCATAGATGTAGTGATTATCTGTTATCTCCAAGTTATGAAGACACAAACAGCAACAGAAAGGAGCTAACATTTCAGCTGCATTGGTGCACCTGCCCTGTGAGGAGCTGCCAGATTACCCCTCCACCAGAGACCTCCCTCCCCAGCCTCTTCTCCCCTCTCCCCACACTGCAAACAGGAAGGGGGTGTGTCAACCTGACACCCTGACTCTCATCCCGTATACTCCAGGCCGGCTGTGGTCCTGGACAGTCAGGTTTCCAACTGCTCTGCCAAGAAGGTTCAGATGACTTCAATGAGTATTTATGTTATCATTTTTAAAAAAGGCTCTAATTCAATCTTTCATAGTATTTTCTCTCTGACTGACTCCTCTGTGAAGTTTGGGTTCCATCACTTATGATGATCTGTAAGTGAAAAGCACTCTTGTGTTGATTATTCACATCCTTAAGGCTGACTGCTTCCCAGGTGATGCTTCCCAGGTGGTAAAGAACCTGCCTGCCAATACAGGAGACATAAGAGACATGGGTCAGGAAGATCCCTGGAGGAGGGTATGGCAACCCACCCACTCCAGTATTCTTGCCTGGAGAATCCCATGGACAGAGAAGCCTGGTGGGCTACAGTCTATGGGGTCTCAAATAGTCAGACACGACTTGAAGCAACTTAGCATGCATACCTACTAGGCTGACTGCACATTTTACTGTCCGACAATTGCTGTTTGGAACCATACCTGGCTTCTGATGAGTATGTTTAAAATTCTACCAAAATGATGAGTTAAGAGCTGAATATAAATCATGTGTCTGTGACGTTAGACTCAGAGTTGAACAAAAAGATTTGACTCACTTAGAACAAGATATTGTTTCATAGAGGGTACAGTTTACAGTTTATTTTTAAAACTCAGTCCCTGATGCTGCACTCCTGTTATTTAATTTGGCCTCTTATATTTCGGGTTCCTTGACCTACCGCCTTCCCCCACTTTTCACACATGTCCTTCTCTCTCCTTGAACCCTAAGATCTTTCTTTCATTCCTATAGCTCAATACTGTAAATTTTAAAATGATTTGTAGTCCAAAGGTTTGGGGGGCTGATTATTTTAAGGAAGAAGGAGGTTGGAAAATTTAATTATTTCTGTGCAGCACAGTTATGTAAAATGACTACAACTTTAAGTTTTTTTAAAAATGCTATTTTTTGGTAATCTTTGGGTGGCATTCTTCTGTCAATAGCATGACTAGAGTTGGTTATCCTAACAGATGTTTCTGGAGATTATTGTCAGTGAAAAATCACTCGCTCTTCTCAACGTATACCTCAGATAGACTCTAACAACAGAATAAACAGAATTTATCTTAAGCAACAATAAAAGAGACAAGATTGAAATAAAAGGAAAAACTGTTGTGACAACTGAACTGTTCACTCTTTCTTTTTTCCCCCTTCCCTCCCTTTTCCTCTTTAAAGACTCAGAGAACTGTAGAAAAACACTCAGTGGTGAAATTTAGAAAGTCAAAACTGAAGAAGCAGGAGGAGGTTTTCTGAGGCAAGAAAAAAGGCAAGTGAAGAAAAAAAAAGATGGAGCTGAAGAATGATGATGCCATTAAATTTAAACCTTCATGCCAAGGAAGCAAGAAAAAGTCATTTAAGGTTTAAATACTTGTTGTACTAGGCAATGAGGTAGATATTTTACCTAGATTTAATTCTCACGACAACTTTATGGACTGGACATTATTGTGTCTGCTTGCAAAGATGAGGAAACTTGTGCTCGGATAGTTAGGTAGCTCATCCAAGTCTTTACAGCTTGTCAGTGGCATTAATGAGCTGAGAACTCATGTGTTGCTACAAACAGAGCTAACAAGAGTTGGAGAATGTGTAGAGAATTTTAGAGGTTGAACTACAAACAAGAAACGTGAAGATATTGATGGCAATGATGATAGCAACTTACACAGCAGTAAGAGAACAGGGATGAAGAGACGTGACCTAGGGATTTGATGCCAAAAAAGACAAGCCACAGTAATGTCCTTATATATACTACACCTTTCAAAGGTTTCTCACTTTGCTGTAAAGTGGAAAAATATACTTTAAACTGGAAATGTATCTATGGTCCAACATACTGACTTTGTAATCCCATCTGATCAACCATTGATCAGACGGAAGATTTCTAGGACCCATGAGCTGGAGTAGTGGGTGGGAAACTCCTTTCATAGGTGTTTGGGTATCTGGGTGTCTAGATACAGAGTTTAACTCTGTGTCACTACAACTCCTGGTGACTAGGATTCCTCATTTATAGTAAAGGCCATGGGACAAAACTGACTTGTATTTTCTTTCCCCAATATTACTCTGTGACTCTGTGATGTCTTACCAATGGTTTACCAAAATGTCTTACCAAAATCCTGAGGTGATCGTACCTGTCATTAGGACTTTTTAGTCTTTCCATTGTTCTTCCCTAATTTACTGAGATGCAAGATTTTCGTTGTTAGTTTGCACTTCCTTACAGACTCATCTTTCAGTCTTTAAATGATAGCCTGCACACAAGCTGTGGATTATTAATTAATATGTGGCCTTACATATTATTTGGCTTCCTTGGTGGCTCAGAGAGTAAGGAATCTGCCTGAAATGCAGGAGAAATGGATTCAATCCCTGGGTTGAGAAGATCCCATAGAGAAGGGAATGGCAACCACTCCAGTATTCTTACCTGGAGAATCCCATTGACAGAGGAGCCTGAGGCTACAGTCCATGGGTCGCAAAGAGTCAGACACGACTGAGGGACTGACACTGAGGGGCTGAGGGATTAAATACTATGTAATCTTTACATGCCTTTATTTATCTTCAAATGGGATAATACAGTGATATTATATATCTCTTGAATTTGATAGATAATTGAATATCCTTGTTATACTACTTGTCACATGGTAAATACTCAGTAAATGATAGGTCCTTTTACTTTTAAAAAATAAATATTGATTACTTACTTTTTAGGACCTGGAGACTGTCTTCCTAGAAATTAAATGTGACATCACCTATTTCATTTTCAAGAAAAGTCACACTCCTTTGAATGGCTTCAAAGACTGTGACTCCAGACATCCCACTTCAACATACCTCATTCCCTTTATGCTAACTTGACCAAACACCTTTATTTTTCTGTGCCCTGATTCAGCCATTGATTGGGCTTCCAGGTCGCTCAGTGGTAAAGAATCTGCCTGCCAATGCATAAAATGCAGGAGATGGACATGTCAGACACACTGAGTTATTGCGCATGCACGCACATTACTGTAATAAAGTTAAGCTGACAAGAGCACTGCAGTCATCCTATTAATATCTTTAATTGCTTCACTTTTGCTGATGGCCATGAATCTGCTCCTTTGATCTTTTATGAACTAAAAAAAAAGTTTGTATATTTCATGTACAAATTGTGCCTAATGACAAAAATATACTTAAAGTAATGGTAGTTAAGACTCACCCCTGGAGCTTGGCAACAGTTTTGGTTCTTCTTGGTCCTATCCCATAAATTCTGATTCCAAGTGTGTGTAGTGTAGTTAATGGAGCACCCTGGGCACCAGGTCATACATTGGTGGCTTATTAGGGACCAATAAGAACCTTAATTTGGATTTCACACATAGCATCTACTCAATAAACTCTCCAGTGAATGAACCAAATAACCAGTGAACAGGCGAATGTCTTTAGCATCTTATGAGTCTACATACTCTGCATCAGATTGAGACTTATGAATGTCCCTTTTTACTGTTTGCAGATATGGAAATAGAGATCTATTTGTGTTTAAGGGACCACAGTGGATTCATGGCCCCTGTAGATCACACTGTCTGTTACAGAACTGGATTCCTGATATATAGCACTTTTCCTTCCTGGTGCCACTAAATCCATGCCACTTAATTATCATCTCTATATGCAACAAAGAAGATATGACATAATTCTTTTATCATATAATATCAATTTCCCTTCCTCCCATTGATTCCTCTTTCCAGTATTTTTGTGAGAAAGTTTTGAGAATACTAGCTGTACCAGCTCTGCCCATTGAAAACAAAAAAAATGGATTAGATATTTACTAAGCCTGGATTAGAACAAGACCCAGTTTTCCCCAAAGTCACTTTCACTTCATGAAGCTTCCATAAGCCTTTTATCCTTATTCATTAGAGGGCAGAGAAAATGAAAACCATAACCACATAAAACTAATCAAACTGATGACATGGACCATAGCCTTGTCTAACTCAGTGAAACCATGAGCCATGCTGTGGAGGGCAACCCAAGAGAGACAGGTCATAGTGGAGAGTTCTGACAAAACGTGGTCCACTGGAGAAGGGAATGGGAAACCACTAAAGTATTCTAGCATTGAGAACCCCATGAACAATATGAAAAGGCAAAAAGATAGGACATTGAAAGATGAACTCCCTTTCTATAGGTGCCCAATATGCTACTGGAGAAGAGTGGATAAATAACTCCAGAAAGAATGATGAGATGGAGCCAAAGTGAAAACAACACCCAGCTGTGGATATGACTGGTGATGGGAGTAAAGCCCAGTGTTGTAAAGAGCAGTATTGCATAGGAACTGGGTATGTTAGGTCCATGAATCAAGGTAAATTAGAAGTGGTCAAACAGGAGATGGCAAGAGTGAATGTTGACCTTTTAGGAATCAGTGAACCAAAATAGACTGGATTGGGTGAATTTAATTTAGATAACCATTGTATCTACTACTGTGGGCAAGAATCCCTTAGAAGAAATGGAGTAGCCCTCATAGTCAACAAAAGAGTCCAAAATGCAGTACTGAGGTACAATCTCAAAAATGACAGAATGATATCTGTTCATTTCCAAGGCAAAACATTCAGTATCCCAATAATCCAATATGCCCCAACCACGAATGGCAAAGAAGCTGAAGTTGAGCAGTTCTATAAAGACCTATAAGACCTTATAGAACTAACACCCACCCACACCCCCCCCCCAAAAAAAAAGTCCTTTTCATCATAGGGGACTGGAAGTCAAGAGATACCTGGAGTAACAGGGAAGTTTGGCCTGGTAGTACAAGATGAAGCAGGGAAAGGCTAACAGAGTTTTGCCAAAAGAACACACTGGTCACAGCAAACACCCTTTTTCCAAAAACACAAAAGATGACTCTACACATGGACATCACCAGATGGTCAATACTGAAATCAGATTGATTATATTCTTTGCAGCCAAAGATGGAGAATCTCTATACAGTCAGCAAAAACAAGAATGGGAGCTGATTGTGGCTCAGATCATGAAATCCTTACTGCAAAATTCAGACTTAAAATGAAGAAAGTAGGGAAAACCACTAGAACATTCAAGTATGACCTAAATCAAATCCCTTAGGACCATACAGTGGAAGTGAGAAATAGATTTAAGGGACTAGATTTGATAGACAGGGCACCTGAAGAACTATGGACTGAGGTTCGTGACATTGTACAGGAGGCAGGGATCAAGACCATCCCCAAGGAAAATAAATGCAAAAAGGCAAAATGGCTGTCTGAGAAGGCCTTCCAAATAGCTGTGAAAAGAAGAGAAGCAAAAGGCAAAGGAGAAAAGGAAAGATATACCCATTTGAATGCAGAGTTCCAAAGAATAGCAAGGAGAGATAAGAAAGCCTTCCTCAGTGATCAGTGCAAAGAAATAGAGGAAAACAACAGAATGGGAAAGACTAGAGATCTCCTCAAGAAAATTAAAGATACCAAGGGAAGATTTCATGCAAAGATGGGCACAAGAAAGGACAGAAATGGTATGGACCTAAGAGAAGCAGAAGTTATTAAGAAGAGGTGACAAGAATAAACAGAAGAACTATACAAAAATGATCTCAGTGACCCAGATAACCATGATGGTGTGATTACTAATCTAGAGGCAGACATCCTGGAATGCAAACTCAAATGGACCTTGAGGAAGCATCACTAAGAACAAAGTTAGTGCAGGTGATGGAATTCCAGCTGAGCTATTTCAAGTCCTAAAAGATGATGCTGTGAAAGTGCTGTACTCAACATGCCAGCAAATTTGGAAAACTCAGCAGTGGCCACAGGACTGGAAAAGGTCAGTTTTCATTCCAATCCCAAAGAAAGGCAATACCAAAGAATGTTCAAACTACTGCACAATTGCAGTCATCTCACATGCTAGCAAAGTAATGCTCAAAATTCTCCAAACCAGGCTTCAACAGTACATGAACCTCAGTGAACTTCCAGATGTTCCAGCTGGATTTAGAAAAGGTAGAACAACCAGAGATCAAATTGCTAACATCTGCTGGATCATCGAAAAAGCAAGAGTTCCAGAAAAACATCTACTTCTGCTTTATTGACTATGCCAAAGCCTTTGACTGTGTAGATCACAACAAACTGTGGAAAATTCTTCAAGAGATGGGAATACCAGGCCACCAGACCTGCCTCCTGAGAAGTCTGTATGCAGGTCAAGAAGCAACAATTAGAACCAGACGTGGAACAATGGATTGGTTTCAAATTGGGAAAGGAGTACCTCAAGGCTATATATTGTCACCCTGCTTATTTAACTTATATGTAGAGTACATCATGCAAAATACTGGGCTGGATGAAGCACAAGCTGGAATCAAGATTGCAGTGAGAAATATCAATAATCTTTGATATGTAGATGACATCACCCTATTGCAGAAAGCAAAGAGGAACTAAAAAGCCTCTTGATGAAAGTGAAGGAGGAGAGTGAAAAAGGAGGCTTAAACCTCAGCATTCAAAAACCTAAGATTATGGCATCAGGTCCTATCACTTCACGGCAAATAGATGGGGAAATGATGGAAGCAGTGAGAAAATTTATTTTCTTGGGCTCCAAAACACTGCAGGTGGTGACTGCAACCATGAAATTATAAGATGCTTGCTTCTTGGAAGGAAAGCTATGACCAACCTAGACAGCTTATTAAAAAGCAGAGACATTACTTTGCCAACAAAGGTCCATCTAGTCAAAGCTATGGTTTTTCCAGTAGTCATATATGGATGTGAGAGTTGGACTATAAAGAAAGCTGAGCGCTGAAGAATTGATGCTTTTGAACTGTGTGTTGGAGAAGACTCTTGACAGCCCCTTGGACTGCAAGGAGATCCAACCAGTCTGTCCTAAAGGAAATCAGTCCTGAATATTCATTTAGAAGGACTGATACTAAAGCTGAAACTCCAATACTTTGGCTACCTGATGCAAAGAACTGACTGACTGGAAAAGACCCTGATGCTGGAAAAGATTGAAGGCAGGAGGGGAAGGGGATGACAGAGGATGAGATGGTTGGATGGAATCACCGACTCGATGGACATGCGTTTGAGCACTCTATGGGAGCTGGTGATGGACAGGGAAGTCTGGCGTGCTGCAGTCCATGGGGTCACAAAAAACCAGATATGACTGATGACTGGACTGAGCTGCACCCTGGTCACCATTCCACACAATTGAATCATCACTCTGTGTTTTTCTAGAGAGAGTTTGTAACAAGAAAGAGATTAATGAAACTTATATGTATTGACATTATATATCCCAAGCTCATAGAATTGGCTTTGAATGATATAATTATATTGTATTCATTTTCCTGTGGGGCTTTCCAGATGGTGACGGTGGTGAAGAACCCACCTGCCAATACAGGAGATGTAGAGATGCAGGTTCAACCCCCTCTGGTTCAGGAAGCACCCCTGGAGGAAGGCATGACAATGCACTCCAGTATTCTTGCCTAGAGAGTCTCACGGACGAGGAGCCTGGTGGGCTGCAGACCATGGGGTCGCAAAGCGTCGGAAGGACTGAAGCGACAGCACAGGCTCACACACGGTTTTCCTGTATCTTGGTGACAAAGTGAAGAATGAGTGGATACAGCTCAGTACTGAATTGTTAGGACTATATATTTAAATGGTTGTAAAATGTTAAAAGAACAACCTCAAATTATGAAATTCAGCAATTGGTAGCAGTTGGTTGAAAATAAAAAGAAGACCCAATCATTCCTATTGCATACAAGCAAAAACTCTACTTTGAGTTATGTTTTAGAAATTAATTATTTTTCTTCTGAGTCTAAGCAACAATTTTTTATTAGAAAATTTGAAGGAAATTTTAAAATGCATAATGAATTACATTATCCACAACCCCTTTGCTTAGCTATAACAGCAATGCATTTTTTGGTGTAATATCTGTTACTCTCAGAAACTTAAATGTATTTGAAGCATATGTTTTGTTTCTCTTTTTTCACTTACTGTTCCGTCTTTAACAACTTTTTCATTAAAGATTATTAGAAAACATTCCGGTTACTGTCATACAAATGCACCAAATTTCATTTCGTTATTCTCTATTGTTATGTATACAGGCAATTTTCTTCTCCGCCCCCACCCCCACCCCAATACAAAGACAGATATCTTCATACATAAGTCATTGTGTGCATCTCTGATTATTTAATTATAACTAGTTTTAAGAAGCAGAATTCCTGGGTCATATTGTGTAACTCCTCTATAAGACTTACCAATTTGTACTCTTGACAGTATTGATTGAAAGCTCTCTTTTCCCATAACATCATCAACTTAGGACAGGTACAAAATAGTATTTCATTGATTTGTTTTCTTTTTGATTAGTAATAAGGTCGAAACAAATGCCCATTTTCACTTTCCCTTTGATGTAGTTTTCAATACTTATTTATTTATTTGGCTGGGTCAGTTCTTAGTTGCAGCACTTGAGACCTTCAGTCTTCGCTGTAGCATGCAGGAGCTTTAGCTGTAGCACGCAGCGTCTAGTTCGCTGACCAGAGATAGAATCCAGGCCCTCTGCACAGGGAGTACAGATTTTTTTAGCCATTGGACTACGAGGGAAGTGCCCTACACCTTCAATATATTGTTATGAGTTGGAAGGGCTAGGGAGAAATAAAGAACTTAATGGAAAAATCTAACCCAAGTAAGCTTTCCAGGGAGTATAAAAGTGACTAGATCAACTGAAAAACTTGAGGTGTCCAAATGCAATGAATCACCTAATCCATAGATACTGACCAGAGAAGGATGAGAAAAACAAACTAGAAATTATGGAGAAAAGAATCGGTCTGTCCACTGAATAGCTGCAAAGTTGCATCAGTTTGAGATCACCAGAAAGCACACCATAATGGTTAAGGCCAAGGTCTTAGAATGCCAGAGCTTTGAGTTCAAAATCCCAAACCGCCGAACAGAATCCATGCTGTTTATTTGTTGGGTGGTTGTAACCAACTTAGATTTCTTCACTATCAAGTGAGAGTAGCAAGGCAATTCCATAGAATTATTGTGAACATGAAATAATAATTTAAAGATTCATGTCCCAAGTCTGAAGAGAAAGGGCACTTAGTAAGTGATTTGTTGTTGTTGTTCAGTCACTCAGTTGTGTCTGACTCTTTGTGACCCCATGGACTGCAGCACACCAGGCCTCCCTGTCCTTCACCATCTCCTGGAGCTGCTCAAACTCATGTCCATTGAGTTTGTGATGCCATCCAACCATCTTGTCCTCTGTTGTCTCCTTCTCCACCTGTCTTCAATTTTTTTAGCATCAGGGTCTTTTCTAATGGCTCTTCACATCAGGAACTTCAGTTTCAGTCTCAGACCTTCCAGTGAATATTCAGGGTTGATTTCCTTCCAGATGGACTGGTTGGATCTCCTTGCAGTCCAAGGGACTCTCAAGAGTCTTCTCCAATGCCACAGTTCAAAAGTGTCAATTCTTTGATGCTCAGCCTTCTTTGTGGTCCAACTCTCACATCCACACATGACTAGTGGAAAAACTGTAGCTTTAATAACAGTGAACACTGTTACTAACATGTTACAACTGCTGTTTTTATGACACAGGGCTGGCTGACACAGCGGCAAGGTAAGCAGGGACCTTCCTGAGTCTGTGTCCTAGGACTGATGAAATTCCAGGAATGTTTCCTCTAAAAAAAAAACCCCACTTCCTCTTCTAGAACACACCACCTACCACTGTTGCTGAAATTCTACCTTAAGAGATTTTTTCAATTTAAGCATTTTATATTTTAGAATAGAAAAATCTTGAAAGACAGGATCCATTTTTGTAACCAACCATATATAATTCAAGGTGAATTAGCTGATAAGATTCTGAGAGCAGATTGTAATAACAAGAGACTTGAGAGCTTTGCATCTGAGGAGGGCATTGAAGAATTATATAGCTTGGTATATTCCTGACACTGGTAGCAATGTGTTAGAATAGTTAGGGAAACCGTCATTATACTAGAACAGGGAATCTTGTAGCTCAGAGCTGAGTATAATGAATGTATTTATTTAAATGATTTACAGAGAAAAAATTGTGCATTGTGTTGTATGTTCAGTTAGTAGAAATGAATAGGTTCTTTAAATTGCTGAATTCAAGAGAACAAGTATTGAGTGAAAACAGATGAGGTGACAGGGCTGAGATGGGAACACCACTGCAGCTCCAAGCAGTGGATCAGAGGTTCTGGTTGCGCCTGGGCACACTCTGCTCCTGCCATTGTGCCTGGGGCTGCTTCCTCTTGATAATGTTATTGAATAACAAAAGCTACACGGAAGCATCTGTATCAGTCTCGGTTTCCCTTTTATGTGCAACCACCTTGGGAGTAGCAGCACACCCCATGGGATAGGATATTCAGAAGTGGGGACCACAGTGAGGACAGCTCCAGAAGGATGGCAGAGACGCTTTCACTTTCGCCAGCCTTTCCTGCAGACGCTAAGGGTACCATTTTTCTGTCTTAGGGTACCTTATCCAACGATTGCTAAAGCTGAACTTAGACAATTGCATTTGGTGGCTATTCAAACACCTTATTAGGTTCACTGTGTCTATTTATAGTAGGAGATTGAGAAAAATAGAAATAGCAAGTAAAAAATGATGCTTTGAGGAATCAGGTCACAATTTGATCTTCTGTAAAACTGATTCTAGTCTACTGGCTTTCTTCTGCACAATGAATAATGATGACCCCCATTAATCCAAATACTATTATTCAGATTTCTTTCTCTAGTGATAAATTTTAGGAGTCTGAAACTAAAATATCAAGATTTGTCATTAGTGAGAAAGCCCAGTCTTAGAACTTAGTCACCTCTCCTTATCCAGGAACTCATTATTGCCGTTTCATAGTGGCTTTTTCCACCCTGTTTCTCTCCTGTCCTTCAGCCTGCTTGCCTCAAGCTATTTCATTCCTGATTTGCACTTTCACTAGAAGATGGATCTGTTGAGAAATTGAATTCAAATAATTCATTTTTATTGCTTATAAAGGAGAGTTGATAGGAAGCAAGTAATGACAGAAATGAGATTTTAAATCTCTTCTATAGGTTTCATTTATTCCATCCGTGTTTATTGATCATCCACTGCATAACAGGTACAGTAGGGGATAGAGGAAACATAAAGCATGGCCCCTGCCCTCCGAGAAACTTAAATCTCCAAAAAGGAAAGTGCTGTGTACAAATCGTGCTCTCTTAAATAGCTTTGGGAATAAGGCTGGTGTAAAGAAAATGCGTACACTCACCTCACCACCAGGATGTTGTAAGTGTCACATATAGATGGCACAGAAAATAAATGGTGGAGAAATTCAGTTTAAAGAGAGGTAAGTTTAGAGGGTATGTGATCAGAGAAAGATTTACTGAAGAGCTAGCATTGGTCATAAGTCAGATTTGTAAGAACATAATACCTGTAGTTATTTCATTTTCAGAAAGTGTTATATATTGACTGTATAAAATTGGAAAGTACAGAAAAGCAATAAGGAGAATAAAATCAAAATTGTTCGTAGTCTCACCACCTAGTAAGACACGCATCATTGGGTTTTGAGGTATTCTGTTGTAAGGTTTCCTTTCCCCTGTTTAGGAGTGAGTCTGTTTGTGTTTGTATTGTGTTAGTATTGTTCGTGTTTGTGTTGTGTTAGTCAAGGTTGTAGCAGAAAGTGGTAGAGTTACATTCTCTGAGTGGGTGGAACATAGGGGAAGCATGGGTATGGTGCAATAACCCATGACTAGTCATAGTAAACGAGCTGTTGCCAACCCTAGGCTGTTAGTGAAGGGATCAGGAATGGATGCAGTTACTAAAACTGGGCAGGAGAGTGAGTAGAGAAAATGACCTTGAGAGGAGCAGCGTTCTTCATTTAATAGACTCAGCTGGCCCAAGCAATTGCGCAAGGAGAGAGTACAGAGAACACACTCCGGCCTCCTCTCCCTGTGCTCAGATCTCTCACTGCGGCTTCTCATTGACTGATCCCAGCTGGAAAACAGAGACCAGCAGGGGGTAGAGCTTACAAATCAGAAAGCAAGATGAAGAAGGATCCTGAGCAACCCAGAAGGGCCAATTAGTACGTTCTCCATGACTGGGTTAATCTGTACCTGTAGTTTTGTAAGCTGTCCACTGTGACTTTTGTGTAGGTATTAGCTAATCCCCTATCATTTTTTAATATGTGTTATTTGTGTATTTGGCTGCACCAGGTCTTGGTGTGTCACTCAGGATCCACTATCTTCTTTAGGGCCTGCAGGATCTTTTAGTGCTGGCATGTGGGATCTAGTTCTCTGACCAGGGATCGAACTCAGGTCCTCTGCATTGGAATCACAGAGTCTCAGCCACTGGACAACCAGGGAAGTTCTTTGTGATGCTATTTTTAATCACTGTATACTATGAAATAGATGACTATAAATTATTCAATGAATTTCCAACCATATAATCATTAGGATGTTTCCATCTTTTACCTTTAAAATTAACATGACAATATATGAGTGTATATGTGTGTGTTTGTTTATTTAGTTCCATACAGCCATCTCTATTTTCCCCAGGTTAATTCTAAGAAGTGGGATTGTTGGATCAAAGAGTATGCTCAAGTTTAAGACTTTTGATGTATGTTGTGTTGTACAATTATATTCCAGAAGACTATGCCAGTGAGTTAAAGTAGACCTTTAATGGGTGAGATTTTGATTCATGGAGAGGAGACAGATGGGCTAGAGATAGATGGCATTTGGAGGGACTTCCGAGTGAGCACATGAAGAAGGAACGGAAATGAAAGCGCACATATTATATTAAGCAATGGAAAATTCATCTAATTTGACTTGAGAGAGTTAGCAATGGGTCACACAGTTTATTCACACTCACCAGGTTGGAAAGCCCCAGCCTAAGGAACCTGAAATTCTACTCAAGGCAGCCTGGCATGGCAAAGCACAGCTTTAGGGAAAAGGCACTCACCAGGTTGGAAAGCCCCAGCCTAAGGAACCTGAAGTTCTACTCAAGGCAGCCTGGCTCGGCAAAGCACAGCTTTAGGGAAAATGCGCTATACACTTGCAGGTAGGTTTGAGATTGAAACCAGGAAAATGTGAACATGTTTAAACTCCACGTACAAAAGAAGAGGTACCTAGAAAAAGCCATTTGGCAAACTTTGGTCTGAATCATGGCTCCACCATTTACCGACTGTGACTTTGGGCAGATGATATAAAGTCTGTTGGTTTGAGGGTTAAAGACTTTATGCTGAGAGTACATGACACAGCATCTGGTGCACTGTAGGGACTTCACAGCCGGTTTCCGCCAAGGAGTGAGTCCAGGCAGCAATGGTGAGTGTGTCTCCCACCTTTGTGTCATTCGATGTTGGCTGGCTGGAGGGTGGGGGGCAGCACCTGGACAGCCAGCCCTGTACGACCTGAGCACCCCCTTCTTGATGTCTGACAAACACAAAACAAACAACAGATTTCTCTAACAAAAACCTACAGAAAAATAAAATTTTATCAACTTTAAACTTGATCTCCAATTTTTTTTAAATGCTTTGTGGTCTGTTACGGTGCTTGCCTTTGAGTACAACTAGAGGAATGATATTCCCGTGTTAGCAGCAAATCCCTGAAATATTTGGTCATGCATTAGTGTTCATCTTTTGTTGTGCCTGCCCAGATTCCGTATACCCTTCTTTGGGTAAAATCAGCAGAATTTCCCTCTGAAAAACTGTTTTCAGTTCATGGGTTTGCATGGACCTCAAAGAAGCTAACTTGTAATCCATGCCTGCCTGTGCAGAGCCCAGTTTGTCCCTAAGCTCAGAGATTAGTTCAGGGGTGATGGGACGAAGGTCAGTTTAATCAGAGGGAAGCCTAGGAGGCTTTTGCTAGGAGCTCACTCTTTTCTTCCCTCCATTGGACTTAGGTTTCTAAGGGTGAAAGCCAGAATTTACTGGTTATCATTAGGTTGATTGATAGAGCAGCTAATGTAGAGATGGGTTGCGGTGGGCTTAGTTAAGAGATGGAGGGAGAAACCGGCTCTGGTCACTCCCTTAATGCTCTGGATCAAACTGTACCTGAAGTTAGTTTCCCCTTGGACTTTATAGCTGCAAGAGGCATTGATTTCTCTTTTGCAGTTTCAGGTAGTTGGATTTGGAGTTTTCTGTCATTTTTCACTAAAATAGAGCTGGCTCATACATACACTTGGTGCAGTAGTTTATTTTTCATGGAATGTGAGGTCATGATGAGGATGTTAATTCTTCTCAGTTCCCATGATGGGACTGAAAATTAAATTTCATGCTATTCAACAGGGTTTAAGAATTAATAAGCTAGAACATGGGGAAAGTCAACCCAGTACTTCTCTGGATTTGATAAATAATTTTGTATCTTTCATGCAGTAGAAACTTTAGCCAAAATTGCCCTCATCACTGAAATACTGCTCTTTTTAAATAAATACATATAGAGGGCAAACGTGTGAGAGAGCTGATGGAACCTGCCCATTTCATCAAAACAGCCTCTTTTGAGAAAAATGTGCACTTACTGAGCTTCTCTCTCCGAAGTCAGGACTGTCTGGCTCAGTGTACAATGAGCCCTTTGTATCTTTCGCTGTGGTCTTCTTGTTTGGGATGAAAGACAAAACTGCCAACCCCGTTCCCCTCCCTGCAGACTGATTTCCCCAGGGCTTTCATCTCCTCAATAGCTAATGTCACCAACAGGCAGGCTTTGAAGTCAGAGGGAGGGGACCCCATCACTGGGCTGCAGCCAGGACTCTTCTTGGGAACCACAATTTCAGTATCTAGTCCAGGTCACTGGCCCTGGCTTGAGGCATAGGGGCTGTTAATTCCTGACAGGTGACTCAGGAAACTCTTTTGTTCCTCTCCTTCTTAGTTCCAGGTGTGAGGAGACACCTTGTCCCTGTGTATTCTTGGGGAGAGGCCCTGGGACAGAGCCTCACTGCTTCTTCCTGCCTGATATACCCACTTTTCCATTCCTGCCCTGCTTTAGATGTTGGGGCAGGAACAGACTCTTGAGTGATGTATAGGTTGCTTTGAACTCTGGGTGAAAATGCTTAGTGAAAGTCGCTCAGTTGTGTCTGACTCTTTGTGACCACATGGACTGTAGCCCTCCAGGCTCCTCTGTCCATGGGATTCTCCAGGCAAGAATACTGGAGTGGGTGGCCATGCCCGCCTCCAAGGGATCTTCCTGACCCAGGGATCAAACCCGGGGTCTCCTGCATTGCAGGCAGATTCTTTACTGTCTGGGCAACCAGGGAAGCCCACGCCTTGCTTACCTGTGTCGATTTCCCTCACCCCGGGAGCTGCGAGTAAACTATAAGCCCTGTGCAGTGGGTGGGGGGCGGGGAACCTGAGGCCTCCCCACCCTCTCTCTACCCTCATCCTTCATCCACACTTTATTAGACTTTCCAGCTCAGACAAGGAAGAGGTGTGGAGAATTTCTTCTGAAAAGTGCCATTGTCCATACACACTGAGGACTCTGGACCTTTCCCCAGTTCGTGATTTTCCCCCTTATTTCCTCTCAGCTCTGTTTATGTTTTCCTTCTCCCTTTCTTGCTTCTCTGTTTTTCTCTCATTCTCTGTCTTCCTTGTTTTCAAGAAGCCCTTTCAGGTTCATCTCCAGACAATTTTCTAAAATCACTTTGCTTTCCTCCTCTCTCTTACCGTATACTTACTTCTATTTTCCCTGTTTCGAAACCTTTCTATTTCAAATTTCTTCTGAGTCCCCAGGTTCTGAGCCAGGCCTGCCCAGGATGCCTGTAAAGCTTCTTAGGGGAAAGGCCTTGGAAACTTTAATGGGACAGTAACATTCCAAGTTCGGCATGAATGGCTGACAATCCACAGTTTTCCCTGGCAAGAGGTTTTTCCAGAGGC
Source organism: Bos mutus (assembly GCF_027580195.1). Lineage (NCBI taxonomy): Eukaryota > Metazoa > Chordata > Mammalia > Artiodactyla > Bovidae > Bos > Bos mutus. Next base: position 3,896,177 of record NC_091638.1, read on the forward strand.
TGGTCCATAATTCCTGCATGCCAGAACTTGGGATTTCCAGATGTGATATTAGGGCCATGGGCAGTCAGTTTGCCTACAAAAACAAATCTGATCCTGGTTTCTCATAATTACTAGGAGAAAAAGCTATTTCAATGGCTTTCTCTGCCTTTTTGTTTTTATTCTAGTACATGGCTTAGAGTGCTCACATTTAGACCAGACATTTCAAAGATGTTGATAGTATAATTCACAATAATTACATTACTATTGTGAAATAATAAAGTAATTTTACTTGTAAGGTGATGGCTACCACAAACTGGTATCCAGCATCCAGCATCCATTGTGTCTTAGACAGAGGTTCACATTTCTTCCTAATGCATGTTTTAAATATGTAGATGTTATTTAAAGTTTATTTGCATATTCATGAGAAAAGCTATTTCCCTTCCTATCTTTTAATTCCCAACATGGTTAAGTGTGATTTAATGATTTCTCAGTCTTGGCAAAGGGTCTGGCCAGTTTTTAAAAGTAAGAAGCATTCAGGGAAAGTAATTCTTAAGAACAGAGACCTCACTGTAGAGGATGAGGAGGCTTCTGCAATGAGACTATGTGCATGGTGCCTCCAGCTTCTGCCAGGGGGCTTCTGTAATGAGACTTTGTGCGCAGTGCCCTGAAGCTGGTTGTGGTGGGATGTGGATACAGTAGAGATGGTGGGACTCCTTCTTCGGCCCTGCCAGCTCTCAGCCATGTGACCCTTAGGTAGGATCTGAACCTCAGTTTCTAACCTGGAAATAATGCTGCACTGCAGAGTTGCTGGTAGGACGTGATAAAATAATGTTTGTTAAGTACCCAGTACATCTATATTTAAACTTACACATGAAACTTACTGAGTCCAAGCTTGGTCTGCTTCAGTTCAGTTCAGTTCAGTTCAGTCTCTCAGTCATGTCTGACTCTTTGAGACACACGAACTGCAGCACAACAGGTTTCCTTGTCCATTACCGACTCCCAAAGTTTGCTCAAACTCATGTCCATTGAGTTGATGATGCCATCCAACCATCTCACCCTCTGTCATCCCCTTCTCCTGCCTTCAATCTTTCCCAGCATCAGGTTCTTTTCCAATGAGTCAGTTCTTTGCATCAGATGGCCAAAGTATTGGAGTTTCAGGTTTAGCATCAGTCCTTCCACTGAATATTCAGGACTGATTTCTTTAGGATGGACTGGTTGGATCTCCTTGCAGTCCAAGGGACTCTCAAGAGTCTTCTCCAACACACAGTTCAAAAGCATCAATTCTTCGGCACTCAGCTTTCTTTATAGTCCAACTCTCACATCCATACATAACTACTGGAAAAACCATAGCTTTCGATGGACCTTTGTGGGCAAAGTAATGTCTCTGCTTTTTAATATGCTGTCTAGGTTGGTCATAGCTTTTCTTCCAAGGAGCAAGAGTCATTTAATTTCATGGATGTAATCACAATCTGCAGTGATTTTGGAGCCCAAGAAAATAAAGTCTCTCACTGTTTCCACTGTTTCCCCATCTATTTGCCATGAAGTGATGGGACCAGATGCCATGATCTTAGTCTTTTGAATGTTGAAGTTTAAGCCTACTTTTTCACTCTCCTTTTTCACTTTCATCAAGAGGCTCTTTAGTTCTTCTTTGCTTTCTGCTGTAAGGGTAGTGTCATCTGCATATATTAAGTTATTGATGTTTCTCCCAGCAATATTGATTCCAGCTTATGCTTCATCCAGCCCAGGGTTTCTCCTGATGTACTCTGCATAGTAGTTAAATAAGCAAGGTGACAGTATACAGCCTTGATGTACTCCTTTCCCAATTTGGCATCAGTCTGTTGTTACATGTCTGGTTCTATGTTGCTTCTTGACCTGCATACAGATTTCTTAGAAGGCAGGTAAGATGGCCTGGTATTCCCATCTCTTGAAGAATTTTCCACAGTTTATTGTGATCCACACAGTCAAAGGCTTTGACCTAGTCAATAAAGCAGAAATAGATGTTTTTCTGGAACTCTCTTCCTTTTTCAATGATTCAGCGGATGTTGGCAATTTGATCTCTGGTTTCTCTGACTTTTCTAAAACCAGCTTGAACATCTGGAAGTTCACAGTTCACCTACTGTTGAAGCCTGGCTTGGAGAATTTTGAGCATCACTTTACTAGCGTGTGAGATGAGTGCAATTGTGCGGTAGTTTGAGCATTCTTTGGCATTGCCTTTCTTTGGGATTGGAATGAAAAATGACCTTTTCCGGTCCTGTGGCCACTGCTGAGTTTTCCAAATTTGCTGACATATTGAGCAGCACTTTCACAGCATCATCTTCCAGGATTTGAAATAGCTCAACTGGAATTCCATCACCTCTACTAGCTTTGTTCGTAGTGATGCTTTCTAAGGCCCACTTGACTTCGCATTCCAGGATGTCTGGCTCTAGGTCAGTGATCACATCATCGTGATTATCTGGATTGTGAAGATCTTTTTTGTACAGTTCTTCTGTGTAATGTTGCCACCTCTTCTTAATATCTTCTGCTTCTGTTAGGTCCATACCATTTCTGTCCTTTCTTGAGCCCATCTTTGCATGACATGTTCCCTTGATATCTTTGATTTTCTTGAAGAGATCTCTAGTATTTCCCATTCTGTTGTTTTCCTCTATTTCTTTGCATTGATCACTGAGGAAGGCTTTCTTATCTCTCCTTGCTATTCTTTGGAACTCTGCATTGAAATGGGTATATCTTTCCTTTTCTCCTTTGCCTTTTGCTTCTCTTCTTTTCACAGCTATTTGGAAGGCCTTCTCAGACAACCATTTTGCCTTTTTATGTTTCTTTTTCTTGGGGATGGTCTTGATCCCTGGCTCCTGTACAGTGTCACAAACCTCCATCCATAGTTTTTCAGGCACTCTGTCTATCAGATTTAATCCCTTAAATCTATTTCTCACTTCCACTGTATGATCCTAAGGGATTTGATTTAGGTTATACTTGAATGGTCTAGTGGTTTTCCCTACTTTATTCTATTTAAGTCTGAATTTTGCAGTAAAGAGTTCATGATCTGAGCCACAGCCAACTCCTGGTCTTATTTTTACTGACTTTATAGAGCTTCTCCATCTTTAGCTGCTAAGAATATAATCAATCTGATTTCGGCATTGACCATTTGGTGATATCCATGTATAGAGTCTTCTCTTGCATTTTCTTGGTCTGCTTACCCTGCAACAATCCAGGAGATGAGGTGTTGAGACAAGGAGAAGCAACTTTATTTGGAATGCTAGGCATCAAATAAGTTGGCGAACTAGAGTCCTAGAGTACCATGTTAATGGGGGTCTGGATGCCAGTTTCTTTTATAAAGTAAAGATTAGGGGGTGGTCAGGAAGTAAAGTATAAAGGCCATTAAGTCTTGTAAAATATCTCTTGGCTTGGCCAGCTTTGGGGAGAATGTAGTTAATTTCTTCCTTCGTGCAGCCATTCACAGGTTGGCAGGGTCAGGGTATTTCCTGGTAGCTAAACAAAGGCACTTTGGTTTAACATTCAGGCAGAGGGACAGGATTCCGGGAGGCAGGTGATTATGTATGCTTACAACTATGGACAGCATCATTTTAGTGATTATAGCAACATGGGTGATGAAAAGAAATGTTAGAATAAAGGGAACTGATCCAGCATGGAGTCAGGTTTGTTCTTCCCTGTTCATTGCCACCCGCTAGATAGGTTCTGAGTGCTCCGCGGTGCCTCCTAACAGCCCTGTGAGATGTCCCCATTTTTAGTATCATCTCTATTTTCCAGAGGAGAAAAGTGAGTTACCGAGAGGTTGACTAACTTGGTTATGGTCTCACAGCTAGTGATGTAACTGGGATTCCAACCCTGGCCTCTGATCATCAGAGCCCTGCAGGAGGCCTGGACACCCTCTGTGTAGTAGTTATTCTGTGGACATTCACACTCAGCCCTACTTGCTGCCCATTCCATTTTAACGATTCCCTGCTGTATTTTCCAGTTTTGTGACATGGACATCGCTATTTTACCTGTAAGGTGACCTTCACCCAAACTGCTGTTAACCCTTTTCCTGCCTATTCCCACTTCGCTTGTCAGCACTTAACGTTCCCCAATGCTTCAGCCACTGTTCACCCTTCTGAGTCAGCACATATTTTATAATGCTGCACGGTTCAGCTTCAAAGCTCCTATTCCTGAGTTTAAAGATCTTAAACTCAATAAATTGATAGAGCATAAATTAGAGGCCACATCAAATATAGGCAAGTGTGTACTTTGTTGTAAATGCCTTGTTTTCTATAGCTGCACTTTTGGTTGATAAATAAATGAGCTGATGTGCTGTAGAGTTTCCCTTGGCTTGATCTGCAAGCAGGTAACTCCAGTCCACCAGATCTCCTTCTGACCTCTGGTCTTCCTAGCTTCTTCCCTTACCTCTTGAGACACAGCTTGGTAGGTCAACTCAGCGGTCAGCATGTAACAGCAGCCACCTCTTTCTCTAGGGCTGACCAGGGCGTCCCCTCGGCGCTCCCTTGAGTCTTACTCTCCACCACCAGATTTCCCTTTGCATGCTATCAGCCTGGCCCTGCAGTTGTCTGAGTTTGTGATGAGTGCTTGAGTGTTTAATTTATGGGTGCCCTCCCTTGTTTCTAGCTTACTAGTTTCCTTGCTCCCTGCCTTGTTTTGACTTTAGCATCAATCTCAGTCTTAGGTCCTAAGTGGCCCTGGTTTCTCCCCCTTCTTGTGTGATCCCTGTTCGTCTTGGTTGTTTTCTTTCTCACTGGCTATGTGACCCTCATCTGGGCCACACGTTTCTTTTTCTTTTTTTTAGAAAGTACAGCGTGTGGGATCTTCTGCCGTGGTGTGCAGCAGAATCAGTTGTGCCGTGTGAACTCTTTGTTGCAACATGTGGAATCTAATTCCCTGACCAGGGGTCGAACCTGGACCCCTTGTCTTGGAAGCATGGAGAATTAGCCACTGGGCCACCAGGGAAATCGCTGAGCTGCTTGTTTCTTCCACCACTGCTTGGTTCAGGGCTGGATCCACATGCAGCCATTTGGCTCCTGCTTCTTTAGCCCACTTGCTGACTCAGGGCCTTCATAGCACTCAGTCTTTTTACTCCTAGTACCCGGAGAACTGTGTCTCCTTTTCAACCTCATCAGCTTTTTGTGACATTTGAGTCATTCTTCAGAAACTGCTCAAGCAAAACTATCACAAGTTCTGTCCTGAATGCCACTCGCCTTTGTGCATTGGAATAAGGTATGTGCTTATCCCCTCTCACCAACCACTAACTGAATTCCTGCTATTTCCAGAATACTATTAGGGTGTCATAGCAGAAGCTTCATTATTTCCTCCTTTTGGCTCAGCTGTGATCATGCAACTTATACAAAAGAAATTCTTAGTCAAGGGCCAGGCTCACATACCAAAATTCCCCAGAAGCTAGATGTAAATTCAAGAAGAATTCGAGGTTATATGCTAGTGCTATAATTTTGACTATTATTTCTGACAACTGCTGGCCTCTAAGTCTGTTAATTCTCTACTATCTTCCTTGACATATGTCACACAATTGCAAAACATCAACCCCTGGTAAATGTAGGATGTTCTCAGTTGACTATGCACTGTGCTTAGAAAGGAGTTTTACACCCGTACACACAAGACGGGTCTTCGTGGCCACCACTTCTGTTTCACACTGCAGACAGCAGGGGTAGATAGAAGTACACATCTGAGAGGCAGCTGAAGGTTTTCCTCTCACACCAGAAGCTTCACTGCTGGAACAAGGCCAGATCAGGCTGTCTGGATTCCTTGTGAGCCTGCTCCAAACTAACATATTTATTATCAAGGAAGAAGCTTTGCCTGATGTTAGATCACTCAGATTTGCCTTGCGGTGTTCCCTTGCAGAAAACTGCAAGAAAGTGATTGAAATGAGTTTGTTGAGACAATACAGAAGAATCTACCTTTTTTAAGGGCAAAATTCTGAAAATATGCTTGCAGACTGAGAAAACTGGCTATTTGCTTATTACTGTATTTTCATAAAATGAGCAATGCCTCTGAAAGATAAACAGTGACCCATGATATCAAGGGCTAATGATATTTTGTTGAAGGCTGGAGCAATTTTCCTGTTTAAAAAAATTTTTTTTTTTTTGGTTATAAGGATAGGGATTTATTTAAAAATGGTTATCTAGTCCAATGCTTATAAACTGTTTGCATTCTGTTGGTACAACATGCAAATCTTTTGTGGTGGCTTTGAGAAAACCCCCAGACTTTTAATGTCTGGGAACAGATGGAGATCTAAAGTAACTGCATTTCACAACAGGACGTGTTACTGTCTGCCAGTCTGTTTTCACTGTATGTGAAATATTCTCAGTGCTAGTCAGCAGATTTATTAAACTTCTATGAGTAGGCAAGCATTTGAAGTGGCTGTGCTATATAGTTACAAAAATTAGAGAAAGTCAGACCTAGCTCTGCTCTTTAAGAGTTCTTGGTAATTCTTAATTCCCTTTGGAAAGTGTAGCCATTTAAATATGTTTTATGAGCTGGGCTCTGCAGCATTTTGGTCACAAAGTATTCACATGGATAAATCTACAAGAACTTGAAGTCAGAGGCTTTGAAAACATCAAGATGAAACAATGCATTTAAACCCTAACATTTCCCCTTCTCATGTCGCTGGCTGAAATCCACTGAACGAGAACTGGTTGATTGTACCTACAGGACATTGCAGATACTGTGCGTGTTTCAGAACCTTAGCTGGGATCCACCAGCGTCTCAGCATTTTATTATGTGATTATTTATGCTGACCCTTCACAGAGCAATCTCAAAGTGTGCAGCTTAAAATCTCCTCCCTTTAAAAGACAAAAGATGTATTCTCTCTCTCTCCTCCACTTTCCTCTCTTCTCTCCACCCCCTTTCTTTCATCTCCTTTGTCTCTTTTTTGTTCTTTTTTCACTCAAGTTAGATATAAAATAAGGGGTCAAATTTCATGAAAGTAAGGGTTGCCCTTTACCAAAGAGCATAAAATTGTTGTGTCACAGCTTCTTGCATGCCGTTTGCTACATCAAACCTAAAACTTACCAGTGATAACGAAAGTTAAATTATTGAACTTAAAATTATGTAACTTGATCAAATTATGTGTTTTAGTTTACTTTGACTAAGATCCTTACTATATGTAAAATGATTCAACTTATGTATGCACATTTAACTCAAAAATATTTTAGAAAGTATCTTTGCTATAAGGTTATGCTTATACAAAAAAGTATATTAAAAAGCTGAGATATCACTTTGCCAACCTGGATCTGTATAGTCAAAGTTATGGTTTTTGCAGTAGTCATGTATGGATGTGAGAAATGAACCATGAAGAAGGCTGAGCACTGAAGAATTAATGCTTTTGAACTGTGGTGCTGAAAAAGACTCTTGAGAGTCCTTGGACTTCAAGGAGATTAAACCAATCAGTCGTAAAGGAAATCAACCTGAATGTTCATTGGAAGGACTGATACTAAACCCGACACTCCCAACACTTTGGCCACCTGATGCAAAGAGCCAGCTCATTGGAAGAGACCCTGATGCTGGAAAAGACTGAAAGTTAAAGAGAGTGGGGGCAGCAGAGGATGAGGTGGTTAGATGTTTCACTAACTCAATGGACATAAATTTGATCAATCTCTGGGAGATAGCAGAGGACAGGGAAGGATGGCGTGCTGCAGCCCGCAGGGTTGCAAAAAGTCAGACATGACTTAGCAGCTGAAGAACAACAAATGCTTCTTAGCCACTCCTTGAATATTGACTGGATAAAGCCATCAGCCTTAGATATGGTCCTTGGTATAGGTTCAACAACAACATTGAAAATCAGTCATTATTAGTGTAGTATAAACTTAAGGATATTTGTTGTTGGGTATATATGAACCCTGGGGAAAATAGGATTTGAAAGTCACATATTGGCATAAATATTTGGTTCAAGGTCTTAATGAGTTTCTTGCATTTCACATTCCCGAGATTAAAGTCTCTGAATCAAGCTTCCTAACTGTTTGTGTCGTTACATCTCTGCTCTCCTTTGCATTGCTTGTGGAGGACTAAATGCCAGCTGTAATCTGCAAAAGCTTTTTTATTTTATTTTATCCCATTTTTATTGAATTTGTGACATTAAGTATTGGGGGACCTAGATGGAATCTTAGCTTTTTAGCTCTCAATCAACCAAATAAATATTTTTCTTCCTGTAAGTTTGTTTCTCAGGACCTGGACAAATTGACTGCTTTGACTGTTTTTTTAGTAGAATGAGCTATGACTGAATGTGATTTTACAGTCAATAACTAATTAGATATGAATCCTATAGGAAGTGCCAATTGATCCTAATGTAGAAGTGTTTGTCTGAGTGTAAAGCTAGGAGCTAGCCAGAGAGCTGGGTCTTTGGTGTCTTCCCTCTAAGTGATGTTGAATGAAACACAGATGACTTCAGACCAGTGCTTCTCATAGTGTGGTCCTCATACCAGCAGTAGGAACATCATGTTGGAACTTGGTAGAAATACAGATCCTAATGATAGAGGGTCAGAAGCTTGAAGGAGATATCTTCATGCAGGAGCCTTTCAGCAATCCATGAGTCATCGAGACAGGCAGCCACCTGTCCCAGCTTTGTTGTCTGGGACTTGTTCCACAGGTTGTTTGGGACTGGAAGAAATCTGTCACACTCTGTAGCTCTTTCTCTTGCCTTGTGGACGGACTATACTCCCACACAGCCTCCCATATACACATACTCCGATAAAATGCAATCCTATTTTATTTTTACTTTATTGAAGTGTTGTTTGATCTACAATGTATTAAATCATGCTGTACAACAGTGATTGAGTTTATACATATGTATATATGCATTCTTTTTCATATTCTTTTCCATTACAATTTATCACATGACACTGAATCAGTTTCCTTGTGCTAGGCAGTAGGACCTTGTTTATCCATTCTATGTGTGACAGTTTGTATTTACCTACCCAAACTCCCAGACTATTCCTCTCGCACCCAACTCCCCTTGACAGAGCAGTAAGTCTGTTCTCTTATGTCGGTGGGTCTGTTTTTGTTTTGCAGATAGATTCATTTATTTCTTAGGAAAGAATCCTACTTTAAAAGAGTCTACAGTTTTAAAAATAATTTATTCAAAATTGAACAGTCCTCTTCATCTGTCAGTTTATCCTATGGCTTATTTAAGGCAAACCGTTCTCTTATCCTGATTTTAGAACACACAAAATGGAAACTAACAGCTTAATATCTTTTCCCTTTCCTTTGGACACTTGAATAAAGCTTTGGAAAGAGGCTATTTGCCTTTTGCACTTCATGCTTCCTTACATAATCCTTTTTTCCCTAAGTTTATCTTTTCAGGACCTATTTCCCAACACATGTAACTCTATAGTAATTAACCTAGTTCTCCAATTGGAAACGTGTTGAAGCAGAGTCTCCCTTTTGCATAAAGATAGAAAATGACAGTCCTTTGGGTCCAAAATTAGTTCCTCTTAATCCTCCCCCAAGGTGTACCATTTTGTGCTCCAACTTGTATGGCCTGTAAACCTTGAGGAATTTTATTGTCTTTGAACATTATCCAGCAAATCTCATCTAATTAATTTAATCCCTACAGACATATGCTTGTTGATCAGTATAAATCAAGGCCAAAAATATCAGTACTGCTTGGAAAGCTTTGCTTTTGGCAAGAAGAATCTTGACCTAAGTTGTTTTGAGCTCATGTGGCAAAGACACATAGGGAGACTTTTACTCTACCCACCCCTATTTTATAGGGACGACTAGCAGACACAGTAATCTTTATGTATGTGCTCATCACTTTTCACTGCTTTCTCCCAACTGCTGTTGAAAATTATTAACATTTTCAGGGACTTCTTTGGTAGTCCAGTGGTTAAGACTCCGTGTTTCCAATGCAGGGGGCTTGGATTTGCTCCCAGGTCAGGGAACTAAGATCCCACATGTGGGTGAAATGGCCAATAACAACAATAATAATAAATTTGTAAATAAAAATAAATAAATGAAAAAGAAAAGTATTAACATTTTTAGATTTGAAGAAATAGTTTTAGAATACTCAGAAAGACAAGTATCCTAAGAGGTCATTCTATGCCACCTATGTGCATAAACCAGTTTTTCTCTAAAAAGCGTGAATGAATGTCTCTTTGTGTTTTCAGAGCTTCCAGGCTGGAAGAACCAATTGTCTTTCTAGATAACACAGTTTCATGATTAACAACATACTTTATCAGAAACCTCCCTCATGAGAAAGCTCAGCGCCTTCAACTCAAGATCATTGCCTCTGCCTTTAAAGTCTAGTAGTAAATCACTTGTCTCTCTGCTAAATTATTCTGATTTCTTTCATCTTTGTCCTTCTACTTTAATTGCTAGCCTTCTATACTTCCCTATTTCTCTCTTAATTCTTTCTGAACTCTTTATTTAAACCAGACTTAGTATTTTATTAGGATCAAGGTAGTGCTGATTTGAATGGGTAGATGGATTTTTATTCTTAGATCCTAGAATCATATGGGTTTAGACAGAACATCTATTTTTTCCAGCCTACTTTATATGTTAATTTGCTGTTGTCGTTTAGTTGCTAAGTCCTGTCTGACTCTTTTGCGACCTCATGGACTATAGCCCACCAGGCTTCCCTGTCCATGGAATTTCCCAGGCAAGAACACTGGAGTGGGTTGCCATTTCCTTCTCCAGGGGATCTTCCTGACTCAGGAGTTGAACCCACGTCTCCTGTTTGGCAGATGAATTCTTTACTACTGAGCCACCAGGGAAGCCCTTATATATTAATATTTAATAGGTAAATAGATAGCTCTTTTATTGATTTTTCTATATTGTTTTAGATTTGTAAGTGTACTTCTTTTTGGTTGCACTGTGTCTTCGTTGCTGTGCACGGCTTCCTCTAGTTGTGGCAGGCAGTGGCCACTCTTCCTTGTGGAGCACGGGCTTCTCACTGCAGTCCCTTCTCGTTGCAGAGCACAGACTCCGGGTGCACGGGCTCAGAAGCGTGGCTCACGGGCTTAGTTGCCCCATGGCATGTGAAGTCTTTCTGGACCAAGGATCAAACCCATGTCCCCTGCATTGGCAGGCAGATTCCTATTGATTGAACCAGTAGGGAAATTCTGATTGTTTTTAGTATAACAGAATTTGAAGTTGCAGCATCGGCACATAATGCTTTTCTCAGACCGATGATGTCTGAAGTTCATAAGCCTTTTCTTTAAAGGGCCAGAGAGTAAATGTGTTAGGTTTTGTGGGCTATAAAGTCTCCACTATGGTTCAGTTCTGTTATAACACCAAAGTAGCCGTAGACATTATATCAACTAATGGGGGTGGACGTGTCCCAGTGAAACTCTATTTGTGAACACTGTGAAGCTGGAATTCATATAATTTTCACATCACAAAGTATTATTATTGTTTTGATTTTTTTCCAACCACTTGAAAAACATAAAGAGACATTCTTAGCCTGTGAGTAGTCCAAAAAAAGAAATTTGACTGGATTTTGATCCATGAGCAATATATAGTTTGTTGACCTCTGAAATATATTAAAAGGGTAGTTTTAATGAAGTACTGAAAGCATTAAGTTTAAGCATAGCTTCTTTCTAAGAGTTGTTTTTTTAGGCTCCTCTCCTTTATATTTACTTTTGTAAGCTCTCGTTTTTTAAATTAATTTTTATTTATTTATTTGGCTGTGCCGGGTCATTGTTGTAGCATGTGGGATCCAGTCCCCTAACTAGGGGTGAAGCCCAGGTTCCCTATATTGGGAGTGCAGAGTCCTTAACCACCAGGGAAGCACCCATAATCTCTTATGAATCAGACCTGATACCACTCTTTTCTAATGTCTTTTCTGGCATGAGTTTAATACCACTGGTTTTCCAAGTGGCACTAGTGGTAAAGAACAGGCCTGCCAATGCGGGAGACAAAAAATGCGGATTTGATCCCTGGGTCAGAAGATCCCCTGGAGGAGGAAATGGCAACCCACTCCAGTATTCTTGCCTGGAGAATCCCATGGACAGAGGAGCCGGGCGGGCTACAGTCCATGAGGTCTCAAAGATACAGACAAGACTGCAGCGACTAAGCACGCACACACACTCCTCCTAATAGAATACCTGGCGGGGGTTTCAAGCAACGTTGACTGAGTGAATGAATGAGTGAAGTGAAAAGAGAATTGGGAGAAAGAAAGAGACAGACCACTTAAAATGGAGATAATTTTATAATTAGTAAAGAGGAAAAATAAATAAAGTGAACTCTTTGAAAGAATCATCTATTTGTCCCCGTCTAAATAATTTTTTAAATATTTATTTATTATGCAGCATCCTTTTTTTGTTGTTGCAGCATGCTAGCTCTTTGGTTGAGGCATGTGAACTCTTAGTCGCAGCATGTGGGATCTAGTTCCCTGAGCAGGGTTCGAACCCTGGTCCCCTGAACTGAGAGTGTAGAATCTTGCCACTGACCACCAGGAAAGTACCGTTACTTTTATATTTTGCACAAGAAAAAAAACCCCGTTAATTGAATGTCATTCAATTATGTTGCTCCTCTACTTTTTATTTGGTATTGCCTCAGATTTGTGGGCACATTTTAGTTTCTAAATATGTACCCATATTAGGGTACAAACACATATACTTTGTAAAAAACGATGCCATTCAGTATAATGAAGTTATATCCCTATATGTGACTGATTCACTCAGTCAGTAAAAATCTTGTGTTAAACAAAATGAGGTTATTGTTTAAAATTTACCGTGGACTGGCTACTCTGACAGCAACAGACCTAACACTGAAATGTGAACCACAACCCAGCAAACACTTACTCTTTATAAGAAGATCCAGGAAAGAGAATATTGACAAATCAAAATAAATCCTTCCCTGCAACTGAAAATGGGCCCTATAGCTTGTATCCTTTGGATGTGGATAAATGATGTTGTAGAGTAAGTGAAGGACAACACACTCAGAAATATTCATGGTTTATTCAATATGATATAGGATGCAAAGTCCATCCCAGTCAATGAAAACTGGATTTTGAGCCCTGCAAATCTGCATCATTATTGCACCAATATGTGTACATCTCTATGTACATAGATATTTACATAGACCACCCTGGTCATTTCAACTTAGAAAAGCAACACCATTTTGAAAGCAATGATAACGTGCATCCCTGTTCTTTCTGTGGCTTCATTGCTTTAAATATATATTGAGCAATACATGGGCAGCGTTTCTTTAAATAGGGAAGAAAAACAGAAAATCCACCGGTTCAGAGATGCCTAGGGTGCTTTGTATTCTATAGAATGTGACCAGATGCTCTGGAAGGCTTTAGGCTCTTAAGGAGAGAACAATCCAATCTGTATCCATTAGGACAGGCTAATGAACTGCATTTCTAAGGCTTGACTTGGTTCAATTAAGTAAGAGACAAGCTAGCTAATAAAACCATCAGATAAGCTGGCTAAGGCCACTGAGTTTATTCCACATGCAGAGAGATTCCTTGGGATGGAGCCAGGTTTACCATTCCACACTTTCCAAATATACTCTATGGAATGCCAGTCCCATAAAATGCAACCAAATAAAGGGTTATATTTAAAAGTAGTGAGCGTGGTTTAGGAGACCCTGTGAGACATTGGTCTGGCGCTGGAGATTCATGGGGCACATTCACCTTCCCAGGCTCAGAGAGGTCCTGCTGGAGTCCTGACATTAGAATCCGTTCTTGGTCCTTTGCTCTGCTCTCTGCTTTATGAGGCTAAAATTAAGTAGCACTTTGTTAGCCTAATACATTGCTTCAACCCCAGAATTTTCCATGTGGAAAATTCCCCAGGAAGATAAAATCAAAAGTTAAAGAAACTTTCACCTTTATAAAATGTTCTTTCCCTCCTTCGAGATGAAAAACTATTTTTTTCTGGTTTAAGTGATTATGAGCGTGTATATTCTAAACTTTTTAAAAAGGCTTTTGAGGAATTGGCAATGAAATGGGAAATAAAATACCATCCTTCCTTATTTTTGAGAAGTGCCAAAATGCCTGCTTTTAACTGGGTCAGCTCTGAGCTAGGATCAGGAGTCAGGTCCCAGTTAGGCAATACCAGGTGGAGTCTCTGGTCGTGTTAAGGAGTGTTGCAAAAACAGTACAGAGAAAATTAACTTTTGTTGACTTTCATTTGTAGGATGAATATATGTCACATGGCAAGAAGCATGTTTTGAAAAGATAGAGTGTGGCAGATCCTAAAAGGCTGTGGACCACCGGGGAGGCACAGAAGTCCTTAGCCTGGGCTCTGTTCACCTGTTGGGGCAGGCAGGTCTGGGTCGTGGGGCCACCCTGTGCATAGCAGGACGCCCAGCAGCATCCCTGGCCTTTCTCTGCTGACTGCCAGCAGCAGCCCCCTCCACAGTGGCCATCACAAACGCTTCAGACACTGCCAGACGTCCCCTGGGAGGTGGGCCCCTGGGCGGGCTGGCTGCTGTTGGGCCTCTGTGTTAGTTGCTTTTGCGTTCCTTGACTTTCTGTCCCAACTCAGTCATCTGGAAATGAACTCCCAAATGTGACATTTTAGCTATAACCAACCTGCTAATATTACTACATTCTTTTAAAATAAATTAATATTTCCTAGAGAGTTATTTCATTCTTATAAGATCTGAATTACCAATAAGTCTTCAGTTTCTACTGTTGGCTGAGGCAGATCTTGAAATCAGAACAATTTACGTGTTATAAATTCTCAAATAGTATTTGAATTATAGTATACTATCTTTTAGAATTTTAGATATATAAGACCAATGGGATGAAATATGAAGAATGTTTTTGAGTGGTGCCTTTGTTTAATTAATTTGTTTAAACCTGTGAGTTTTATGAGTGAATATTTGGGTGAGAAAAGCAAATATAATTCACTTTTTTCATAAAGCTAATTCTTGGTCAGGTTAAATAAAGTCAGTCTCTAAGAATACTAAGAGCAGTGACAAATAAGATACTTTCCACCCTGAACTTTTCACCCCAGGATTCTTATTTCTTTATCTTCATATCTACTGAAAGGGATTCAGATGATTAAAAATAAATCTTAATGTTCACTAGCAACAAGTTATAAAATTAATGCTGTGAATTCATGAACTTGGATCATGAATATATGTGACCTGAAGGTACTCCTTGGTATATTTGTAAAGGTTTATCAAATTCCTGTTATACTGGTAAGAACTGACATAATGTTTAAATCAGCTTTGTTTATATTTGTACATTTCATTCTTTTACTCTTCTCCTTTCAATATTATCTCTTATTATTCAGATAAGAACACTAAGAAGTGGTACGGCTCAGTGTAAATTCCCAGGGCAAGCACTGACCTTGTTTTCTTTCTGGCTCTGTCAGGTCTTAGCTGTAGCATGGGGGTCTTTGTTGCCTCGTGGGGATCTTTTGTTGAGGCACACGGACTCTTTAGTTGCGGCACACCGGTTTACATTCTCTGCCGCTTGTGAGAGCTTAGTTACCTGACCAGGGGTCCAACCTGTGTCCCTTGCATTGCAAGGCAGATTCTTAACCACTGGACCATTAGGGAAGTCCCAACCATTTATTTCTTTAAAAAAAAAAAAAAAAGTACATGTTCCTGTGCACATACAATAAGATAAAGAGAGAGCAGGAAGAAAGGGAGAGAGAAAAGCTAAGGAGTTGCTAAAAATATTAAAAGATGGAAGTGTATCTTATAGTGCAATCCTTTGTACCTATTTTATTAAAACAACATAATAAAAGAGAACTCTGAGCTTTTATTATGGTTACTTTTTCATTGAAGTATAATTGACTTACAAGATTATGTTAGCTTCAGACATGCAATATACTGATTCAGTAGTTGTATACATTATACAGTGACTACCACCATAAATCTCATTCCCATCTGTCACCGTACAAAGTTATAATAGCTGAGTGGATAAAGAATATGTGGTATGAAATGGAATATTACTCAGCCATAAAAAAGAATGAAAACTTGTTACTTGTGGCAACATGAATGGGCTTGGGAGTATTAATGAAAAGTCAGGAAAAAACAAACACTGTGTGATTTCACTTATGTGTGGAATCTAAAAAGCAAAACAAATGAATGAACATAACAAAACAGAAATGGAGTCAGAGCTTCAGAGAACAAAGGGGCAGTTGCCAGAGAGAGGGGGTTAGGGGAGGAAGGAGAGAAGCTGTTAGGAAAATTGAGAGGTATAAACTTCCAGCTATAAATAAATTATTGTGGCTATGAAGCACACGGTGTGGGGTGTATCATCAATAATTATGTAATAACTCTGTATGGTGACAGATGGTAACTAGGCTTATCCTGGCGATCATTTTGAGATATACAAAAATATCAAATCACTGTTGTGTACTAGGAACTAATGTAGAGTTTTAGGTCAGTTATACTTCAATAGCAATAACCAAAAAACCCTCATAGGGAAAGAGATCAGATCTGTGGTTATTAAGGCAGGGAGTGGGGAAGGGGACTTGGATGAAAGCTCTGAAAAATTATAAACTTTCAGTTGTCTTGGGAATGTAAAATACAACATGACAAATACAGTTAACACTACTGTATGCTATATATGAATGTCTGATAGTAAATCCCAAGTTCTCATCACAAGGACAAAATGTTTTTTCAGTCTCTTTAATGATGGGCAGGGAGGCCTGGCGTGCTGTGATTCATGGGGTCGCAAAGAGTCGGACACAACTGAGCGACTGAACTGAACTGAATGTTGTATAAACGTTCATAAACTTGTGTAATAGGACTTCCCTGGTGGACCAGCGGCTAAGAATCTGTCCTTCCAGTGCATGGGGCTCACGTTCGATCCCTGGTCAGAGAGCTAGATCCCACACGGTGCCGCTTAGAGCTTGTATGCAGCAGCTAAGACCTAGTGCAGCCAAGTAAATACACTAAAATTAAATATTCTTCAAGAAATAAAATAACTCATGATAATCATTTCATGGCACATGCAAGTTCAGTCATCATGCTGCACACCTTAAACTTATACAAGTCTGTATGTAAATTATATCTCAATAAAATTGGTTAAAAGCTAAATAAAGAAGTAAATAAATAAAAAGACCAAAGATAAATAAAATCCACTGCAGTGGACAGTATGAGGCACTGGAATGATCTGTAGTGAGAAGCTCTTGGTTTCCTGCAGGGCTGGGTGCTGGCAGCACACAGACCATTCCTTCCTCGTACAGGAGAAGCTGAGCAAAACCAAGCAGAGCAGCTCTCGGGGCAGGAGCTGTCAGATGCATGGGTCGCCCACCCTCTGGAACTGGAGGTCTGTCCTGAATCATCAGGACTGGCCCTAAATGTGGAAGAGATTAAAGGCCCAGTCTTGAGAAGAAGCCCCACATTTGGCCATGTGTTCACTCTGGGACCTTGGGCATCTCCTTGTGTTCACCTGACACGGAGAAGGATGCTGTGGAAAGTGCTAAGATCCCCAGCATTGAGTCCCTGCTCTTTAGGAACTTTGAATCCATGAAGTTGTCTAGCATGCAGTGTCAAGAGGGAAGCATCTTTTCTGGAAAGCCATGTTCAGGAGGCACCAGGGAATATTTATTCCTCTTTGCATTTAGAGTTTTTGGTCTTGCTAATGTTCATGATGAGAACAAATAATGACTAAAAGCATTATTTTAATGCATATCTTTAGTTCATTTATCTTGTGTACCTGTTTCCTGATCAGGGAGCAACATCGTTAAAGGCAGGAATATAATTTTTAAACCTGTTCGCGGGTCTTAAATTATTTTGAAATGATCTGAGAAATGAACATATTGAATAATCTGTTGAATATATATTCAATATATAGGGATATCTCTCTCTTTCATGAAACTATGAATGTATGAAAGGTAGGGTATACATCTTATTCATCTTTGGAATCATACTATTCTGTTATATAGTAGGAAATGGATAAATGTCAAACTGAGTCAGGTTTAGAAATGTAATATGTGATCTTAGATCAATGGAAAGCACAATTTTGGTTTGTGATTAAAGGAAAGCAGGGTCAGGTTAAATAAGTTTACTGTTTATAAAGAGTCACATTCCCACTGCCAAGGAGATGATCAAGGTGGCTTTTGTCAGATTGTCTAAGAAGTTAGCTCTCCAGAGAAGAAAGAGAACAAATACCATTTTGTCTCCTTGATCAGTTTTTTCTAGCCTGGTGAGAATGTTATTGGCTGCCTGTTTAATCATTCATCTGCCACAGAGGAGAGAAGATCCATACGTACAATGAGCCTCAGTGTCCCAGCATATGTATTTCCACCTAATCTTTTTTCCTCCAAGATTTGAGTTGAAAAACCCCAGAATTATGTACCCAGTCACCATGCTGGCCTGAGTTTTCTGGTCTCCTTACCTGGTGTTTTCCTAAGACTCTGTACTCTTCTCTGGTTTCCAACTCTAGTTGCTAACAACATGTCAGGTAAATAAATGAAGCAACATATGTATTTCTTATGTGCCATGGAAGACTTACTTTGAATAAATAATAAAGCATTCAGAAGACAGCAAAAATTTATGAAGGATTGTCTCCATGAAGCTTTCCAGCCCATCTGCTATATAACAAAGTTCACCCAAGCCAGTTCTTTCGTCACCATGCATTGTTCTTCCCCACCATGCTCAGGTGAGAGGAACCATGAGAGGTAAATGTGGTTTCTCCCAATAAGTTCAGAAAAATGCTGACAAATGGCAGAAAATTCAAGAAGACAGGATGGAAAATATTGTTACTCAGTGATGGTTTTGTTGTAACACTCACTTTCTGCTGTTGTGTCTTTTCAGAAGAAACAGATTGTAAGAAGTTTCACTCCCCTGGATTCCCTTAAGTCTTGAATCATCAGTTTCACATTCCTAATAGTGTATGTATATGTGTGTGAGTTAGACAAGGCTGTGGTTCATGTGATGAGATTGGTTAGTTTTCTGTGATTGTGGTTTTCAGTCTCTCTGCCCTCTGATGGAGAAGGATAAGAGGCTTATGGAAGCTTCCTGATGGGAGAGACTGACTGAGGGGGAAACTGGGTCTCTTTCTGATGGGCGGGGCCATGCTCAGTAAACCGTTAATCCAATTTTCTATTGATGGGCCAGGCTGTGTTCCCTCCCTGATATTTCACCTGAGGCCAAACTATGGTGGAGGTGATGAAGATGATGGCAACCTCCTTCAAAAGGTCCCATGCACACACTGCTACACTCAGTTCCCCCAACGCTGTGGCAGGCCACTGCCAACCCACACCTCTTCTGGAGACTCCTGGACACTCACAGGCAAGTCTGGGTCAGTCTCTTGTGGGGTCATTGCTCCTTTCTCTTGGGTCCTGGTGCACAAGGTTCTGTTTGTGCCCTCCAAGAGTCTGTTTCCCCAGTCCTGTGTAAGTTCTGGTGGCTCTGCGGTGGGGTTAATGGCGACCTCCTCCAAGAGGGCTTATGCCATACCCAGGTCTGCTGCACCCAGAGCCCCTGCCCCTGAAGCAGTCCACTGCTGACCTGTACCTCCTCAGGAGAGACTCAAACACAGTTCCGTCTCAGTCTCTGTGGGGTCTCTGGGTTCTGGTGTGCAAAAGGTTTGTTTGAGCCCTCTGAGCATCTCTGGCAGGTATGGGATTTGATTCTAAACGTGATTTTGCACCCTCTACAATCTTGCTGGGGCTTCTCCTTTGCCCCTGGATGTGGGATATCTCCTCACAGTCGCTCCAGCACCACGCAGACACCACTCCAGTGCCTACTGTCCTGCTGGGGCTTCTTTGCCCTTGTCCATGGGAAGTCTTCAATTGATGAGAAGGGGAGTGCTCTGCAGATGCAGCAATTAGATCGATTATGGAATGCAGCGTAGGAACGAGTCCAGGACAGGAAGGAGGTGTCTTGAGGGTCAAAAGGCAGACTCAGGACTTTTGGAGTCAGTAGAAGCAAGCCCACCTAGATTCTCAGGCCCATCTTGATTCCTGGCGCAATGAGTAGCTTGTTTGACTGAAAGGCTGGGTCAGGAGTTAACCTCCTGGTAATGTCTGTTGAAAAGCTAAAAGCTTGTCCTGAAGATCACGGACAAGCCCCAAGATGATAGCTTATGGTGAACAGTGTTGGATTCGTGATCTTAGAAGAAGAAGATTTAACTTTGGGACCAGGGACCAGGCTTAATCACTCAAGAGCTTTTGTATAGCAGAGTTTTACTAAAGTAAGAAAAGGGGCAGAGAAAGCTTCTGACACAGACATGTGAAGGGGGATGGAGAGTGCCCCCCTTGATAGTGTTAGCAAGGGAGTTATATACTTTTTAAATTACTTTTACAATAAATTAGCCATAAACTATGAGCCATGCCATCTAGGGCCACTCAAGATGGACAGGTCATAGTGGAAAGTTCTGACAAAACGTGACCCACTGGAAAAGGGAATGGCAAACCACTTAAGTATTGTTGCCTTGAGAATCCTATGGACAGTATGAAAAGGTAAAAAGATACGACACTGAATGATGAAACCCACAGGTCGGTAGATGCCCAGTATGCTACTGAAGATCAGTAGAGAAATAACTCAAGAAAGAATAAAGAGATGGAGCCAAAGCAAAAACAACACCCAGTTGTGGATGTGACTGGTGATGGAAGTAAAGTCTGATGCTATAGAGTAATATTGCATAGGAACCTGGAATGTTAGGTCCATGAATCAAGGCAAATTGGAAGTGGTCAAACAGGAGATGGCAAGAGTGAGCATCAACATTTTAGGAATCAGCGAACTAAAATAGACTGGAATGGGTGAATTTAACTCAGATGACCATTATATCTACTACTGTGGGCAAGAATCCCTTAGAAAGAATGGAGTAGCCATAATAGTCAACAAAAGAGTCCAAAATGTAGTACTTGGATGCAATCTCAAAAACGACAGAATGATCTCTGCTCGTTTCCAAAGCAAACCATTCGATATCACAGTAATCCAAGTCTATGCCCTGACCAGTAACGCTGAAGAAGCTGAAGTTGAACAGTTCTATGAAGACCTACAAGACCTTATAGAGCTAACACCAAAAAAAAAGATGTCCTTTTCATTATAGGATTCTGAAATGCAAAAGTAGGAAGTCCAGAGATATCTGGAGTACCAGGCAAATTTGGCTTTAGAGTACAGAATGAAGCAGGGCAAAGGCTAATAGACTTTTGTGAAGAGAACACACTGGTCATAGCAGACACCTGCTTCCAACAACATGAGAGAAGAAAATACACATGGACATCACCAGATGGTCAATATCAAAATCAGATTGATTATATTCTTTGCAGCCAAAGATGGAGAAGCTCTATACGGTCAACAAATACAAGGCCAGGAGATGACTGTGGCTCAGATCATGAACTCCTTATTGCCACATTCAGACTTAAAATGAAGAAAGTAGGGAAAACCTCTAGACCATTCAGGTATGGCTGAAATCAAATCCCTTATGATTATACAGTGGAGGTGACAAATAGATTCAAGGGATTAGATCTGATAGACAACGTGCCTGAAAGACTTTGGATGGAGGTTCGTGACATTGTACAGGAGGCAGGAATAAAGACCAAAATGCAAAAAGGCAAAATGGTTGTCTGAGGAGGCCTTCCAAATACCTGTGAAAAGAAGAGAAGCAAAAGGCAAAGGAGAAAAGGAAAGATATAACCATTTCAATGCAGAGTTCCAAAGAATAGCAAGGAGAGATAAGAAAGCCTTCCTCAGTGATCAATGCAAAGAAATAGAGGAAAACAACAGAATGGGAAAGGCTAGAGATCTCTTCAAGAAAATCAGAGATACCAAGGGAACATTTCATGCTAAGATGATCTCGATAAAGGACAGAAATGGTATGGACCTAACAGAAGCAGAAGATATTAAGAAGAGGTGACAAGAATATACAGAAGAACTGTACAAAAAAGATCTTCACAATCCAGATAATCACGATGGTGTGATCACTCACCTAGAGCCAGACATCCTGGAATGCAAAGTCAAGTGGGCTTTAGGAAGCCTCACCCAAAGAAACAACAAAGCTAGTGGAGGGATGGAATTCAGTCTATTTCCATCTTACACACTAGTAAAATAATGCTCAAATCCTAAAAGATGATGCTGGGAAAGTGCTGCACTAAATATGCCAGAAAATTTGGAAAACTCAGCAGTGGCCACAGGACTGGTTGCCATTGTCTTCTCCAATGCATGAAAGTGAAAAACTGAAAAGGAAAAATCAGCTCAGTCTGTGTCCGACTCTTGCTGAGTATATCATATGAAATGCCAGGAGGGACCCCATGGACTACAGCCTACCAGGCTCCTCCATCCATGGGATTTTCCAGGCAAGAGTACTGGAATAGGGTGCCATTGCCTTCTCCAAAGATTGCCAGGAGAAATATCAATAACCTCAGGTATTCAGATGACACCACCCTTATGGCCAAAAGCACAGAGGAACTAAAGAGCCTCTTGATGAAGGTGAAAAAGAGGAGAGTGAAAAAGCTGGCTTAAAACTCAACGTTCTTAAAACTAAGATCATGGCATCTGGTCCCATCACTTCATGGCAAATAGATGGGGACACAGTGGAAACAGTGACAGACTGTATTTTTGGGGGCTCCAAAATCACTGAAGAGGGTGACTCAGGCATAAAATTAAAAGATGCTTACTCTTTGGAGGAAAAGTTATGACCAACCCACGCAGCATATTACAAAGCAGAGACATTACTTTACCAACAAAGGTCCATCTAGTCAAGGCTATGGTTTTTCCAGTGGTCATGTATGAATGTGAGAGTTGGACTACAAAGAAAGCTGAGCACTGAACAGTTGATTCTTTTAAACTATGGTGTTGGAGAAGACTCTTGAGAGTCCCTTGGACAGCTGGGAGATACAACCAGTCCATCCTAAAGGAGATCAGTCCTGGGTGTTCATTGGAAGGACTGATGCTGAAGCTGAAATCCAATACTTTCGCCACCTGATGCGAAGAACTGACTCATTTGAAAAAACCCTGATGCTGTGCAAGATTGAAGGTGGGAGGAGAAGGGGACAGCAGAGGATGAGATGGTTGGATGTCACTACTGACTCAGTGGACCTGTGTTGAGTAAACTTTGGGAGTTGGTAGTGGACAGGGCGGAGAAGGCAATGGCACCCCACTCCAGTACTCTTGCCTGGAAAATCCCATGGATGGAGGAGCCTGGTAGGCTGTAGTCCATGGGGTCGCTAAGAGTCGGACACGACTGAGCGACTTCCTTTTCACTTTTCACTTTCATGCATTGGAGAAGACAATGGCAACCCACTCCAGTGTTCTTGCCTGGAGAATCCCAGGGGCGGGGGAGCCTGGTGGGCTTACGTCTATGGGGTGCACAGAGTCGGACATGACTGAGCGACTGAACTGAGCTGATGTGTGTGTGTATGCATGGATGTTTAATTAATATAGTTAAGTACAGTAAAGTCCCTTGTGGGTTATTTGAAGTACATATTTTAACTTTGTTTATAACACTGATATCTTTCTAAATCAGAGGTCCACAATTTTTTTCTGTAAAAGATCAAATAGTAAATATTTTGTCTGGTTGGGTTGTACCGTCATCTCTGTTGCAACCACTCTGTAATACACTCGACCATGTGAAAACAAATAGACATAGTTGTGTTCTGATTAACTTTTTTATTACTATTACAAAACCAGGTGGCAGCCTGAAAGGGCCCACAAGCCTAATCTACTAATTTACTAATCCCTAGTCTAATGAAAGGCAAAGTGAATAAATATGGGAAAGAAGCCACCTGTCTACCCCACAACCAGTCCTCTCTATATAAACACATTTACAAGCTAGTTCAACTTAAAGAAATATTTAAATTCCTAGAGTACGAGATGTTTTTCTCTCCGGGCCACGTATGCTTCAGTTGCCATTACTAAATAAGAAAATAACGTCTTTGTCACAGTGAAATGTCACCCCCAACACACATGCTACCCGCCGTAGCACATGCTGCTCTTTTACTCAGCTGCTCAGTGATAAACCTCACCAGGGAGAAGGGCCAGAGTGGTGCCGCCAGGATGACTTAGCATCCTCAAGCCTCCGCCTGCAGCTCTTGAAAGAGCTCCAGGCTCAGCTGGCCTCCTGTTACTGTAGGTTAGTGTGGGTATCACATTTCTAATGGATTAGCTGACTACTGGGAATGCAGAAGGGGTTTTAAAGTCTCTTAACTTCTAAATGCAGCACATAAATGGAGTTCTATGAATATTTAATTTCAGTGCAAGACCTGAAGTTCCTTGCAATTAGTTTAACTGTTGCTTTCAGGAGAGAGAGAGAGAATGAATTTTCTTTGAGTGTTTTCAGATTCACCATGGACTCTGCTTTTCTCAGTTTGGAACTTTTCATGAGCTGGATCATGACCACTTTTATATAATAATCAGAATCCATTTCTTTTGGGGTACATCTAGCACATGTCTTTTCTCAATCATTAGGGAAGAGATGGAGTTTTCAGGTATAATATCTCTTACATCTTTTGTTAGCAAGCTGCCTGGCACATCTTGGCAGGGCCCAGGGACTCCAGTTTGCCTAATGGACTAGTGGTTTCTGCAGCAAAATCCACTAGCCTGTCTTTCCAGTCAAATAAGTAGCTTATTAGAAACACAATCTGGCCTGAAATTCCACATGATCATTTTTTGTCTTTTGAGAATAATGCCCTGGTCCATAGTAGGCTCTCGAAAAATGCTTGACTGAATAAATTCCAAGGTTTTAACCCTCATTCTTTCTCTAACAATGTAATCTTGAGTAGGACTCTTAATATTTCTGAGTAAGAGTTTCTTCATATATAACAGGATAGACTTTATAAGGTGATTTTAGGTCCCTTAAGACTCTTAAATTTGATGCTTCTCTGGGCTCAACATTTTCCTAGGTACTGAAATGCAGATTTTGAGAACACTAGTTAGGAAGGCAAGGAGCACACGTAAATAGCCAGGAAAACAAAAGTACATCATGTAATCCAGGATGCCTGGTCTTATTTGCAGTAGAGACTCTGAAGTGGGCATGAATATAGAAAGCAGGCTACTGAAAGGAAGACCTTTCCAGGACAGGCATTAAGGGGGAAAAGCTATTAAAACAACATATGGAAACCAGGAGAGAAGATGGTGTGTACTGAGAAAACCGGGACCTCGTTCAGTTGCAACATTTAACACTTTACTGACATGGGACTCTGTTTCTGCAGACAGGCTCTGCTTTTCTGCCTGTTTCCTCCCTCCTCTCTCTCCTCTTTTCTTCCCTTTATTTCAGTATGTGAAGCGTGGAAGAATCCTTCAGATTATTTTTATTTAGCAGATATCTTTGAGTACCTAGTGGATGCGTGAGCATAAGCCCTAGTCTTTTCTTGCCTTGACTACAGAACTGTCTCTCAATTCATCCCCATTGTTCATCCCCACTTTTCCCCTCTAGGCCCTCTACCCAGCCTGTGACAAAGTAAGGAGCATATCTAAAATTTCTGAAGTACAATCTAGGCACGTCATTGCAGTTGCATCCCGATATCTGAGGACATGGGGTAGGCACTTTCCGTTGGCGTGAGCAGCCCTGCAAGCCTGGCTCTGTTGCTAACAGATTCTGGCCACACTGTGGCCTTTCCCCGGAGCACATCAGGAAAGGCTGATCTCACTCAGCTCCCCAAAGTTGTCCCGTTGCTCCCCACACTACCTGGCCAAGTCCTACATCACCACTTCTTCATTTCCTCCTTTCCCCAGAAAAGCTAATGATTCCTTGTCCTGGCCGCTCTCTATTTATTACACTCTGACATTATCTGGTTGCAGCAACTAGAAGGTAATTCCATAAGAGGAAAATTGCACCTTCTATTTTTTTATTTCAAGTATCTAGCACAGTCTTTGCACATAACAGACAAGCAGTGAATGTTGAATGCAGTCCTCCATAACGACTTGCAGAGTTTAAGAGAGAGTACACATTGTTTCTCCTGTAAATTGAATTTTTCTGTGTTTTAATAGTGATTTATCATTCGAGTTGGTTTTTCTTCAACCCATTTGAGTCTCATTTTGAACATATCTTTTCCTCTTGTCTATCAGCTAGTGTCCGTCTGGCCCCATTATTAATTTTGGAAATAAATGTGCTAATGTATTCAACATACGATGCCTTTTAACAATTTTCTGTAATTGGTACCATTACCATCTGCCACCTTGTGGTGGTGGATTGATTCCGGAAAATGCGTGTTACCATCTGTGGGAGAGTCTTCACACATTAAAGCTGCTCTGTCCTCCTCCTTCAGAACGCACTCGCCACGAGCACAGGGCAACCTCAGGCCTCTCATGGCAACATCTGATGAGAAACGCATCCTTCCATGTGTGGAACCGTGTGTTTCCCATGTGTGTATAAGTGGTTAGAACATGTCTTTCCCGGTATCTTTGATTGTTTAGTACAGATAAATCTATTTTCCACAGGAGAGCGGAAGATATATGACTACATCTTTTACACCCCCGACAGGCTTCAAATGCGAGTAGAGACTGAAAGCATTTTGCATCCATGGTTTATTCCAAGTTCCTGACCATTTGATGCACTTTGGTAATGGTCTTTGACATCAATAAAGTGTGTATGTTGCCTCTTTACTACTTTTTATTTTAAATTATTTTGTTTCACTTTTTGTTCATTAAGTTGACATAGGACTCCCGCGCTGCAGACAGGTTCTTCTCCTTTTGTGCCTCTTTCTTCCCTCCTTCTCTCTCTTCTTTTCTCTTCCCTTTATTGCAATGTGTGAAGGGTAGAAGAATCCTTCCGATTATTTTTATTCAGCAAATATCTTTGAGCACCTAGTGGATACATGAGCACAACCCCTAATCTTTTCTTGCCTCAACTATTAAAATACCTTCTCAACTCATACCCACTGTCCATCCCCAGTTTGCCCCTCCAGTCCCTCTATCCAACCTGTACCAAAGTAGTATACGGATGTGAGAGCTGGACCATAAGGAAGGCTGAGCACTGAAGAATTGATACTTTCGAACTGTGGTGCTGGAGAAGTCCCTTGGACAGCAAGGAGATCAAACCAGTCAATCCTAAAGGAAATCAACCCTGAATATTCAATGAAAGGACTGATGCTGAAGCTGAAGCTCTAATACTTTGGCCACCTGATGCAAAGAGCCAACTCATTGTAAAAGACCCTGATGCTGGCAAGGATTGAGGGCAGGAGGAGAAGGGGAAGACAGAGAATGAGATGGTTGGAGGGCATCACTGACTCATTTGGCATGAGTTGGAGCAAATTCTGCGAGTAGTCAAGGAGAGGGAAGCCTGGTGCACTGCAGTCCATAGATCACAAAGAGTTGGACATGACTGAGTGACTGAACAACAGCAAATATATATTTTATAGCTTACTTCTCACAATTAACATCATATTTGTGAATACAGATTAATATGATTTTCTTTAAAACTATCAAATAATATTTCATGGTATGTCTAACAGAGGCATCTGGCTGAGAGTACTGAAAACAAGACTCCTCTAACTGGATTCAATTATACAGACACATTCAATTTCATTTACAAGAATACTGAAGGTTGCCATTTTTAGAGCTGATTCAAGGGCTCTGCAGTCTCACCCTGGGACCCAGGGACTCTTCCTCTTCTTACTCATCCTCACACATCAGCTCTTTGCCGCGTGCTTTGTGACTGCTTCAGTCTTGGCATCTGCTCACGGTGCATTTAAGAGCGAGAGCAACGGGCCAGGACAAAGTAGTTTCTCCTTCTATCAGGAAGCCGGGACCCTTACATCTTATTTACCAGGACTGGGTCAGTTCTACACCAACTGCAAAGGATGTGGGAACAGGAATGTCGAGCAAATAGGAGCCCCATGGTTATCGCTGGGTTAGATCTACAACAATAGATCATCGGGTCTCCACGTATCACTGCAAATATAGCAGTTCTGGTTGTAAGAAGAAAGTGCTGACTGGTGGCTGGGCAGCTTGGACAGCCTGTCGTACAATGTGGTTATTTAATTTTCCAGGTTCATTAACAGATGATATCTCATCTTTGCTATCAAAAATAGTGCAAGAGTGAAAACTACTGTACCTGCTTCTGTGTTCATTTATGGCTTTGTGTCTCGTATGGAAATACAATGAAGGGAAATTGACGCAATAGCATATGATATATTTTAATTTGGTTTTACCTGCCACAGTGTTTCTTAAATGGTTGTAAGAGTTCATTTTCCTCCCAGCAGCATATCACAATATCTGTTTCACATATCAAACCGAACTTCCTAGGGGATTGTTCAAGCCTCTGTCTTTGCTCCCAGGGCCTCCCAGGAGTGGAGCCTGTGCCAACACCCAGTTCAGTGTGTGTATTTTGTCATTTACCTGGTGTGTAGGACTCACACCCTAGTTCCAAATGTCTTTTGGAGGCAAGTACTCTGTGTGTAGCTATAGATTCGGTGTGTCCAAGGGAGGAGATAAATTCAAGCCTCCTCTGTCACATCCTGATCAGAGCGCGAGGATTTTCAAGGTCACGGAGGCTGAATAGTATCACATCACACTTGGATATTCTCCCCGCCTTGGAAGGACAGAAGCCCCTTCTTGAATTGTTGTTGTTATTGTTTGTGTGTGTGTGTTTACATACAAAATTTATTTCTTTAATTCACCAGGATATTTTTAATGGTAAAATATAATCTTATTTTTACTTTTTTCACAAAATAGGCACGTGTTTCTATACTAGTTATTCAATGCTAAACTATTTTCATTAAATTTTTAAACGGCATCTTTGTCATAATCTTAATATTTGCGTATACATCTGCTTCTTCAAACTCTTGTCTGATCCTATAACGTGTTTTCCTACTTTGGTGCCTATGTCATATAGCTTTAAAAATTAATCACCCTTTACATTAAGTTGGTGCAAAACTAATTGCAATTTTGCATTGTTGAATTTTGCCATTTGGCATTGGAATACATTCTTAAATAACTGTGATTATGTTGTACATCATTGTAATGCAAACTTCTCACTTTATGATTTTGCTAATGACTTATTACTTGCCGTTTATTTTGTATTTATTTTTAGACTATAGAAATGATGTTCGACAAAAAGCAAATTAGAGCACATTTTTTATTTGAGTTCAAAATGGGTTGTAAAGCAGCGGAGACAGCACACAGCATCAGCAATGCGTTTGGCCCAGAAACTGCTAATGAACACAGTGGTGCAAAATGCGGAAGTGTGGGGAAGGAGGAGAGAGCCTCGAGAATGAGGAGTATAGCGGCCGACCGACCGATTGAGAGTGATCATCAAAGCTGATCCTCTTACACTTACAGCAGAAGTTGCCAAAGCACTCAGGGCCAAACATTCTACAGTCATTCAGCATTTGAAGCAAACTGGAAAGGTGAAAAAGCTCAGTGAGTGTCTCGTGAGCTGACCACAAATCCAAAAAAACTGTTTTGAAGTGTCATCTCTTATTGTACGCAACAGCATGAAAACGTTGCCATTAAGTGTAGCCGTGGCAAAAGTATGTTGATTGTAATGGTTCCTATTTTGTTTAATAAAGATGTATTTGAGCAGCCTTATAACGATTTAAAATTCACAGTCTGAAATCACAATTACTTTTGCACCAATCTTATATCATGTTCTATTTAGTAGAAACAATTTCCACTCATTATTTCTTTTAAATATTGCTCAAATGTTCTTGCTTGCCTGGAGAATCCCAGGAACAGGGGAGCCTGGTGGCCTGCCATCTATGGGGTTGCACAGAGTCGGACACGACTGAAGTGACTTAGGAGTAGCAGCAAATGTTGTTGCATCTTTTTTCCTTGTATCTGAATATTGTAATTACTTTGTCAAAATCTATTGAAAATAAAACATTTTTAAAAATTTGTTGCCATTATTTCTTCCATTTTCTTCTTAGAGTTTTGTGGCTTTTTAAAACATATTTGCTTATTTATATTTGTTTTTGGCTGCACCAGGCCTTAGTTGCTGCTGTGACCTTTCTCTAGCTGTAGTGAGTAGCAGCTACTCTCTACTTGCAGTACATGGGCTTCTCATCGTGGCGGCTTCTTTTCTTCTCTTCTCTTGTCGCAGAGCATAGGCTCTTTGTGTGGGGCTTCAATAGTTGTGGTGTACAGACTTACTTGCTTTGCAACATGTGGAATCTTCTGGGACCATGGATCAATCTCCCATTTCCCACATTGGCAGGCAGATTCCCAACCACAGGACCACCAGAGAAGTCCAACATACTTCCTGATGGATTTATTCCCTGATATTTTTGGCTTTTTCTTATTATAAAAGATTGTTTTTCTCAAGAAGTTTTCTAATTGAATATGGTGAGTACATGGGAGCTTCCCAGGTGGCACATTGGTAAAGAATCCACCCACTATTGCAGGAGACACAAGAGAGGCAGGTTCAGTCTCTGGTTAGAGAAGATTCCCTGGAGTAGGAAATGGAGGAGCCTGGTAGGCTACAGTTCATGGGGTCCCAAAAGTCCAACACGACTGAGTGATTGAGGACGCATGGTGAGTATATATGAAAACTGTTAATTTATTTAACTTGAGTCTGAATCCATTCATCTTGCTGAAATCTATTCATACGTCTATAATTTTAAAGTTAATTCTATGGGCATGGATATATTATCCTGACATAGAGGTTGATCTGTTTTATAACTTTTTTCTTGTCTTATTGGAATTTCTGGCATATCCAATTCAGTGATGAATAAGTAGCAGAATTCTTATCTAGGTCTAGAATAAAATGGATGACTTGTATTATTCAGCCATAACATTGTTGTTGTTCAATCTTTAAGTCATGTCTGACACTTTGCAACCCCATGGACTGTAGCATGCCAGGTTCCTCTATCTTCCACTACCTCCTGGAGTTTGCTCAAATTCATATCCATTGAGTCAGTGATGCTATCTAACCAGCTGATCCTCTGCCACCCCTTTCTCCTTTTGCCTTCAGTCTTTCCCAGAATCAAGGTCTTTTCCAATGAGTCAACTCTTTACCTAAGGTGGCCAAAGTACTAGAGCTTCAATTTCAGCAACAGTCCTTTCAATGAATACTCAGGGTTAGTTTCCTTTAGGATTGACTAGTTTGATTTCCTTGGTGTCCAAGGGACTCTTGAGAGTCTTCTCCAGGACCACAAATTGAAAGCAGCCATCTTTGGCACTCAGCCTTCTTTATGGTCCAACTCTCACATCTGTACATGACTACTGGAAAAAATCATAGCTTTGACTATATGGACCTTTGCTGGCAAAGTAATGTCTCTGCTTTTTAATATAGTATCTAGGTTTGTTATAGCTTGTCTTCCAAGGAGCAAGCATCGTTTAATTTCATGGCTGCAGTCTCTGTCTGCAGTGATTCAGGGGCCCAAGAAAAAAATCTGTCAATGCTTCTTTTTCCCATCTGTTTGCAATGAATTGATGTGACTAGATGCCCTGATCATCGATTTTTGAATGTTGAGTTTTAAGCCAGCTTTTTCACTCTCTTTCACACTCATCAAGAGGCTCCTTAGTTCCTCTTCATTTTCTGCCATTAGAGTGGTATCATGTGCATATCTGAGGTTGATATTTCTCCTGGCAGTCTTGATTTCAGCCTTTGAGTCATCCCGATTCATCTTTAGTTTCCTGGTAGATGTCATTGATTAGATAAGGAATATTTACTACTCATATCCATTTGCTGAGAGTGTCTCATCAGTAAGGGTATTACATATTCTTCAGCTATTGCTGTATCGCCAGTAATAAACAAAGACTAACATATATTGAATTCTTTATGCCGGAGACTGTTCTAAGTAATTTACATGTAATCTCTCATTTATTTCTCAGTTGTCTCACCCATGAATAAACTAGGACACAAAACTGTCATATGACTTGCTCAAATTTACATAGTTGGTTAGTGCTGCTGCTGCTGCTGCTGCTGCTAAGTCGCTTCAGTCATGTCCAACTCTGTGCAACCCCATGGACTGTAGCTCACCAGGCTCCGCCGTCCCTAGGATTCTCCAGGCAAGAACACTGGAGTGGGTTGCCATTTCTGTCTCCAAGTTGGTTAGTAACAATGGGTATGTTATATTAGTTAAATTTCAATTATTCCAAAGCCCCTAATTTATCTTGAAGTGCTCTTCTTTTAGAATACAGCTGGACTAAATTGTTAATATTTCATTTAGTAGTTTTGAATTTATGTTCATAAATGAATTGAATTTCAGTTGCCTATGCAACCAGCCTATGTAATCTGTTGTGTAGTTTTCTTCCTTCTCTCTTTTATAAGATTAGGTATATGTGGATATAATGATATGTATATGAAATAGATACTATGCTCATTCAAGTTTTGATGAAACCAATATCTAAATCTATGTGGGTCTATTGACCTTGAAAGGTAGAGTTTTGCTTCTTTTTATTGTTCTTTGCAAGCCAATAATAGTATACATAGTATATAATACATATTTCTCATGTAATATTGTTTGTTTAATATACTGGCTTAAAATTAAAAATAATTTTTCTGTTCTTCCTTTCTTTCTTTATAAAAAGTTTTATTCAAATAATCCTCTACAAGTTGTTTACTTCTTTCCCCCTTTAAACTTGGCTTCATTATGTCTTTTTTATTTTTTCCTCAAGTTGATGTCTTCCATCCTTATTTCTTCTTCAGGAAATCATAATTTCAAGTTCTCTTTTGCCTCTCTTTTAGTGAACTTTTAAGAAAACTGACTTTCAACTTTAATACATTTCACTTTTTATTGAGTGTGTATGTCACAACTTTCTCTCATTAATTCCTTTCTTCTATTTTATGTAGTTTGTTTACTTGATGTTCAGGGACAGAGGAGAGATCTTTATGCATGAATTTCCATTTTCTTTCCAATGTGATGTTTGAGAATAACTTATAAGCCCTCTTCTTTTTGGTGATCTAAGACAAAGTCCATTCTAGTCAATAATTATATGTCTTATGAAAAAATGTATATTCTATTTTTGGAGCATAAATTATTATACATGCCTTTGTTAGTCTAGCCTCTTTATTATATTTAAGTAGTCTATAGCACTCCCATTTTTTAGCTTATTTGATGTATTTCTTAGTTAGGCAAGTTAAAATTTTCTGGTCTAGGTGTGCATTGCCCACTTCCCGTTTCATCTTACTTCTTTTTGCTCTTAAAATACATGTCAGTATATATTTAAAGCTTTTAAGGTTCCATCTGTTAGGTAGGTTATACGTTGATCTATAGGAAATATCTATCCAGTTTTCCCCATTTTGCTGATTTTAGCATTGAATTCCCTATCGCATTGCTTCTCTGGGGATGTATTTTGTTTGTTTTTAAGTTTCAAGCATCATGGTAACTGCTGGATTAAATATATATATGTATATCGTGATTTGTCCAAAATCACTGCAGATGGTGGTTGCAGCCATGAAATTAAAAGACGCTTACTCCTTGGAAGGAAAGTTACGACCAACCTAGACAGCATATTAAAAAGCAGAGACATTACTTTGTCAACAAAGGTCTATCTAATCAAGGCTATTGTTTTTCCAGTAGTAATGTGAGAGTTGGACTATAAAGAAAGCTGAGCGCCAAAGAATTGGTGCTTTTGAACTGTGGTGTTGGAGAAGACTCTTTAGCAGTCACTTGGACTTAAAGGAGATCCAACCAGTCCATCCTAGAGGAGAGTAGTCCTGGGTGTTCATTGGAAGGACTTATGTTGAAGCTGAAACTCTAATACTTTGGCAACCTGATATGAAGAGCTGACTCATTTGAAAAGACCCTGATGCTGGAAAAGATTGAGGGCAGGAGGAGAAGGGGACGACAGAGCATGAGATGGCTGGATGGTGTCACCGACTCGATGGACATGAGTCTGGGTGAACTCCGGGAGTTGGTGATGGACAGGGAGGCCTGGCATGCTATGAGTCACGGGGTTGCAAAGAGTTGGACATGACTGAGCGACTGAACTGAACTGAAGTGAACTGAAGGGTCCTTTTTATTTATATGTGGTATTGCGCATATAAATAAAATTTATCATCTTTAAACAGTATTAGATGCATTTGTATTGTTGTGATTACTTTCTTTTAGTGTAATGTCCTCAAAGTCCATGTATATTTAGCATATATCAGAGTTTCCTTCCCTTTGAAAGCTGAGTAATATTCTGTATTTATGTTTAAACCGTATTTTGCATATCCATTCATCTGTCTATAGACATTTGGGTTGCTTCTATGTTTTACTATTGTGAATAATGCTGCTGTAAACATGGATGTGAAAATATTTCTTTGACACCCTGCTTTCAGTTATTTTGAGTATGTACTCTCAAGTGAACTTGCTGGATCATATGGAAATTCTCTTTTTAATTTTTTAAGAACCCACCTGTTGTTTTCCATAGCAATTGTACCATTTTAGACTTCTACCAATAGTACACAAGAGTTTCTTCACAACCTTAGCAGCACTTGTTACTTTCTGGTTTTGTTTGCTTGTTTGTTTGGGTTTTTTGATAGTAACCATCCTAGTGGGTGTGAAGTAGTAGCTTCATATGGTTTTGATCTGCATTTTGGTTGGGGGTTCATTTCGGTTCTGAAGATTTCCTGTGCTTTTTCAGTGATGCTGCACTATTTTCCGGCATCTGCTGTATAGACCTGAGAGTCTCGTTCCTGGGAGGGGTGTGCTCTACCTTATTTCCAAAGAGAGGAGAAGGGAGGGATGCCAAAAGGCATGCTGGGACAATCGCCAGCTCCTGGAAAGGGACCCTTCCTCTTTTTCTGAGTGCCATCACACACTCCTCTGCCTTGCCTTTTTTGAAGGAAGCATCCACTCTCTTCAAACGCAGTTTTCTTCATCTATTCAATAAGTATTCAGTAGGAGCCCACCATGCGGTAGACGTTGTTTAGGATGCGAGGATACCATAGTGAAGGAAGCTAAAAAGATCTGTGCCTTCATGGACTCCACATTCTAGTGAAGGGAGAGAGATAATACATAAAAAAGTCAATGGATATTTCACCAGGTGGAGATAGGTGCTCTGGAGAAAACTTTAAAGGTTGTAGTCATTCTCTGTGGCTGTGAAAGAAATTATCACTAACCTAGCATCTTGAAATAAGACAAATTTATCACCTTTCTTTTGGTGTCATCAGGAGTCTAGCATGGCAAATAAAGGTGTCTGCTTTGGAATCTGAGGGGTGGGAGCCTCTTCTAAGCTCATTCAGGTTGTTGGCTAACTAAATTCAGTTCAGTTCATTTATAGGACTAAGATCAGTGTTTCTTCCCTGTATGCCTACCAAGGGTTGTCATCAGCTCCTAAAAACCACTCACCGTTTCCTGCCACGTAGTCCCACTCACAACCTGGCAGCTACTTCTTTAAGATCAGCAGGAGAAAATTCCCTTGCAGTCCAGTGGTTAGAACTCTGAGCTCCCAATGCAGGGGGACAGAGGTTCGATCCCTGCTCAGGGAACTAAGATCTCACAAGCTGCATGGTGAAAAAAATAGTCAGCAGGAGAAGCTCTGTGCTGCTGTGAAGCTTTTTCTTTCTCTGTCTTTGACGTGTTAGACTCAGATTTAAAGGACTCACATGGAGAGGTCAGGTCCACCCAGATAATCTTCCTTCAGTTAAAATCCTCAACCTAATCAAGGAAGTGAGATCCATCTTTTTCACAGCTCTGGGAGGCACGCAGGCACATATACCAAGAGGTGGGGATCGTGAAGACCATCTTAGCATCATGCCCACCACACAGAGTAAGGCACTGGAGAGCATTGTGTCATTTCATACAGGCTGGCAAGTGACATTTAAACACAACTGTAAGATTTCTGGAGGAAGAGTTTTTTCTAGGATAAAGGGACAGCCAGCACCAACTCTCTGAAGCAAGAACATACTGAGGATACTTTAGAGACAGCGGGGACGCCAGTATGGCTGGAGCAGAGTGGCTAAGAGGCAGAATTGGGAGAGAGGAGGTCAGCCTGGGAGGTCGAGATCAAGGAGGGCCTTGGAGGCCATCGAAAGAACTGTGGCTATTACCCCACACTGTTGTTTGTTTCCTTGTGTAGTACCATCACTGAATGTATGTCTTTGAAAAAAAATTTTAAGCTGAAATACATTTAGAAAACATTTGTGAACCCCAAACCTATGTACAAGTGGATAAACAGAAAGGACAAAGATTCATAGTCTTTGGTAGAAGCGTTATGTATGTGGGTGTGGAGCGAGGAAGTTTACAAGCTCAGTGTTTTACAACAATTAACCAAAATTGTACATTTTCCTGTACTGCAGCTTCTAGAGGGAATAAAAATGTCAGGGCACATACACATACATACACCCATAATATTCACAACACTTAATGACATTTTCAATTAGACTAAATATATGCCATTTTTAAATTTAAAGACTTGTAATTTTGATTTGTGCAGACAAAACTCATGCCTTGCTTAATTTTAACCATGATTTACTGAAGATTATTTTGATTTTCTTTTTCATATATGGATTTGATCCTACAAAGTTGGGACTTACAATATGACAGGAGATGTGAGATCAGCTTCTTTAATTGAGCGACATATATTTCCTTTTATGATGAAAATATCTTCAGTACCTGCTTGTCTTCTGTACCTGCTTAGCCATCCCAGAGACGAATAAAAAATAAAAACCTTCAAAATAAAATTAGCAAATCAAACTTTCTGCCTGAAAGTGTTGCTGATGTATAACCTGCAGATCACTTTGCAGTCCTGGCAGTTCTCAGACTATGGAGATACAGATAGTTCCCATTTATCTTTCCTCCTCACACAGCAACTTTCGAAGTGATGTGCTGAATTTTCAGGCATTTCTCAGACACTTACCTGGATGTTTCAGGGCTGCTCTAAGATCTGACCATTCCTGCTTCTCTTCAAGTCTCTTGTCTGCAGATCCC
This sequence comes from Bos mutus, assembly GCF_027580195.1. Classification (NCBI taxonomy): domain Eukaryota; kingdom Metazoa; phylum Chordata; class Mammalia; order Artiodactyla; family Bovidae; genus Bos; species Bos mutus. Next base: position 3,932,770 of record NC_091638.1, read on the forward strand.
CTTCTTGCTGACAGAGTCACCATCTGCTGCAGGTGCAGCAAATAGGAGCTTTGCTGAAACTCTTCTGTCAGTTTTATTCCAGCTTCCCAATGTTTGCTAGTTTACTTTTGAAGCAATTTCCCCCTTGAAAGCTCCTCCTGTAAGCTCCAGCCTTCCCTTAGGTTAATATCTGCCAACAAGGACCTACTGTACAGCACAGGGAACTGTGCTTAATATCTTATAATAACCTGTAATGAAAGAGAAGGTAATGTACATATATGTGTATATGTGTGTGTGTGTGTGTGTGTGTGTGTGTATGCATGCGTGGATGCTCAGTTGCTTCAGTCATGGCCAACTCTTTGTGACCCTGTGGACTATAGCCCGCCAGGCTTCTCAGTCCATGGGATTCTCCAGGCAAGAATACTGGAATGGGTTGCCATGCACTGCTCCAGGGGATCTTCCAGACTCAGGGACTGAACCCACGTCTCCTGAAACTCCTGCATTGCAGGCAGATTCCTTGCTGCTGAGCCACTGGGGAGACCCAAAAAATATATTTACACATATATAATACATACACCTGAAACGCATTGCTATAAACCCAAAACTAATAAGCGTTGTAAATTAACTATATTTCAATAAAATTCTTAAAACTGTGACTGCAACCTCAAGGCAGCCATTCTGGAAGCAGCTTTGGCTACTTGCCTCCCATGGCCACGAATGTGCCAGCAGAGGGTGAATGGCCTTCCACTGTCAAGTACAATGCCTTCCCCATTACTTCAGTAGGAACGTTGGAGACTTGGGGCATGGAGAGACTGGCAAAGGGTCAGAGAGTTAGAGAACAACAGTTCCCCACCCCTTGAGCACAGAGCATCCCCAAGAAGCTGCCGTCACAGGATGAATAGGATTGGTAGGCACCGTCCAGTCACGGGCAGCCGCCAGCTCCCTTACAGTAAATCCTCAGACGGGAACTTGGTTCATGAGGGCCCTTTCCCATTGATTTTTCTTTTTCTCTCTCTCACTTTCTCTCATTTGTTCAGTATTTCTTGATCCTTCCGGTTACTTCTCCTACTTCTGGTTTGGAGATTTCCCCGTTGAGCTGGGGGTAATACAGCAGAGAGGATGAGGAGCATGTGTGGTGGCACTGGAGATAACGCACACGTAGTGAAGTACTATCTATAACATGGCCAACAAGGACCTACGGTATAGCACAGGGGACGATGCTCAGTATTCTGTGATAACTTAAATGGGAAAAGAATCTGAACGAAAATGGATACATATAGGTACAACTTAAATACTTCTGCTGTACACCTGAAACTAACACAATTTTGTAAATCAACTCCAATACAATTTTTAAAACTTTTTGAAAAACAGATTCGTTTCACTACTTGCTAGCTCTAGCCTCAGAGTCCTCAACAATGACCTCAAAAACAATTGTCATAGAGATGAATTTAATAGTGTTTACAAAATGTTAGACAACGACAGTATGTTCACTTTCGCCACCTCTTTCTACTCTGTGTGTATTTTTGTAAGTTTGTCTACGTATGTTATATGCATATATGTGTAAACACACATATAAAGTGAATGGTGCTTCTTTGTGAGTTTACTTACTTCTTTTTCTTATATTCTTGTCTTCCAAGAGCCTACTCACTTCTTTCTTATTCCCTGGAGACTATGAGGATTCCTAGGCAAGCTCTCACTATATTACACTTGAACAAACAGAAGAGATGAAGAAAACTGTCCTTATGCATAACTCCGGGTGTTGTTCTTGTACAGTTGCTCCGTTGTGTCTGACTCCTTGTTGACCATGGACTGCAGCACACCAGGCTTCCTTGAGTTCACTTAAACTCATGTCCATTGAGTTGATGATGCCATCCAACCATCTCACCCTCTGTCACCCCCGTCTCCTCCCACCTTCAATCTTTCCCAGCATTAGAGTCTTTTATAACGAGTTGGCTCTTCACATCAGGTTGCCAAAGGACTGGAGCTTCAGTTTCAGCATTAGTCCTTCCAGTGAATATTCAGGGTTGATTTCCTTTAGGATTGACTGGATTGACCTCCTTGCTGTCCAAGGGACTCTCAAGAGTCTTCTCCAGCACCACAGTTTGAAAGTATTAATTCTTAGATGCTCAGCCTTCAACTCTGCATGAATCAGACCTAATTTGCAGTCACAATAGTAAAACTGTATCAGTTCAGTTCAGTCGCTCCATTGTGTCCAACTCTTTGCAACTCCATATATACTTATATAGTATACTGTGTATCTGCACATGCAGGTGAATTTACATGCATTTACCTAAACCTTAAACTCCATTTCTCATGTTTGCAAGCATTGTCTCTATTGTGAATTGGATTTGTGGCGGTACTAAAGAAAGAAACCAAGAAACTCAATTTTTTTTTCCTTTGTTGAGGACTAAGATACAGTTGTGAAACACTTATAAAAATTTTAATTACACTTACAGAGTGAGATTCCTTTAAAAGTGAATTTACTAGATCATATTAACTAACTAACTTTCTCCTCTATCCCTATATTAGTCTGCTCAGGCTACCATAACAAGACATCTTGGCCTGGGTGGCTTTAACAACAGGAATTTGTTTCCCACAGTCCTGAAGGCTGAGAAGTCCAAGATCAGGATGCAGGCAAATTCTGTTCCCTGGTGAGGGTCCTCTTCCTGGCTTGCAGACAGCTGCCTTTTTGTGGTATCCTCACTTAGTACAGATAAAAACAGGAAGTAAGCTCGCTGTCATCTCATATTGTGAAGATACTCATATCATCATGGGGAACACACCCTCCTGATCTCATCTGAATCTGATTACCTCTCAAAGGCCCCATCTCTAAATACAATGGTTAGTGGGGACTGGGGCTTCAACATATGGATTTGGGATGGAAATAATTCAATCCAGAGCAGTCCCATAGTTGAAAATTGACTTTTCCCTAAAAATGACCCCAGGTTCTCAGCCTTCTGATTCTCTGTTATTTCTATCATGTTCATTTATTTATTGACTTAGTTTCTCAAGAATATGATCTTATAAAATAATCTCAAATATTTTGCTTTTGCACCAGGGTCACAAATATATTACTCTAAATTCCCAACTTTATGTTTAGACCTATTCATCTTTGTTTCAGTAGGATAGATGTGTGGAGCAAAATGGGCTTCCCTGGTGACTCAGAGGTAAAGAATCCACCAGCAATGCAAGAGACTTGGGTTCGATCACTGGGTCAGGAAATCCCCTAGAGAAGGAAATGGCAACCCACTGCAGTATTCTTGTCTGGAGAGTCCCATGGACAGAAGATCCTGGTATGCTACAGTCCACGGGGAGATAAAAGAGTCAGACATGACTGAGTGACTCAGGCACCACCAAATCATGAAGCAAAATTTGATATATTAATTTTTTCCACCAAAACACTATTTTCTTTTTCTCTGTCAAACTCATCGATACCACTGTTTTTACAGATACATCATCTTGGTGATTGTTTCCTCCCTGTGAATTTCAAAATCATTTGCTTTGTATAAGTACTCAAAGAAATACGTTATACAGGACGGACAGACAACAAACTCCTACGATATAGCACAAGGAACTGTACTCAATATCATGTGATAAACCATGAAGGGCAAGGATGTGAGAGAGAATACATATGTATTCCTGAATCACTTTGCTGTATAGCAGAGATTAGCACAACATTGTAAATGAACTATACTTCGGTGAAATTTGTTTAATATATTAATTGCTTCAAAGCCGTTTCTTTCAGGGCCGTCTGTTTCACACTATTATGCTAGCTGTTAGGGAAAGTACAGAAGTAATGAAAACAATTGACTGTCTAAGTTTCAGCAAATTATAGCAAGCCACAGCCTGCCCACTGCCTGACTTTGCAAATACAGTTTTATTGGCACATACCTCTGTCCATTCTTTTCCAGATTGCTATGGCTGCTTTTATCCTACAATGGCAGAGTAGAATGATGATTGCTACCAAGACTGTATGGCCCAAAAGACTATAATATTTACTATCTGGCCCGTAACAGAAAACAAAACAAAATACAACTTTCCCTGCTCCTGACCTAAAAGATGATGGAATGTGTGTTTTTCTGTGTGTGTCATCTGTCTGTCTGTCTGTCTGTAATAGGGTAAGATATAAATGTTTAAATGAACATATATTCTAATACTTTTGAACTTTGACATGCTGCTGCTAAGTCGCCTCAGTCGTGTCCGACTCTGTGCGACCCCATAGACAGAAGCCCACCAGGCTCCCCCGTCCCTGGGATTCTCCAGGCAAGAACACTGGAGTGGGTTGCCATTTCCTTCTCCAATGCATGAAAGCGAAAAGTGAAAGGGAAGTTGCTCAGTTATGTCCGACTCTTAGCGACCCCATGGACTGCAGCCTACCAGGCTCCTCCATCCATGGGATTTTCCAGGCAAGAGTACTGGAGTAAGGTGCCATTGCCTTCTCCGATGCCACCAAACCCCCCCCCCCAAAAAAAAAACAGCTATTAGTTCCAAAATAATGTGATGATAAAGACGTAAGAGCAATTACTATTTGCCGCTAGGCTACACATTGAGTAACACTTCATAGAACAGCTCACATTTCAGTGGAAGATTTGAAAATTAGTGTAAGTTTAATGACAAGAGATTAGCAGAGGCACTTTGTTTTCCAATAAATGTTTACTGAATATCTACTGATATGGCTTGCCAGGTGGCACAGTGGTAAAGAACCCACCTGCCAATGCAGGAGGCATAAGAGATACAGGTTCGATCTCTGGGTTGGGAATATCCTCTGGCAGATGGCAACCTACTCCAGTATTCTTGCCTGGAAAGTTTCTATGGACAGAGGAACCTGGCAGGCTACAGTCCATGGGGTCACAAAGAGTTGAACAGGACTGAGTGACTGAGCACACACACATCTACTGATATATTCAAATAGATAAGACCATAACTAGCATGAGAATCAGTCACTTCCTCATGAATTTACAGGACCCAGCACAGTCCTTGCTCATGGTACATAAACAATAAATACCTGTTATTTCAATAGCTGATGGAAGAGTGTGTAAGAAACGCATGATAACATTCTACAGCACACCAGGTAAAAGTGCTGAGGCGGCATAAAGTCTGGAGGGATTTCTTGGAAAGTATGCATTGAAGGGTCATTGAAGTGATGTGGTCGGGGTACAGTTCCTTGGTGATGATTACAGCCTTTTACCAAGATTCATTTGTAACTGCAGCCTTCATTCTCTGACACTCCAGCCCAGCTTTTCCATCTGTGATGACTTTCATGGCTGGTAAGAGAGTCCACTGTTTTCCTTAGAATGAAAACTACCTGTCATCTGTGTCCTTTGAAGTGAGAACTCAATGAGTTGTATTAATATTAGAACGAGCTTGATGCCAGCAATAAATGACTCTTGGTACTTTGCCATGCTTTGCAGCATGGAAGCAGTAATTTTATAGAATTTTCTACTAATAAACTACTTCTTATGTCTTTGGCTGATGAGAATTCTGTTTTTTTTTTTTTTTGATACTGAGTCTAATTGAATTAGCTCATCACCTTAAGCTTATCCTAATAACTTTGATGATAGCTTTAAGATTTATGCCTTTGCAGAGCAGTCCATTTGCATGCTGTTAGTTACTCATGGCTTCTGAGTCTCCAGTCCAGAATTTTCTACTGAATGCCAAACCCACAGTTCTCCATATGGTAGATACATAGACATATCAGCTTCAATTTGCTCAAAATTAGTTTTCTCTCATTTTTTCATTGAAATATAGTTGATTTAAAATTTTATATTGATTCAGGTGTGCAGCATATCAACTCAGTATTTTTATAACTTGTACTCTATGATAAAGTTATTATAAGATAATGGCAATATCTCCCTGTGTTCTCTGGTTTAATAGCCTTGTTATCTATTTCATACATGATTGTTTATGTCTCTTAATCCCATTCCCCAAAGTTGCTTCTTCTCCCTTTTCTCTCTACTTTGGTAACCAGCAGTTTTTTTTTTTTTTTTTTAATTGGAGGATGATTACTTTACATTATTGTGATGGATTTTGCCATACATCAGTATGAATCATCCATAGGTATACATGTGTCCCCTTCATCCTGAACCACCCCCCCACCTCCCTCCCCACCCTGTCCCTTAGGTTGTCAAGGAACACCTTTTGCCTATATCTGTGAGTCTGTTTCTCTCCTGCATTGACATTTATTTGTATCATTTTTTTCAGATTCCACAAATAAGTGATATAATACAATGTTTGTATTTCTATGACTTATGTCACTAAACGTTGTACTGTCTGGGTTCATCTATGATGCTGTAATGGCAGTATTTTATACTTTTTTATGGCTGAGTAACCTTTCGTTGTATACACATGCCACATATTCTTTATCTGTTCATTTGTTGATGAACACTTAGCTTGCTTCCATATCTTGGCAATTGTAAATGATGCTGCAATGAACGTGGGGTTGCTTCTATCTTTTTGAATTAGTGAGAGTTTTTTTTTTTTTGGATGTATACGTAAGAGTGAAATTGCTGAGTCATATTGAAATTCTGCTTTTAGTTTGTTGAGAAACCTTCAGACTTTTTTCACATGTTAGTTGAGTTGCTCAGACATGTCTGACTCTTTGCGACCTCATATACTGCAGAACACTAGGCCTCCCTGTCCATCACCAACTCCTGGAGCTTACTAAAACTCATGTCCATTGAGTCAGTGATGCCATCCAACCATATCATCCTCTGTCATCCCCTTCTTCTCCCGCCTTCAATCTTTCCCAGCATCAGGGTCTTTTCAAATGAGTCAGCTCTTCGCATCAGGGGGCCAAAGTATTGGAGTTTCAGCTTCAACATCAGTCCTTCCAGTGAACACTCAGGACTGATCTCCTTTAGGATGGACTGGTTGGATCTCCTTGCAGGCCAAGGGACTCTAAAGAGTCTTCTCCAACACCACAGTTCAAAAGCATCAGTTCTTCAGTGCTCAGCTTTGCATATAGCCCAACTCTCACATCTGTACATGACCACTGGAAAAATCATAGCCTTCACTAGACGAACCTTTGTTGGTAAAGGAATGTCTCCACTTTTTAATATGCTGTCTATGTTGGTCATAACTTTCCTGCCAAGGAGTAAGCGTCTTTTAATTTCATGGCTGCAGTCACCATCTGAAGTGATTTTGGAGCCCCCCAAAATAAAGTCTGCCACTGTTTCCACTGTTCCCTTGGTATCTCTAATTTTCTTGAAGAGACCTCTAGTCTTTCCCATTTTATTGTTTTCCTCTATTTGTTTGCACTGATTGCTGAGGAGGGCTTTCTTATCTCCCCTTGCTATTCCTTGGAACTCTGCATTCAAATGGGTATATCTTTCCTTTTCTCCTTTGCTTTTCACTTCTCTTCTTTTCACAGCTATTTGTAAGGCCTCCTCAGACAGCCATTTTGATTTTTTGCATTTCTTTTTCTTGGGGATGGTTTTGATCCCTGTGTCCTGTACAATGTTACGAACCTCCGTCCATAGTTCATCAGGCACTCTGTCTATCAGACTGTGTATGTGTTAGTCACTCAGTCATGTCAAACTCTTTGCAACCCCATGGAGTGTGGCCTGCCAGGTTTCTCTGTCCATGGAATTCTCCAGGCAAGAATACTGGAGTGGATTGCCATTCCCCTCTCCAGAGGAACTTCCCATCCCAGGGATAAAACCCTGGTCTCCTGCCTCATAGGCAGATTCTTTACCATTTTAGCTACAGGGAAGTCTATCAGATCTAGTCTATGAGATCTATCAGATCTAGTCTAATCTATCAGATCTATGAGATCTAGTCCCTTAAATCTATTTCTCACTTCCACTGTATAATTGTAAAGGATTTGATTTAGGTCATACCTGAATAGTCTAGTGGATTCCCCTACTTTCTTCAATTTAAGTCTGAATTTGGCAATAAGGAGTTCATGGTCTGAGCCAGAGTCAAGCTCCTGGTCTTGTTTTTGCTGACTGTACTGAGTTTCTCCATCTCTGGCTGCAAAGAATATAATCAATCTTATTTCACTATTGACCATCTGGTGATGTCCAGGTGTAGAGTCTTCTCCTGTGTTGTTGGAAGAGGGTGTTTGCTATGACCAGTGTGTTCTCTTGGCAGAACTCTATTAGTCTTTGCCCTGCTACATTCCATATTCCAAGGCAAAATTTGCCTGTTACTCCAGGTGTTTCTTGACTTCCTACTTTTGCATTCCAGTCCCTTATAATGAAAAGAACATCTTTTTGGGTGTTAGTTCTCAAAGGTCTTGCAGGTCTTCATAGAACCATTCAACTTCAGCTTCTTCAGCGTTACTGGTTGGGGCATAGACTTGGATTACTGTGATATTGAATGGTTTGCCTTGGAAATGAACAGAGATCATTCTGTCGTTTTTGAGATTGCATCCAAGTACTGCGTTTCAGGCTTTCTTGTCGACTATGATGCCTACTCCATTTCTGCAAAGGGATTCTTGCTCACAGTAGTAGATATAATGGTCATCTGAGTTAAATTCACCCATTCCAGTCCATTTTAATTCACTGATTCCTAAAATGTCAATGTTCATTCTTGCCATCTCCTATTTGACCACTTCCAATTTGTCTGAGCTGACTGTGGCTCAGATCATGAACTCCTTGTTGCTAAATTCAGACTTAAATTGAAGAAAGTAGGGGAATCCACTAGACCATTCAGGTATGACTTAAGTCAAATCCCTTATGATTATACAGTGAACATGAGAAATAGATTTAAGGGCCTAGATCTGATAGATAGAGTGCCTGATGAACTGTGGATGGAGGTTCGTGCCATTGTACAAGAGACAGGCATCAAGACCATCCCCATGGAAAAGAAATGCAAAACAGCAAAATGGCTGTCTGAGGAGGCCTTACAAATAGTTGTGAAAAGAAGAGAAGTGAAAAGCAAAGGAGAAAAGGAAAGATATAAGCATCTGAATGCAGAGTTCCAAAGAATAGCAAGAAGAGATAAGAAAGACTTCTTCAGCGATCAATGCAAAGAAATAGAGGAAACAACAGAATGGGAAAGACTAGAGATCTCTTCAAGAAAATTAGAAATACCAAGGGAACATTTCATGCAAAGATGGGTTCGGTAAAGAACAGAAGTGGTATGACCTAACAGAAGCAGAAGATATGAAGAAGAGGTGGCAGGAATACACAGAAGAACTGTACAAAAAGATCTTCACGACCAAGATAATCACGATGATGTGATCACTCATCTAGAGCCAGACATCCTGGAATGTGAAGTCAAGTGAGCCTTAGAAAGCATCACTACGAACAAAGCTAGTGGAGCTGATGGAATTCCCGTTGAGCTATTCCAAATCCTGAAAGATGATGCTGTGAAAGTGCTGCACTCAATATGCCAGCAAATTTGGAAAACTCAGCAGTGGCCACCAGACTGGAAAAGGTCAGTTTTCATTCCAATCCCAAAGAAAGGCAATGCCAGAGAATGCTCAAACTACCGCACAATTGCACTCATCTCACATGCTAGTAAAGTAATGCTCAAAATTCTCCAAGCCAGGCTACAGCAATACTTGAACCATGAACTTCCAGATGTTCAAGCTGGTTTTAGAAAGGGCAGAGGAACCAGAGATCAAATTGCCAACATCTGCTAGATCATCGAAAAGCAAAAGAGTTCCAGAAAAACATCTACTTCAGCTTTATTGACTATGCCAAAGCCTTTGACTGTGTGGATCACAATAAACTGTGGAAAATTCTGAAAGAGATGGGAATACCAGACCACCTGACCTGCCTCTTGAGAAACCCATATGCAGGTCAGGAAGTAACAGTTAGAACTGGACATGGAACAACAGACTGGTTCCAAATAGGAAAAGGAGTACATCAAGGCTGTATATTGTCACCCTGCTTACAGACTGGTTCCAAATAGGAAAAGGAGTACATCAAGGCTGTATATTGTCACCCTGCTTATTTAACTTATATACAGAGTACATCATGTGAAATGCTGGGCTGGAAGAAGCAGAAGCTGGAATCAAGATTGCCGGGAGAAATATCAGTAACCTCAGATATGCAGATGACACCACCCTTATGGCAGAAAGTGAAGAGGAACTAAAAAGCCTCTTGATGAAAGTGAAAGAGGGGAGTGAAAAAGTTGGCTTAAAGCTCAACATTCAGAAAACTAAGCTCATGGCATCTGGTCCCATCACTTCATGGGAAATAGATGGGGAAACAGTGGAAACAGTGTCAGACTTTATTTTTTGGGGCTCCAAAATCACTGCAGATGGTGACAGAAGCCATGAAATTAAAAGACACTTACTCATTGGAAGGAAAGTTATGACCAACCTAGATAGCATATTCAAAAGCAGAGACATTACTTTGCTAACAAAAGTCCATCTAGTCAAGGCTATGGTTTTTCCTGTGGTCATGTATGGATGTGAGCGTTGGACTGTGAAGAAAACTGAGTGCCGAAGAATTGATGCTTTTGAACTGTGGTGTTGGAGAAGACTCTTGAGAGTCTCTTGGACTGCAAGGAGATCCAGCCAGTCCATTCTGAAGATCAGCCCTGGGATTTCTTTGGAAGGAATGATGCTGAAGCTGAAACTCCAGTACTTTGGCTACCTCATGTGAAGAGTTGACTCATTGGAAAAGACTCTGATTCTGGGAGGGATTGGGGGCAGGAGGAGAAGGGGACGACAGAGGATGAGATGGCTGGATGGCATCACTGACTCAATTGACTTGAGTCTGAGTGAACTCCGGGAGTTGGTGATGGACAGCAAGGCCTGGTGTGCTGCGATTCATGGGGTTGCAAAGAGTCGGACACAACTGAGCGACTGAACTGAACTGAATTCGTCTTAATTCAGGGACCTAACATTCCAGGTTCCTATGCAATATTACTCTTTGCAGCATCAGACCTTGCTCCATCACCACATCTCCAACTGGGTGTTGTTTTTGCTTTGGCTCCGTCTTTTCATTCTTTCTTGAGTTATTTCTCTACTGATCTCCTGTAGCATATTGGGCACCTACTGACCTGGGGAGTTCATCTTTCTCTGTCTTATCTTTTTGTCTTTTCATACTGTTCATGTGGTTGTCAAGGAAAGGATACTGAAGTGGTTTGCCATTCCCTTCTCCAGTGGACCACATTTTGTTAGAACTCGCCACTGTGATTGGTCCATCTTGGGCCATTTTTCACATTGGCTGCATCAGTTTGCATTGCTACTAACAGTGTAGAAGGCTTCCCTTTTCTCTGCGTCTTCACCAACATTTGTTGTTTGTGTTCTTTTTAATGATAACCATTCTGACAGATGTGAGGTGATATCATTGTGGTTTTAATTTGAATTTCTCTGACAGTTAACAATTGAGCATATTTTCATGTGCCCATTGGCCATCTGTGTTTCCTTTTAGGGAAAATACATGTTTAGATCTGCCCAATTTTTACTTGCGTTCCTTTTTTGATACTGAGTTATACGAACTGTTTATATATTTGGGGTATTAACCCCTTGTAAGTTGTATCCTTTTAAAATATTTTCTTCAATTCAGTAGGTTGTCTTTTCATTTTTTCGATGGTTTCCTTTACTGTGCAAAAGCTTTTAGGTTTAATTAGGTCCCATCTGTTTATTTTTGCTTTTATTTTCTTTGTTTTAGGAGACAGATCAAAAAAGAATATTGCTAGGATTTTTGTCAAGGAGCATTCTACCTGTGTTTTCCTCTAGGAGTTTTATGGTTTCTGGTCTTACATTTAGATCTTTAGTCCATTTTAGTTTATTTTCTTGTGTGTGTGTGTGTGTGTGCATAGCTTTATTTTTTTTTTTTTTAATTTAAATTTATTTATTTTAATTAGAGGCTCATTACTTTACAATATTGTATTGGTTTTGCCATACATCAACATGAATCTGCCACGGGTGTACATGTGTTCCCACTCCTGAATCCCCCTCCCACCTCCCTCCCCATACCATCCCTCTGGGTCATCCCAGGCACCAGCCCCAAGCATCCTGTATCCTGCATTAAACCTGGACTAGCGACTTGTTTCTTACATGATATTATACATGTTTCAATGCCATTCTCCCAAATCATCCCCCACCTCCCTCTCCCACAGAATCCAAAAGACTGTTCTATACATCTGTGTCTCTTTTGCTGTCTCCCATACAGGGTTATCGTTCCCATCTTTCTAAATTCCATATATATGCCTTAGTATACTGTATTGGTGTTTTTCTTTCTGGCTTACTTCACTCTGTATAATCGGCTCGAGTTTCGTCCACCTCATTAGAACTGATTCAAATGTTTTCTTTTTAATGGCTGAATAATACTCCGTTGTGTATATGTACCACAGCTTTCTTATCCATTCATCTGCTGATGGGCATCTAGGTTGCTTCCATGTCCTGGCTATTATGAACAGTGCTGTGATGAACATTGGGGTCACACTAAACTTCCCATGTGAGATGCCCTCTTGCACATGCTCAGGGCCATTCTTTCAGTGTCTCCACCTTCTCTTCATCTCAGGCATTACTTTCTGTCTTTCAGATTTTATCTTAAAGTCAGTTCATCCAGTTTAAAGCCAACAGCTTCCTCTGCTTCCTCCAAGTCATGATAAAGCCCCTGCTGTATATTCTCATTTTATTATGTCTTCCCCCTTTTAAAACAGTAATTTATGTGTTTATTCAAATGCTTATCTCCCTTGCTAATTATTAATCTCTATTAATTATTTTCTCATTATTATGGCCCCAGCCTCTACAGAGTACCTGGCCCTCAAATAAGGGTGTAATAAATGCATGGATGGATGAATGATTCATGATGGGCAGTTACTGTGAGCTTGATGTGGTTCCAGTTGCAGAGATAAGGAGACAATTAACTCCTGCCCTGGCATCACTCACTGTCTGGCATGGAAATTCCTCTTCAAACAGACAAACTAGCTTCCCCCTTGATGTTCATCTATTAGAAGAGTTGGAAGAATCTTTTCCATTTGTCTTATTGTCACTTTTATAGGCTAATTTCATTTTGGAGAATCAGCCCATTGCAGGCTCAGTCACTCTGGGGCTGTAGACAGTCCTCCAGGGATGTTCTATGTGATTCCAGCCTCCAGCCCACTCATGCAGGAGCAATAGTGGGGGTGGGCTCATTGGGTGTGTGCTGAGCCGAGAATGAGCTGTAAAGTGACTTTTAGTGGAGAAGAAAGATAAGTGTGAGACACAGTTACTCAGATATAAAGAAAATTAGGTTTTGCTAGATGGACTTTTTTTCATTTAGGAGAAAAGAGAGAAAAAGATGAAAGGAAGGGGGAGAAGAAAGAAGGGAGGGGAGGAGGGCAAAAAGGGAAGGAAAGAGGAAAAGAAAGAAGGCTTTCATAAATTCCATTCCCTGAATCTATATGTTTCCATTATTTCAAAAATAAAGTAAATAGCAGGATTTCTTTCTTTTTTTTTTTTTGGGGGGGGGGTCATGTGGCTTGCGGATCTAAGTTCCTTGACAAGAATTGAACCTGGGCCATGGCAGTAAAAGCATGGAAGCCTAACCACTGGGCAACTTAGGGAACTCCCAACAGTAGGATTTTAACTCAATAATAATTACTAGTAACATCTAATAAGCATGACACTCTATTGGATGTTCTATTAACTTATTTATTTTTTGCATTGTTTTAATGTGGACCATTTTTAAAGTCTTTTTTGAATTTGTTGCAATATTGCTTCTGTTTAACATTTCGGTTTTCTGGCTGCAAGTAATCTGACACTCTTAGCTTCCAGACTCTTAGTCCCAGGGACTGAACCCACAATCCCTCCATTGGAAGATGAAGTTTCAATCACTGGACCACCAGGAAAGTCCCTATTAACTTATTTAATACCAATAACAATTTTATAAGGTGGTTTCTGTTACGAGTTCAACTTGACCTTGGAGGATGCTGAGGCACAGGGATGGCAAACACATTCCCCTACCTGTCCCTTCCTGATCACTCACACAGGGCACTTTACCTGGGATACTTCAGGTCACCAAATGTGTGACAATTTTTCCCAGTCCAAGCAATTTGGTGACACCCACTGAATGTCCTATATTTAACTCAGTTCTGATACTGTGTCCCTGTAAATAATGTCAGATTCCACAGGTTAAAAGCTCAGTCTGGCAAGCCCATCCCCGACCCCGTCACACACTTTGGATGCCAGTCACAAGTCCGTATTGTCACCTGTTCTTCTCACCCACTGCTGAAGGTCAGAGGAGCCCGTGGCCCCTCGAGTTCCGTTCATTTGATAGAGATGCTCATAGAAATCAGGAAAAGAGTTTACATACTAGGTGAGTGATTCATTATAAAAGGATTTAGCTTAGAAATACAAATGAACATCTGGATGGAAGAGATGTACAGGGCACAGTCTGTGGTGAGAGGCATAAAGTCTCCACGCCCTCTTCTGGCACCTCCACATGTTCACCCACCCAGAAGCTTCCTGGTCTGGATTTGTGGGATTTGTCACGGAGGTTTCATCACACACACATGGTCCACTATTAACTCCATTTCCAGCCCCTCTCTGGAGAATTGGGGGTGGAGCTGAAAGTTCCAAGGCTCTCATCACACGTTGGTCTTTCTGGTGACCCACCCGCATCTAGGAGCCCACCCAGAGTCACCTCATTAGAACAAGAGACACTGCTGTCACCCAGGAAATTCCAAGGGGTTTAGGAGCCCTGGTCAGGAACTGGGAGCAGAAACTAACATATATTTTCTATTATTCAACAACCCCTCCCCTATCCCCACCCGCCCGGTCTCTGGCCATGGACCCCTCACAGCAAAATGATCCACAACTCACAAGATCCTGCCATGTTGTAGAACCTCATTCGGTCATTAATAATTAGTGCAACCCATCATCATATTGCGTGAAAACTGTCTCCCTGGAGGAGGCCACTATTTGAGCTTGTCAGGTTCCAGAGAACACAAATAGTCTCAGCTAACTTCATAATTTGAGACATTTTGTGTCCTTGATCGAAGAGATAGTATCTTCCCTTGCTTTGAGCCTCTTCTGCCGAATTAATGTAGTATTAGATTCATTCTTCTACCCTTAGCTGCTACACTTTCTACTCTATTTATGCCGAAGTTTTTCTACTTTTGGCAGGGACACTGTGTTCAGCCACCTTGCTGGACTAGTTTGAAGACAGCAGTGTAAGTCTGTCAGCTTATTCTTAGCAGTCCACTCCTGTTCAGCAGGGTGAGCTCCCAGAGATGCAGAGCGGGTGGGCCACTTTCACCATCAGACAGCACTACTGCTATTGCCCCAAACGTGCCCAGTGAGGGGGAGGCACATCCCACCCCGGCAGGCCCTTAGAAATTCCTACATAAAGGTTAAAAGACATAGTCACAGTTTCTAAGGGCTTCCTAGGTGGCGCCAGTGGTAAAGAATCCACTTAATAATGTAGGAGACATAAGAGACATGGATCAGATCCCTGGATCAGAAAGATCCCCTGGAGGAGAAAATGGCAACCCACACAAGTACGTTTGCCTGGGAAATCCCGTGGACAGAGGATCCTGGCAGGCTATATAGTCCATGGAGCCGCAGAGAGTCAGACACAGCTAAGCATGCACACATGCCACCAGCTTCTTGCTTAGAAGTCACCCCTGTTTCTAGAACTTTTAGCTGCAGCCCTGGTCCTATGGCCACCCCATCAAGTAGGGAGATATCTAAAAGCTGTGTGATGTGAGCAAGAAAGAAAAGAAAGTGCAGTCTTTGTAGCAGCAGTCTCTCCTCTTGGCAAGAATTGCACCTACATAGCAGTATCCTAAGAGTATGAGACCCTCCCAAAGTTAGAAAGCTGGGAGAGAGTTGAGCCCAGCTCTGGCTTACCTGGTCCTTTCCCAAATAAGTGTGTGAAAACGAGTGAGAGAATGTGGAAGTTTCTCTGTTCACACTTATGCTAACCTCGGATGGCCTTGCCTGCAGCAACTTGAAGTGGAGCTTTGGTTTCCAGTCAGAGATTGAGATTGGGTTGCGGCAGTGAGAGCACCAAATCCTAACCTTTATCACTGATCACAGTGATCAGTGATAAGGCCCTGGCTGTTCGGTTTTGCAGAAGAATTCCCACAAAGACAGAAAGTAGTGGAAAAAAGTGAAGTGTTTATTAGGAGGGAAAAAAGAGTACATGTGAGTAGACACACTGGCAGACTCAGAGAGAAAGTTGTGTCCTCGTGATAGTTTAAGTCACTTCTATGGGACATTTCTTCCATATTTCCTTTGGCCAATCATCTTGCTTTTCCGGGTTCTGAGTCTGTATTTGGTTTATCTCAGGATCCTCACATGTGTGCACATGCGTCTCTCAGCCAAGATGGATTCTGTCACAAAGACCTATGGGTAGTAAGCATCGTTTAGCATCACTCCCTTTTTGACCTCCAAGGAACCTTTCTGCGCACCTGTAGTTGGGAGGTCTCCTGACCTCAAAAATGAGAAATATGTGGTCTGGGCAGGGCCCAGCCTCCTCTCTCAATCATCCTGCTATTCTTTTCTTGGAGTATCTACCCTGGATGGGGTTTGGGGGGGCATCTACCTCCTGGCTCAATGGCAAAAACCCTCTTTCCAGTCATCAAGGTGCTGAGTCATTGTAAGTAGTTCTTTGTTATGGACGGGGTTCATCTTATACTCTCCTAAGAGGCCTCCTCCTTTTCATGAAGTGGCGATTCTCAGTGTCTGTGAGAGAGCCTCTGATCAGGGTGGGTCCCAGAACACAAGTGAGCCAGGAGTCACTGGTACATCCTTGCTGGTGTTGTTACCAAATGCATCTTTGTGTGCTTGTGTTGCACAGCGAGGCCAAACAAATCAAAACACGGCAGTGTGGAGCAGAGAAAGGTTTACTGCAGGGCCAAGCAAGGGGAATGGGTGGCTTGTGTTCAAAAACCTGGAACTCTCCCCTGGGTTTCAGCAAAGCATTTGTAAAGGCCAGGTAAGGTAGGGAGACTGCAGGATATGTGATTAGCCCTTGCACAGTTCTCTGATTGGTTGATGGTGAGGTCACAGGGGTTAATATATCAATCCTTAGGCTTCTGCAGGTCTAGGGCTACATGTTCATGGTCATCAAGGAGTTAATTTCTTCCAATTGGTGTTTTTTAGCGTCCAAAAATCTCAGGAAATATGCATGAGATACTATCATCTGGATACTTCACAGAGGAGCTAAAGCAGAGTATATAGGGGAGGGGTCTGCCCCAGGAAGGCCCCCTCGGGTCCTTCTGACTTACAGTCTAGGGACAGCCCTCAGTTGGGAGTGGCTGGCAAGGGCCCTAACTCGAGCCTGTAGAGCACACAGGACGTTCTGTCAGATCCCAGCCTTTGAAGGCTTGCAGCTTGACATTAACAGTGGAATGAAGCACTAGAAAGCACTGTGTTTTACCATTATTTTATAAAGGGGCCTCTGATAGGCAAAGCTCCCTCAGATACTTGATATTGACAAGTCTGAAAACAGAAGTGTGGGAAAAATAAAGACAGTCCCCATGTCAGGGGAGCAACAGTAACAAAACAACCAAAAAAGCCCAATTTCTTCAGAGTAGCAAGTCTGCAGAGTCTGAACAAGAGATGCCAGAGGCATCTTTGAGGAATGTTACAAAAGCCAAATACATACATTTGTTATCATCTTTTTAGATTCCACATATGAAGCAGAAACAGACTCAGAATTCAAAAGCAAATTTATGGTCACCAAAGGGGATAGGTATGGGGGAAGGATACATTAGGAGATATACACAATACTATATATAAAATAGATAAACAATAGGGACTTAACGTACGGCACAGGGAACTCTACTCAGCATTCTGTAATAACCTATAAGAGAGAAGAATCTGAAAAAGTGTAGACACGTGTACACAGACAACTGAATCACTTTGCTGCACACCTGAAACTAACACAACTTTTTAAATCAACTGTACTATAATATATAAAAATTAAATTAAAAAATAAATATTATTTGTACATCTCCATGTTAAAAAAAGAGCTTCCCTGATAGCTCATTGGTAAAAGAATCCACCTGCAATGCAAGAGAGCCTGGTTTGATTCCTGGGTGGGGAAGATCTGCTGGAGAAAGGGATAAGCTACCCACTCCAGTATTCTTGGTCTTCCCTGAGGTTTAGCTGGTAAAGAATCTATCTGCAATGCGGGAGACCTGGGTTTGATCCCTGGGTTGGGAAGATTCCCTGGAGAAGGGAAAGGCTGCCCACTCCAGTATCCTGGCCTGGAGAATTCCATGCCCATGGGGTTACAAAGAGTTGGACATGACTGAGCGACTTTCACTTCACTTTGTGTTAAAAAACAAACAAACAGACAAAAGCCAAGACATCAGAGAAGAGGACATTTTCTGTTCCTTTGGGGTAGTGGGGTGTGGGAAGGACTTAAAAGTTTCTCCCCGCATCCTTGCGCAGCCTCCTTTCTTTGAGTGTCATAATTGAGATCCACTTAAAAGGACTGATGTCAAAGCAGCTTTTTAGACCACAGGGCAGTTTGTCTCTCTGTCTCAGCCTTTGTAAGTGAACAAAGTCACCACTTGTCCCACACGGGGAGCAGAGAGGGCCTTGGGCTGGGTTTGCTATCCATTCAGGCTCTGTTTTCTGCAACTTGTAAGTGGAATCTTTAGAACCACACAGCAGGAATCCTTTGTTTGGAGCATGGGGTGGGGAAAGGACTTTGAAAAACCTATTGAAACCCTGAGAGCTGTTGGGGAGAAACTGTTCTTTTTAGACTTCCTCATGGCTTGTAAGGGAAATAAACATGCACAGGAAGTCATTTAGCCTTTCTGTGAACTCCATACTGACATTTGCTCACCAAAAAGTTCATTGTGGTACTTAGGAAATGTATGTGTGTGGGTGTATATACATCTGTGTGTGTGTGTTTATGCACAGTTAGGTCTACATGTGCAAACATTTCCTAATCCTCCTGGACCCCAGTGTTTATGATGTGATGCTAAAAATATTAACAATGGGGGGAAAATAGCACGAAAAATATAGGTGTGGATACCTTTGGGAGTAGACACTAGACATAGGTAATTTGACGGCCTCTAAACCCTTCAGTTCAGACGGTAAAGTGTCTGCCTGCAATGCGGGAGACCTGGGTTCAATCCCTGGGCCGGGAAGATCCCCTGGAGAAGGAAATGGCAACCCACTCCAGTATTCTTGCCTGGAGAATCCCATGGACGGAGGAGCCTGGGGGGCTACGGTCCACGGGGTTGCAGAGAGTCGGACACAACTGAGCGACTTCACTCACTCACTCACTCAATGTATCTCTTTTAAATATTTATTTTGATTATTATTTATTTGGCAGAGCCTGGTGTTACTTGCAGCACTCAGGATCTTCAGTCTTAATTGTAGCATGTGGGATCTTTAGTTGCATCAACTTAATTGTGGCATGTGGGATCTGGTTCCTTGACCAGGGGTCCTGGCCACTGCTTTGGGAACACAGAGTCCCAGCCATTGGACTACTAAGGAAGTCCCTTAATGAAACGAGTCTTGAACAGTGTGCTGAATGGTCTTTCTCATATGTGGTTTGTAGCATTTTACATTAATTGCTTGACCTGCAATGTCATTATTATGTGTAATTTTCAGTTCACGCTTTTTATTTGTATTTGTATGATTCTTGCTTTATGGTTTGAAGCAACTTTAAAATCTTCAGTGAAGGGTCACTGAATCTCTAAAGTCAACTGGAAATACTGACTTAAAAAGCCAGAGGAGACAAGCAATAAATGCATTTTATAGGAGAAAAATGAAGGTGCACCGATGAAAGGAAAGCATGTTCATGCACTAAAAGCAACCATGTGGTTGTTAGAGAAATTGCCTAGATGGGTGAAGGCAGAGGTGATATCAGTGGATTCCTGTGAAACACGTTATTGGCATTTTGGCCCAGACAGCCCTTGGTTTCTCGCTCCATCTGGGTCAGGTGGTCACTCAACTCTCCTTCTTTCCGCACATCTGCTTCTTTCACTCTGTGTGGTCAGTGAACATTTAATTGCAGTTTCTTCTCAAAATCACCGAAACAGGAAAGAAGGACTTAATATCTGGACCCAGGAATACAGCATCAGGAGTGCAGCCAGGTTCTGAGAGAATGGCACCAAAAGCTATGAAGGTCACTGAGACCTGAAACAATCCTTCCACCTCCCTGAAGCAAGAGTGTCTCTTGTCTCTTTCCTCCATCACTCTGTAAACTTTCATCGCCCCTAGCCCTGAACTCGCTTTCACAGTTGCTTCTCTCACTCTTCCCAGATGGCCTTTGACTGTTTTTGTATCCATACAACCAAGCTCCTGTTCTTGCTTCACGTCGCTTAGTTCAACTGCCCGATGGAGATTCACAACTCACTGGATGGGAATTTCTCATTTCCAGAAGTCATCTGATTGACCCAGATTGGGTCAAGTGACTGCTGGTTCAATCAGACTCCGGCTGGGGAGGTCACCTGTGATAACCATGTCTACACAGGCATATGCTGTGTTCAGCAGGAGCCATGGGAAGACCAGCTGGGCTGCCATGCTGCTGAAACACATCTGCTGCAGGCATTATTATAGGCCTCTCTGATCCGTTAGTTGATGCAGTATATTCCAGATATTTTAGTAGTATTCGTTATAAAGGACACATTCTCCTTCAGACTAACTTGAGCTATATTTTAGGTTACCATGGGAATATAACAAAAGTAATTTCAGGGTAAATTTATTGATGGTATTCCTAGAATTACCTTGCAGTTTCTTCCAGTCGAGAAGCACATTCATTGATGGAGACTGTGCAGCTTTTAAATGTGGGCAGTTTGAGTTGGCCATTGTGTCACCACGGTAATTGAGCCTTGAGTTAACATGATGATGATGTCACCAACAGGGAAAGATGATGTTATTCCAAAGAGTGGGTAGTGCTCATAACTGTATCTTATACAATTTCATGCTCTTTTGGATTGTTGACTGTCTATATAGATTGAAATTAACTTATACCTATGATGGTTCATCTTAATCTCGCTTTCAGATGGAGTATGTGGTTCATCCTTAAGCCTTATTCTTTGGAGATGACAAGTGGTTAATCACATAACCAACCCCAATTCTGCAGTCTTAAACTTTTCACCCATAGCTCTGTATCCTTACTAGCAGTGTGTCCTTAGGGAAGTTGTCTAACCACTGTATATCCCAGTTTCTTCATTAGTAAAGTGGGAATAACAACACCTTTGTCACTGGATTGTGCTGAGGATTTAGAGAGTGCATCAAAGATACACAACAGCAGGTGTCAATAAACATTGCTATTGTGATCATTTCCCTTATACTTACAATTCTTAGACATGTGGTTGTAGCAGCTTCCTCTGATGACCAATCAGATCCCCACAAACCCATCCCTGGCTCATCTCTGATTTCAGCTGCAATTGTGATGGACAGTTTTACTCACCAAGCACTGACAGCATCTTATCTGTCTTATTTATCTTATTTATTTTATTTATCTTATTTACCTGTGTGCCTCTCCACCTTCTGCCCCAGACCCTTCTCTGCTGCCAAGAGAGCTCAGCCTCCTATGCCCACACACAGCTTGAAGATGCTGGGGGTGATGATTTCCAGTGCAGCACAGAGGCCAGTCCACAAACACTCCAGCATCTTTCTGTGGATAATTCTCAGGAGCATTTTGAACCCTTCCCAGTGGTTTCAGCAGAATCCAGTGCCTTTTACTTTATACTATGCATCTCAGCAACACACATTCATGCAGATTTTCTATTCTCATTTTCTGCCTCAATCTCACTTCTTCTTTCCTCCCAATTCTGCAAACAATCCTTGCCTTAGAATCTGTTTCAGAGAAAATCCAAACTAAGACAGTGTAAGGGTCAAATAGTTGAAATCATGGGTTATGGAGTTGCTTCTCTGGATTTGAATCTCAACCCAACTTCTTAGTAGTTATGTTACCTTATGTTTTTAACTTACCTTATTTCTTTCTGCCTCAGTTTCCTCACTTGTGAAATGCAGATAATAGTAGGAACTATCTCCTAACATTATCAGTAATACATGAACCATAGCGGTATAAATGCTGAACACTGAAAACGTGTCTCATGGGAGAGACATCGCATGTAAACATTGAGTCTTCCTATCTCCACACAGCACTCATTCAATTATGCCTATAAATCTTAGTATTGCTTTTCCATACTTTCTCTTTGCATGTTTTCTTAGTGCAACCTCCTTCTGCTCCTTTCTTTCTCCTCCTTTTGTTTGCTAGTGCTGAATACATAGAAGAGCAAGTGTTCCCCAGAGTTCTGCACTTTCTGGAAGCATGTCAGAGAGCCCGTCTTTTGTGCCGAGCCCCCTGATATGCTGCAGACACCAGATGATTCTGCCAGCTCCCGGTTAGTCAGAATCTCTTCATCCAGACTCTTTGCTCCTCTTTCTGGCTGCCTGCCTTTTGGCTGTCAGATGTTCCCTGGCATTGCTCTCAGAGGGCACGCCAAGGAGGGAAAAGATAGCAGAACTCAGATTAGCCAATTATGGGATCTAGAGAATTAGGATTTGGGGATCACTGGGCTTTAGTTTTCTGGGCCATCTCTGCCTTCCATTACCACAGAAAATTCAGAAACAGCCTTCTGCAATGGTAGTGTATTTTTCATTGATTAAGACCTAATTGAGACATAATAAAATGCACAGATATCAAGTGTTCAATTTGATGAGTTTTGGCAAATGTACATTCATGTAATGACCCTCCAAAATAAGATGGCAAGCCTTTCTATCACCCTAGAAAATTACCTTATTCCCCTTTTTAATCAATTCCCCTCCACTCCCCAAGTAGTCACTTTCTTATTTATTTTTTTTAAATCACAGTATCATTGCTTTGCAATGTTGTATTAATTTCTGCTGTACAGCAAAGTGACTCAGTCATACACTTACATACATTATTTTTTAATATTCTTTTCCATTATGGATTATCACAGGGTACTGACTATAGCTCCAGGTACTATAGTAGCGCCTTATTGTTTATCCATCCTGTACATACTAGTTTGCGACTGCTAATTCCAGACTCCCAATCTGTTTCTACCCTATGCCCCTCCCGCACCCATGGCAGCCACACGTCTGTCCTGTACGTCTGTGAGTCTGTTTTTTTTTCGTAGATAAGTTCATTTGCGCCGTATTTTAGATTCCATGTGTCAGTGATATCATATGGTATTTGCCTTTCTCCTTCTAGCTTACTTCACTTAGTATGGTAATCTCTAGTTGCATCCATGTTGCTGCAAACGGCAATATTTTATTCTTTTTAAGGCTGAGTGGTATTCCATTGTATATACGTACCATCCATCTATCAGTGGACATTTAGGTTCTTTCCATGTCTTGGCTACTGTGAAGAGTGATACTATGAACATAAATGTGCAGGGACTTTTTTGAATTACAGTTTTGTCTGGATATATGCCCAGGAGTGGGATTGTTGGATCATAAGGTAATTCTGAGTTCTCCATAGTGGCTGTGCCAACTTACATCCCCACCAGTCTAGGATGGTTCCCTTTTCTCCACACCCTCTCCAGCATTTGTTACTTGGCTACTCTGACCTGTGTGAGGAGGTACCCCACTGTTCTTTTAAACCAATTTCTTATTTCTATTACTATATATATTTTCCTTATCTTGAACTTCACATACATGAAATCACAAGTAACTTTTCTTTTATTTAGCATGATCTTGAAAATCATTCATGTAGTTGTGGGAATTGGAGGATTATTCCTTTTTACCACTGGGTAGTGTTCTACTACATGACTATATCATTAAAAAATCCATTTACCTGTTGATAGACACTTGAGTAAATTCCATCTCAGGGCTATTTTGAATATAGTTGCCATGGTCACTCTTTTTTTTTGGCCATGCTGTGCAGCATGGCATGCAGAATCTTAGTTTCCTGACCAGGGGTCTAACCTGTACCATCTGTTGTAGTGAAAGCCTGGAATCTTAACCAGTGGACCTCCAGGGAAGTCCCTAGGGTCACCTTTATAAAAGCATTTTTTGTGTAAAAATATTTTCTTGGGGGGAGTAAATAACGAGGTGTTGAATTTCTGGGCCCTAAACTATTAGAAGTGCATTTAATTGTATTAAATAAAAATTAACAGTCAATAGCTATATCATTTTACCCTGCCACTGACAAAGTATGAAAGTTCTAGATCATCAATAGCCTCTGCAACATTTAGAGTGGTCAGTCTGGTTAGTTTCAGCTACTCTAGTAGGTATGAACTGGTATCATACTGCAGCTCTATTTTTATATTTTTCCTGATGATTAATGATTTGGAGCATCTTCTACCATGCTTACTCATTACCCCAACATATGTTTGGCGCTGTCCTTTCAAGTCTTTAATACTGGTTTCAGTTCAGTTCAGTTGCTCAGTCATGTCCGACTCTTTGTGACCCCATGAACACAGCACGCCAGGCTTCCCTGTCCATCACCAACTCCCGGAGTTCCCCCAAACTCATGTCCATTGAGTCGGTGATGCCATCCAGCCATCTCATCCTCTGTTGTCCCCTTCTTCTCCTGCCCCCAATCCCTTCCAGCATCAGAGTCTTTCCAATGAGTCAACTCTTCACATGAGGTGGCCAAAGTACTGGAGTTTCAGCTTTAGCATCATTCCTTCCAAAGAAATCCCAGGGCTGATCTCCTTCAGAATGGACTGGCTGGATCTCCTTGCAGTGCAAGGGACTCTCAAGAGTCTTCTCCAACACCACAGTTCAAAAGCATCAATTCTTCAGCGCTCAGCCTCTTCACAGTCCAACTCTCACATCCATACATGACCACTGGAAAACCATAGCGTTGACTAGATGGACCTTTGTTGGCAAAGTAATGTCTCTGCTTTTGAATGCGCTATCTCGGTTGGTCATAACTTTCCCTCCAAGGAGTAAGGGTCTTTTAATTTCATGGCTGCAATCACCATCTGTAGTGATTTTGGAGCCCCCCAAAATAAAGTCTGACACTGTTTCTACTGTTTCCCCATCTATTTCCCATGAGGTGATGGGACCAGATACCATGATCTTTGTTTTCTGAATGTTGAGCTTTAAGCCAACTTTTTCACTCTCCTCTTTCACTTTCATCAAGAGGCTTTTGAGTTCCTCTTCATTTTCTGCCATAAGGGTGGTATCATCTGCATATCTGAGGTTATTGGTATTTCTCCCAGCAATCTTGATTCCAGCTTGTGCTTCTTCCAGCCCAGCGTTTCTCATGATGTACTCTGCATAGAAGTTAAATAAACAGGGTGACAGTATACAGTCTTCACATACTCCTTTCCCAATTTGGAACTAGTCTGTTGTTCCATGTTCCAGTTCTAACTGTTGCTTCCTGACCTGCATATAGGTTTTTCAAGAGGCAGGTCAGGTGGTCTGGTATTCCCAACTCTTTCAGAATTTTCCAGTTTATTGTGATCCACACAGTCAAGGCATTGGCATAGTCAATAAAGCAGAAATAGATGTTTTTCTGGAACTGTCTTGCTTTTTCGATGATCCAGCGGATGTTGGCAATTTGATCTCTGGTTCCTCTGCCTTTTCTAAAACCAGCTTGAGCATCTGGAAGTTCACTGTTCACCTACTGCTGAAGCCTTGCTGGAGAATTTTGAGCATTACTTGACTAGCGTGTTGAGATGAGTGCAATTGTGCGATAGTTTGAGCATTCTTTGGCATTGCCTTTCTTTGGGATTGGAATGAAAACTGACCTTTTCCAGTCCTGTGGCCACTGCTGAGTTTTCCAAATTTTCTGGCATATTGAGTGCAGCACTTTCACAGCATCATCTTTCAGGATTTGAAATAGCTCAACTGGAATTCCATCACCTCCAGTCGCTTTGTTTGTAGTGATGCTTTCTAAGGCCCACTTGACTTCACATTCCAGGATGTCTGGCTCTAGGTGAATGATCACACCATCATGATTATCTGGGTTGTGAAGCTGTCTTTTGTACAGTTCTTCTGTGTATTCTTTCCACCTCTTCTTAATATCTTCTGCTTCTGTTAGGTCCATACCATTTCTGTCCTTTATCGAGCCCATCTTTGCATGAAATATTCCATTGGTATCCTAATTTTCTTGAAGAGATCTCTAGTCTTTCCCATTCTGTTGTTTCCTCTATTTCTTTGCAGTGATCGCTGAGGAAGGGTTTCTTATCTCTCCTTGCTATTCTTTGGAACTCTGCATTCAGATGCTTATATCTTTCCTTTTCTCCTTTGCTTTTCACTTCTCTTGTTTTCACAACTATTTGTAAGGCCTCCTCAGACAGCCATTCTGATTTTTTGCATTTCTTTTCCATGGGGATGGTCTTGATCCCTGTCTCCTGTACAATGTCACGAACCTCAGTCCATAGTTCATCAGGCACTATATCCCTTAAATCTATTTTTCACTTCCACTGTATAATCATAATGGATTTGATTTAGGTCATATCTGAATGGTCTAGTGGTTTTCCCCACTTTCTTCAATTTAAGTCTGAATTTGGCAGTAAGGAGTTCATGATCTGAGCCACAGTCAGCTCCTGGTCTTGTTTTTGCTAACTGAATAGAGCTTCTCCATCTTTGGCTGCAAAGAATATAATCAATCTGATTTCGGTGTTGACCATCTGGTCATGTCCATGTGTAGAGTGTTCTTAGTCCAACCAATTTGACCAGTATTTTTGGTGTCCTGCTCCCAGTTGTTTGAAAGGAAAATGAGTGTCTGGGTTTCTCAGGCAGATACAGAGGAATTCATGGAGTGCTGTACTCAGCAGCAAATGTGCTTTCTTGTCACTTACTTTCCAAAAGCATGTCAACAACATCCTGGAACTCTATACCTGAGAACTTTCTTTTGGCCTATGTGTGGGGCAGGCCCAAAATGCCAGGGGATTAATGTTTCCGAGAACAATCCTCACTCAATGACAGATTGGAATTGTAGGTTAAATATATCATCTTCCTTGCACTTTGGTGAAATAACTCTGAAGTGTGCTCTGCACTGGTTCCTAGGGCCTCTCAACGAAATCGAGCCTTAGTTCTCTACAGCAATCACTTAGGCAATGATGATGACTTGTCAGCTCCTCCTTTCTCTGTCACATTTCCTATTCTCTGACTTAGTTTCTCTAGGATCACTTCCAAAATGAGCTACTTGTACTCAAGTTCTTGCATTGTGATCTCTTCTAGGGAAACACATCTGAGACAAATTTCCCCAAAGATTCATATTAGGACATAAGAATTATATGTCGGACTAAAAGGGTTGATGATGTGCTTAAGAAGTTATAACACTGACTTAATGGGTAGCCACTCAAACAAAAGGACCAGATAAATATGACAGAAAGTCAGTCATGTCAGTGTCTAGTAGAAGCAAAAGTCCCTATAGGCTGGTGACTGAGGGTTGGAATAGGTTTTCTAGAAAAGGTAGAATCTGGTAGGGTCATGGAAATGTGAGCTGAAAGGAGAGGAAGACATTCTAGGGAGGAGGTATGTGACAACAGTGGCATGGTGTACAAATCATATTTGGATTTATAATCTATTCGGAGCCTAAGTGTATATGAAAAGGGACAAAAATAAGATTTGCAGTGTTGATTATGATCAAATTAGAAAGAGTCTCAAAGGAAACACTAGCAATTTTTGACTTTGTCTCATAGATAATAGAGAGTCATTGAACACTTTTTTCAGCAGGAAGTAACACAATAAAAGTAGGTTTCTAGGAGAAAAAACAAACAAAAACAGTGTTGTGGTGAACAGTTAATCAAGGCTAAAAGTAGAAGGTTCTTGATGTAGTTTTAGTGATTCAGATATAAAGTGATAAAACCACCAAAATGTGTAATGCTTATGGGAATGAAAAGGGCAATATCAATTCAAGAACTACTGTAGAGATTCAATAGGATTTGGTGACACTGATGATGGAACTTGTGAAACACATAAATGAGTCAATGTTGTTTTAAATCTTCAAGGCAGTTGGTTTCAAAATATTGCCAGAATATTAACAAAATTTAATAAATTATAAAAGATCTTAGAGTAAAACAATAAGTTCATTTAAACACTGTAATTTCAACTTTTAAGTCCATTTGCGGTGATTTTTAAATAGTTATACCTTTATATCTAACAAATATTTTAAGATCTGGAGCTGGAATGTAGTAGAGAGTTGGTACTGTTAAATGATATCTGAGAATCATCTTTTTAAACTGTTGACCATATACAAGATCACAAAGGAAGGAAGCTAAGAGAGTGAAGAATTAAGCCCCGGCAAAAGACCTCATTTAGGGCAAAGAGACAGAGAAGGCAATGGCACCCCACTCCAGTATTCTTGCCTGGAGAATCCCAGGGATGGGGGAGCCTGCTGGGCTGCTGTCTGTGGCATCGCACAGAGTTGGACATGACTGAAGCGACTTAGCAGCAGCAGCAGCAGGGCAAAGAGAAAGAGAAGCAAGGTTGAGACAAGGTACAGCTAGAAGGGTTGTGGAGAATTGTGAAGTCAAAGGGAAAGATGATTGCAATGATGAGGGGATAAACATGATTAGAGGCTTCAAAGATCAAATGGGTTAGAGGCTCCAAGGAGGATGAAAAGTCCTTGGAACTATAGAAAAGGTAACACATGATCTTGACCTCATTAGGCTGTCAGCCAGGTTGGAGAGCTGAAATTTACAGAGAAAGGAAACAAGACAAAACAACATAACCACCTTACAGTGTTTGAGCCACTGTGAGAGCAGGAAAACAAGGAGTCAGCAAAAGACACAGGCATTAGCACTTTGACCAAGTCCAGGTGTAACTTGAGTGTGAACTTTGCAAAAGAGAGAAATGAATATGTAGGAGGAAGACCCCATGCATAAAAATCACTGGATAGAGACTTACGCTATTTGGTAGTTTAATTAAACTGAGAGATGAGGGTATTTACACACTTACATATGCATATATTGCCTGCTTCTCTTAATTTAAAAATCCCAGAACTAATCTAAATGTGAAAACAGATAAAGTAACTAAGCATGTCTAGTCTTGAAGGAGCTACCTATAGAATCAAATGAGCCAGTGCAAGTGATTAATTCTAGTGTCCACAGATATGGAGCAGAAACCAAGACATTTTCAGATCAAAGGTAGTTTTGTTGGTGGGCTCATTTAGTCATTGAAGTGACTGTATATGTGGTAAAAATAATAGGGGATTTTTATGTAAATACGGAGCATCTGTACCTAGAACCAAGCACAACTATCTTAATTTTATAAACGTCCAGTACTGCAGCTCCTGTAAGGGTTTGTTCTAAGGAGGTGTGCATTAGACTATGCCCATAGATTCATAAATAGGATTTATTGTGAAAGTTACTGTGCTACTTGGGTAAGTAGCTGTTTCAATTTGATGATAGAAAGTGTTCTGTGAAAAGGAACTATTATATGCTTTATATGCCTTGGCCATCTGAAGATGCAGAAGGACAGAAGACACAAGTGAGTCCATTCTATCTCATATACAATTATGAACAGTTGGATATGTTTAACATTTAGCAATTTGATTGATATTTTCCTGTTCCTTTACTTTTAATTACATCAGACCAGTTGGGGGTAAATGATGATTTCAAATCCTTAATCATTTTGCTGTCATTAGGTAGTGTTAATAGCGGTGTGCTGGAATGTGTCCTGATTTCTGCTGACGTCTCCCACAGGAGAGCAATAGACTCATGGAATTTAAAGACCATTTGGGGTCAGGAACCAACCTGCGCCTTGTTCCTACCTTTGTAAACTAAGATATTTGCTTACCACTTTCAGATAAAACTAATGGTGAATTTCTAAGGTGAACCTTGAGAAGAAAGGACGTTTATGTAACTGAAAATACCACCATTGCTGTCACCAGTAGAGTGTATCTTATTTTTGAAGGATGGAGTTACATGTTACGACTAGGAAAAAATTGTTTTCAATAAGATTAATTTCGATGAGCCTTTGTGCTTTGCAACCCAGTCAGAATTCTAATAGTGAGAAAATACTTTTATCCCAGTCAGAATACTATTTTATGCCTCCCCTTAAGAAATCAGGCATTTCCTTTAAGCAGCCAAATCCTATGCCATGATTATGCATGGGAGTGCACAGTGCGATACACTGCTGGCTTAGGTTCTATACAGAGCTGTCTTTACATTGCATTTCTTTCTTTTTGATAGTCTAGCTCCACAGTGAGAGCCTATCAAACCAGTAAATCTCGAATGACCATGAGCCCTGGCTTCAGCTCCCAATGGAACAGCAGCCAACCCGCCTGGAATACGTACTCCTTTCCAAGAGCAAGCTTGCACTATCAATCCCACGCCAGCTATACCTACTGCACTGGGCACCCTGCTGTAAGTACTCCATTCTTCTGTGTTTAGTAGATTGACTGCTTAAGCAGGTACATTTTGAATCCAGAGTTGGTATCTCTCTATTAAGTAAGCACTATTTCCAATGTTATAACTCTTCTATAACAAGAATATGCTATTATTGAGTAAAAGCGATGAGAAATGGAGAATGTCTTAAGCATTTAAATAGCACACTTGGATGATCTTTGCTGAACATTGGTGTCTTATTTAAAGTTGTTTCTAGGTGAAATTGGTTGGCAGAATTTTCAGAATGGTGTTGGTGTGAAGGCTGAATGTACATAGGTCTCTGGCTTTATTTTCTGACTTCCTCCTGGCTTTTCTTATGAATTTAGTTTGTTGTTTTTGCACTAGAGAGGGTGTCTTTCAAAGTGACAGTCCCATCACTTGCCTGGTTAGTATAAACAAATACTAACAGTTATAAATTCATTAGTAGGATTTTTTCCAGTTACTCGTACACAGAACTCTGAGGTTCTTGGCACAAATGACTCAAAGGGCAAGAGAAAGAAACATGTAGTGAAGAGAAATAAGCTCATGGAATCTGAGGACCTTCTAGAACAGAGTGCCTGTCTGCCATTGTTTTCTGTGTCTCAGTCCAGTTTTCGTACACTAAGGTTTTTGTTGTTGTAAATTATACCTATATGCTGGGAAAAATTATGATGAATGCTATTAGGAAGACACCTGTTTTCTGCTAAAAATATAAGTACTCTTGGTGAATGAGAGGCCTTTAAAAATAAGTCATATCTGTTTAAAACAAGTATACTTATAGGCCAGTATATATGAACTTTATGGTAACTACAAGTCAAAAATCTACAATAGATGCATATAAAACTAAATAAAGAGAAAAGAACCCAAACTAAAACTGAAAAAAACCATCAAATCAGAAGGGGAGAAACTAAAAGAAGAAAAGAACAGAAAAGAACTACAAAAACACCAGAAAATAAGTAATAATATTGCAATAAACACATACCTGTCAATAATCACTTTAAATGTCAATGTACTAAATAATTCAAAAAAAGACATGAGTGGCTTATTGGATACAAACAAACAAACACAGAAAAGACCTAAGTCCCATCTGTATGCTGCCTACAAGAAAAAAAGAAAAAGAAAAGCTCACTTCAGAGCTAAAGACACATAGACTAAAAATGAAGGTATGAAAAAGATATTCCATAAAATGGAAAAGAAAATAAAGTTAGGGTAACAACGCTCATATCAGACCAAGTACAATTTAAAGCAAAGCGTGTAAGAAGAGACCAAAAGGGCACTGCATAATGAAAAGTTGGGGGTCAGTCCAAGAAGAGTCCACCACATTCACAAACATGTATGCACATAATACAGGAGAAACAAAATATATAAAGCAAATATTACCAGACATAAAGGGGAAAATGACTGTAACCCAGTAATAGTAAGGAACTTTAACACCCAGCTTACATGAGTGGATACATCATCTAAACACAAAGTCAATAAGGAAATGATAGCTTTCAGTAACACATTAGACAAGGCAAACTTAATAGATATCTACTGGATATTCTATCCCCAAACAGCAGAATATACATTCTTTTCAAGTGTAAGTGGGAATGTTCTTCAGGATAGATTACATGCTAAAACATAATAATCCACAATAAATTTAAGATTGAAATTATGTCAAGCATTGTTTCCAAAAACAAGGGTAGGAAACTAGAAATCAAATACAGGAAGAAAGTGGTGTGGGGAAAAAAAGAAACACATAGACATGTGGAGGCTAAAAATCTTGCAATTAAAAACAATGGAGCCATGAAGAAATCAAAAAAGAAATCAAAATGTACCTTGAGATGAATGACAATAACAACATAACTTCCTAAAATCTATGGGATGCAGAAAAGCAGTTTTAAGACATAAAGGTTATAACAAAACAGACCTATTCCCAAGAAATAAGGAAAATTCGAAGCAAACAACTGAACTTTCCATCTAAAGGAATTAGCAAAAAAAGAACAGGCAGAGCACAAATTCAAAAGAAACAAGAAAATAATAAAGATCAGAGAGGAAACAAATGAAATAGCGACAAAAATAATAAGCAAAGATCAATTAAACTAATAGCTGTCTTTTGGAAAAATAAACAGAATTGATGATCCAGGTTCATTAAGAAAAAAATGTGTGAGTGCCCACATGAAATTAATTATGAAAGAAGAGAATTTACAGGCAATATTGCTGTTGTTCAGTTGCTCGGTTGTGTCCAACTCTGCAACCCCATGGACTGCAGCATGCCAGGCCTCCGTGTCCTTCACCATCTCCCAAAACCCGCTCAAAGTCATGTCCATTTAGTCAGCAATGCCATCCAACCATCTTGTTGGATTGTCCCTTTCTCTTCCTGCCTTCAGTCTTTCCCAGAATCAGGCTCTTTCTAATGAATCAGCTCTTTGCATCAGCTGGACAAAGTATTGGAATTTCAGCTTCAGCATCGGTCCTTCCAATGAATATTCAGGATTAATTTCCTTGGGGATTGACTGGTTTGATCTCCTTTCAGTCCAAGGGATTCTTAAGAGTCTTCTCCAACACCACAGTTCAAAAGTATAAATTCTTGGGCTCTCATTCTTCTTTATGGTCCAGCTCTCATAACCATACATGACTATTGAAAAAAAAACATAGCTTTGACTATATAGACCTTTATTGGCAAAGTGATGTCTCTGCTTTTTAATATGCTGTCTAGATTGGTCATAGCTTTTCTTCCAAAAGGCAAGCATCTTTTAATTTCATGGCTACAGTCACCATTTGCAGTGATTTTGGAGCCCTAAAAAATAAAGTCTGTCATCTACTTGCCATGGAGTGATGGGGCTGGATGCCATGATCTTCATTTTTTGAATATTGAGTTTTAAGCCAGCTTTTTCACTCTGCTCTTTCACCTTTATCAAGAAGTTCTTTAGTTCCTCTTTGCTTTTGGCCATAAAGGTGGTGTCATCTGCATACCTGAGGTTATTGATATTTCTCCTGGCAATCTTGTTTCCAGCTTGTGCTTCATCCATCCTGGCATTTCATATGATGTACTCTGGATAGTACTTAAATAATCAGGGTTACAATATACAACCTTGATATACTCTTTTCCCAATTTGGAACCAGTGTGTTGTTCCATGTCCAGTTTTAACTTTTGCTTCTTGACCTGCATACAGGTTTCTCAAGAGGCAGGTGAGGTGATCTTATATTCCCATCTCTTGAAGAATTTTTTATAGTTTGTTGTGATCCACACAGTCAAAGGCTTTAGCATAGTCAATCAAGCAGAAGTAGATATTTTTCTGGAATTCTCTTACTTTTTCTATGATCCAATGGATGTTGGCAATTTGATCTCTGGTTCCTCTGTCTTTTTTAAATCCAGCTTGAACATCTGGAAGTTCACAGTTCACTTATTGTTGACCCCTTGCTTGGAGAATTTTGAGCATTACTTTGCTAGCATGTGAAATGAGATCAATTGTGTGATAGTTTTAACATACTTCAGTTCAGTTCAGTCACTCAGTCATGTCTGACTCTTTGCGACCCCATGAATCGCAGCACACCAGGCCTCCCTGTCCATCACCAACTCCCGGAGTTCACCCAGACTCACGTCCATTGAGTCAGTGATGCCATCCAGCCATCTCATCCTCTGTCGTCCCCTTATCCTCCTGCCCCCAATCCCTCCCAGCATCAGAGTCTTTTCCAATGAGTCAACTCTTCGCATGAGGTGGCCAAAGTACTGGAGTTTCAGCTTTAGCATCATTCCTTCCAAAGAAATCCCAGGGCTGATCTCCTTCAGAATGGACTGGTTGGATCTCCTTGCAGTCCAAGGGACTCTCAAGAGTCTTCTCCAACACCACAGTTCAAAAGCATCAATTCTTTGGTGCTCAGCCTTCTTTACAGTCCAACTCTCACATCCATACATGACCACAGGAAAAACCATAGCCTTGACTAGATGGACCTTTGTTGGCAAAGTAATGTCTCTGCTTTTGAATATGCTATCTAGGTTGGTCATAACTTTCCTTCCAAGGAGTAAGCGTCTTTTAATTTCATGGCTTCTGTCACCATCTTCAGTGATTTTGGAGCCCCCCAAAAATAAAGTCTGACACTGTTTCCACTGTTTCCCCATCTATTTCCCATGAAGTGATGGAACCAGATGCCATGATCTTCCTTTTCTGAATGTTGAGTTTTAAGCCAACTTTTTCACTCTCTTCTTTCGCCTTCATCAAGAGGGTTTTTACTTCCTCTTCACTTTCTGCCATAAGGGTGGTATCATCTGCATATCTGAGGTTATTGATATTTCTCCCAGCAATCTTGATTCCAGCTTGTGCTTCTTCCAGCACAGCATTTTGCATGATGTATTCTGCATATAAGTTAAATAAGCAGAGTGACAATATACAGCCTTGACATACTCCTTTTCCTATTTGGAACCAGTCTGTTGTCCCATGTCCAGTTCTAACTGTTGCTTCCTGACCTGCATACAAATTACAGAAATACAAACAATCATAAGAGAATATTATAAACAATTATATTCCACCATATTGGGCAACCTAGGAAAATGGATAAACTCCTAAAAATATAGAATTTTCTAAGATTGTTGTTCAGTCACTATGTCGTGTCTGACTCTGTGACCGCATAGACTACAGCATGCCAGTGTTCCTTGTCCTTCACTATCTTTCAGAGTTTCCTCAGATTCATGTCTATTGAGTTCATGAGCCTATATATAATCATCTGATTCTCTGCCACCCCCTTCTTCTTTTACCTTCAATCTTTCCCAGCATCATGTCTTTTCCAGTGAGTCAGCTCTCACATCAGGTAGCCAAAGTATTCTAAAACTGATTCTGGAAGCAATGGAAAAACAGAATAGACTGTTTACTAGTTTTGACATTGAATCAGTAATCAAAAAACTTCCAACAAACCAAGGTCCAAAAGAAGGGTTAATATCTTTTTTTTCTCAATTTGTGCCAAAAATTGAAGAAGATTGAACATTTCCAAACTCGTTCTACAAGGTCAGTGTTACTCTGAAATGAAAAATAGACAAAAGCACTAAAAAAATTAAATTTAGAAGCCAATATCCCTGATGCACATAGACATAAAAATCCTCAGCAAAATAGTAGCAAACCAAACTCAACAATCTATAAAAAGTATCATACATCATGAGTGAATGGGATGCATTCCAAAGATGTAAAGATAGTTCACTATTTGCAAATCAACCAATATGATATGCCACATTAACAAAACTAAGAGTAAAAATCCCATGACCATTTCCATAGATACAGAAAAAGCATTTGATAGAATTCAACATCCATTCATGATAAAAGCTCTCAACAAAGTTATTGTAGAGGGAACATACCTCACCATAACAAAGACCATCCATGACAATGTCACAGTTAACATTCTCAATGGTGAAAAGTTTCAAGGATTTTCCTCTAGGATTAGGAACAAGAAAAGGATGTCCACTCTTGCCATTTCTATTTAACATAGTATTGGAAATTCTAGCCACATCATTCAGACAAGAAAAAGAAATAAAAGGCATCTAAATTGGAAGAGAAGAAGGAAAACTTTCACTATTTGCAGATGACAAATATGTAAAAAAAAAACCCTAAAGTCTCCACCAAAATCTAGTAGAACTATTTATGAATTCAGTACAGTTGCAGGATACATGATTACAATATAGAAATCTCTCACATTTGT
This sequence comes from Bos mutus, assembly GCF_027580195.1. NCBI lineage: Eukaryota > Metazoa > Chordata > Mammalia > Artiodactyla > Bovidae > Bos > Bos mutus. The sequence goes on from NC_091638.1 coordinate 3,968,524, forward strand.
ATATGCTAATAATGAATAATCAGAAAGAGAAATCAAGAAAACAATCACATTTACAAACGCATGAAAAATAAATAAATAAATCAATACCTAGGAATGCATTTAACCAAGAAAGTATAAGACTTGTACTGTGAAAACTTTAAAACATCGATAAAGGAAATTGAAAACAATGCAAATAGATGAAAAGATACCCTGTGTTCATGGATTGGAAGTATTAATACTGTTAACATGTCTATACTACCCAAGCAACTACAGAATTAATGTAATCCCTAACAAAATACCCATGACATTTTTCATATTATTATAACAAATAATCCTAAAATTTCTATGGAATCATAAAGGACCCCAAAGAGCCAAAGTAATCTTGAAAAAAAATCAAAGCTACAGGCATCACGTTCTGTAACAGATTATACTACAAAGCTCCAGTCATCAAAATAGTATGGTTTTGGCATGAAAAACGATGTGTTGATCAATGGAACAGAATAAAGAATTCAGAACAAACCCACACACGTATGGTCAATTACTATACGACAAAGGAAGCAAGAATATACAATGGAGGAAAAGACAATCTCTTTAACAAGTGTTGTTAGGAAAACTGGACTGCTGCTGCTGCTGCTGCTAAGTCGCTTCTGTCGTGTCCGACTCTGTGCAACCCCATAGATGGCAGCCCACCAGGCTCTCCCATCCCTGGGATTCTCCAGTCAAGAACACTGGAGTGGGTTGCCATTTCCTTCTCCAATAGAAAAACTGGACAACTACATGCAAAAGAATAAAATTGCACTTCTTTCTCACACCATATACAAAAATAAAGTCAAAGTAAATGAAAGACTTAAATGTAAGGCCTGAAACTGTAAAAATCCTAGAAGAAAACCTAGGTAGTATGCTCTTTCTCATGGATCTTAACAATATTTTGTGCATATGTCTACTTAGTCAAATGAAACAGAAGCAAAACTAAGTAAATGAAACTACATGAAACTAAAAGGCTTTTGCATAGTGAAGAAATTATCAACAAAATGAAAAGACAACCTACCAAATGAGAGAAGATGTTTGCAAAGTATATGTCTGTTATGGGTTAATATCCAAAATATGTAAAGAACTCATACTACTCAATGCAAAAGTAACATGATTTAAAATTTGGCAGAGGATCTGAATAGGCATTTTTCTAAAGAACATTTACAGATGGAATTATCTGGGGGTTCTGTACATCCATTTCAGGGGCACAGGTTCCTTCTTTGTTTGGGGGACTAAGATCTCACATGCTGAATAGTATAACCAAATGGGAAAAAAAAAGAATATATACAGATGGCTAATAGTTAACATGAAAAGGTATTCAATATCACAGATAATCAGATAAATGTAATTCAAGACTACAATGAGCCATCACCTCACACCTGTCAGAATGGCCATCATCAAAAATAACAAGTTTGGTAAAGATGTGGAGAAAACTAAATCTTATGTACTGTTGGTCGGAGTGTAAATTGGTGCAACCACCATGGAAAACTGTGTGAAGTTTCTTCAAAAAAGTAAAAATAAAACTGTCATATGATTCAGCCATATCATACCTGGGTATTTATCTAAAGAAAAGGAACATGTTAATTTGAAAAAAGTATACGTGCCCTAATGTTCATATCAACCTTATTTACAATAGCTAAGATATGGAAACAACCCAACTGTTCACTAACATCAGTTCAGTTGAGTCGCTGAGTCGTGTCTGACTCTTTGCAACCCCATGAATCGCAGCACGCCAGGCCTCCCTGTCCTGTGCGATATATATACTTACACATATCCACAATGGATTATTACTCATCCATAAAAAATAAAAGTTTGTCTTTGGGACAACACAGCTAGACTTGGAGAGTGTCATGCTTAGTGAAATAGGTCAGAGAAAGACAAACACTGTATGTTTTTTGCTTATATGTAGAATCAAAAAAATAAAAAGGAAATGAGCTCACAGATACAGAGAGGAAAGTAGTTGCTATCAGACAGGAGAGGGGTTAGGGGAGAGGCAAGACCGTTTAAGGGGATTCAGAGGTACAAACTGCTCGGTATGCAAGAAGTGTTACAAGATGTAATACACAGAGCAAGGAGTGTTGACTATTGTATGATAACTTTATTTGGAGTATGAAGTGAAGTGAAAGTCACTCAGTCATGTCTAACTCTACAGTCCATAGAATTCTCCGGGCCAGAATACTGGAGTGGGTACCCGTTCCCTACTCCAGGGGATCTTCCCAACCCAGGGATCGAACCCAGGTCTCCTGCATGGCAGGTGGATTCTTTACCCGCTGAGCCACCAGGGAAGCCCAGGAATACTGGACTGGGTAGCCTATCTCTTCTCCAGAGGATCTTCCCAACCCAGGAATAAAACCAGGGTCTCCTGCATTGCAGGCAGATTCTTTACCAAGTGAGCTATCAGGAAAGCCCTATTTGGAGTATAATTTATTGAATTACTATGTTGTATACCTGAAACTTATATGATATTATAAATTAACTATACTCCAATTAAAAAAATTAAAGATCCTATATGCTTCTCACAATAACTCCTTTAATCATCAGTAAAGAGAAACACGAATTCTTCAGTGTTCAGAAGGCCCATTGTGACTTTTGCATTTTGGCTCTTCTTTTTGCATTTCAAGGTTATGGAATCATGAAGTGTCCCAGGATTCTAAATTGAGATAATTTGTCTCCAATATCATGATGTAAAGTCACTTAAGGGAAGACACAATGAATTCACTCATTATGTAAATTGGTGTAACCTTGTTATAAGACGATTTGGAAAAAAATATCAAAATTTAAATTGCACATAGCTTTGACTCAATAATTAAATTTTTGGCATTTCACTGGATATATACAAGATGTATTCCTAAGGATGATGCTTGCAATATTTTTTACAAGTACTTGGAAAAAGAACCTGAACAAGCTTCATTCGTTTTCATTTATCCATGCTTTCAAAAATGTGTGAAGCATGATTATGTAGTCATTGTATTCCATCATTCTTCTAGCTGAAAGAGGCTCAGAAGTGAAAGAAAAAGTCTTAATCTCAGGGGGCTTCCATTCTGAGGAATAGGGAAGCTGGCAACTACATAAACAGACATATGAATTAATAAAAGGAAGCAAACCAGAAAATACTAAGCAAGGTTCAGTGTTATGTGGAAACTCAAAATAGGTTCAAATGATGGAGAAGAACAAGGTGGCTCCATGAGTTGTATTTTCAGCAGGTCGTCAATTGGGAGCCAGGTTTCCTCTGAGATCCAGATAAAACTTAATGTTAGTCTTGACATTGCTTTCATGGATGTGACATCAAAAGCACAGGCAACCAAAGCTGAAACAAACAACTGGGGTTTCCCAAATTGAATTGCTTCTGCAAAGCATACAAAAACAAACAAACAAGACCCTGAAAAAAAAACAATCAATAGAATGAAGAAACAACATAATAAATTAGGGAATATTTTCAAATTATAATCTAATGAGGGGTTAATGTCCAGAATATATAAGGAACTCAAACAACTTGAATAACCCTGGTTAAAAAATGAACAATGGATCTGAATAGACATTTCTCCAAAGAAGACATAAAAATAACCAACAGATAGAGGAAAAATTGGGGCTTCCCAGGTGGCACTAGAGGTAAAGAATCCGCCTGTCAATGCAGGAGACACAAGAGATGAGGGTTTGATCCTCGGGTCAAGGACGATCCTCTGGAGAAGGAAATGGCAACCCACTCCAGTATTGCTTGGAAAATTTCCATGGACAGAGGAGACTAGTGGGTTATAGTCTATGGTGCCACAAAAAGTCCTGCAAGACTGAGCAACTGAGCGCACACACACAGACACAGAGGAAAAAGTTACTCAGCATCATTAGTTATCAGGGACATGCAAATCAAAATCACAATGGGCCAGTACTTCACACCTGTTAGAATGGCTATTATTAAAGAGACAAAAGGTAAACGTTGGCAAGAACGTGGAGAAAAGGAAACCTTTGTACACCCTTGGTGGAAAGGTAAATTGGTCCAGTCACAATGGAAAGCAGTATGGTAATCCCTTCAAGTGATAAAAACAGAGTTGCCATATACACGGATATCCAAATGAAATGGAGTGCCCAGTATTAATTAAATTTATTAGCAAAAGATAGAAAGAAAGAAAGAAAAAAAGAGCTCTGACTATGCAGAGATCACCAGGAAGAGGTCAGAGCACTCCAAACAGAGGAGACAGAGTGGAGCATCAGAGGCAGGACTGAGCCTGAGTGTCCTCCACCCAGACAGAGCCGGTGCGCCCTGAGCCGGCCTGCGGAGGAGGGAAGCGGGGCAGGTCGACCAGGGTCTGCGGCTCTCTGCAATGCATAGGGAGTTTGCATTTTATTTAAGCCTGGTGAAAACCTTTGGAGTGTTGGAAGCAAGGAAATTAAATTACATAATTTAGTATATTTTAGGACTGAGTTGGGCTGCTGAGTGAAGAATTTCTGGTAACAGAAAAAGAAGGAAATCAGAAAATCAGATTAGGGTAATATTACATATACACACATAGAAAAGCATGTGTGCATGTCTGTGTACACGTATGTGAGTTTACTTCTGTAAAATGGAATTGAAGGCCTATAGTAGGAGGATGACTTTTTCTTATATATCTTGTGATTTGTTGGATCTTCAAAAATGTTTGCAACTTGTTTTCATAATAACAAAAGACAAGTTGCATATATATTAAATAAATATTTTTAGTAAATGGTTGCCTATCTAAATTGTCTCATTAGCTTTTCCCTTCAGTCATTATTTGTCAAGCCAAATTTATAACAAATTATAATTTAATGCAGCATTTCAAGTCAGACTCTTACTGGCCTCAAGGCCATCTGTAAGTAGCTGACACTGAGCACTTAATACTTTTCAAACTCTGAACTGAGCACCTTTATGCATATTATATACATATATGTATTCAGAATAGACCTAGGATGCAGTTACTTGTATTATCATTGTTTTAAGGATTAGTGAAATAAAGCCTAGAAAAATTAATATCTTGCCCAGAGTTACATAGCTAGTAGTGAGATTTGAGATTCAAATGTTGGCAGTCAGGTTTCCAACCTGCATTCTTATCCTTTAGTTTTTGTATATTGTATGCCTTGTCATTGAGTCCCTGTGTCTTTATTTACATGTTGAGAATGATTCTGTGACTGTACCTCAGATACAACTCTTTTTAACCATTTAATTTAAATATGCATGTACCTCTCAATACTCCTTAGAGATACACTTGTATTTGTAAGATATTCCATTGTAGGCCTGGAGTTTGGAATAAAGAAAATAGGTATTATTCTGTCTTGGAAACCACTGGGATAATCATGGGATGTCTAGCCACTTTTTTGTGCTTCAAAATCCAGAAACTGATACTTTCTTTTGTTAACACCACTGGGAGTAAAGTGAGTCAAATATGGAAAGTAGAAGCCAAAGATTAGAATATACTTTAAAAAATAGTCATAGGTGTTGTACTTTTGATTTCAAGGATACTCTAAGGATCAGTTTTAAAGCCTACTTGACATTCTCCCATTATTTCAACAGTTAAACTTTCTTTTGCATTTTCCTCCCCTGCCAAATCAAATGGCATTGAACTCTTGACTCCAAGATCAGTGCCCATTTAATTCTGCCACTGCTGTATAAAGGGAATGATGTTATCTGGTAATAAACCAGTTGACCAATATAGGGAGACCTGGAAAGCTAGCTTATGATGACAACATACAAAAATGTGACAGCTTCCTAACTTTAACATGGGTCCCTATTGCAATCAAAATACTAGAGAAATCATTTGGGCTCCAAATGTGACAATGTATCCCACACCTGCCACGCAGTATAAGATCCACAGGGGTTTTGTGGTTCAAACCACAGAAACGGAATTCCATTCTGAAGAGACTGCCCGTGATTTTCTTGAGTCATATAATTTAGTAGGCTTTAATGAAGCTGCGAATGTTCTGCCTGCCTTGTGAGAGTTTGGCCCTTTTCCCTAAGTTTCTGGTTTGATTGAAGATTTCCAGCTCCCCAGCTTCCTGGGGTTAGGAGGGTGTCAGCCAATGCGATGTTTGTGTGGTCACTAGTTGCTTCACTCCCCTGCTACTGAGGAATGCTGATGCCCTCCAAGTGTCTGGTTAGTTAACTTGCTACCAGTAGCCCATAGAAACCTCAGAATACAGCTGGGCCTCTTCCTGACTGAGTAAACCCTCTGTCCACTGTGCACCTTTCCTATGGCTGCGGTAACTAATTACCATAAGCGTGAGAGCTTTAAACACAGGATTATTCTCTTATATTCTGGAGGTTGGGAGTCTGAAATGGGTTTTCCTGAGCTGGAAACAGGTATTAGCAAGGCTGCACTCCCTCTGGAGCTTCTAGGGGCAAATCTATCCCTTGCCTTTTCCAACTTCTAGCAATATGTTCCTTGTATACCTTGGCTCTTGGGTTATTCTTCCATGTTTAAGGCTAGCATCATAGCATCTTTGTACCTATTTCTCCTTCATCTTCACTCTGCCTTTTCTGTAGTCAACTCTCTCAGATTCTTTTTCACAAAGATACTTGTGATTACACTTAACAGCCCATCCAAATAAGGCAATAATCTCCTCACCCAAAGATCATTAACTTAATGACATCTGTGAAGTTCTTTTGCCACATAACACATCTTCCAGGAATCAGGTTTTGAACTTGTGGATGGACTATTATTCAACTACCACAATAATACTCCTCAGTGACTCAGTGGCTAATTCTGAGCCATTGGGTAATTTAATCAGGGCTTCCTGAAATTTATGAGACATTTCACTGAGGGATATAATGTGAGAGGGGATTTTTTAGGGATCAGTTAAGTTCAGTTCAGTCGTGCCCAACTCTTTGTGACCCCATGAACCACAGCACGCCAGGCCTCCCTGTCCATCAATAACTCCCAGAAACCACCCAAACCTATGTCCATTGAGTCAGTGATGCCATCCAACCATCTCATGCTCTATCATCCCCTTCTCCTCCTGTCCTCAATCTTTCCCAGAATGAGGGTCTTTTCAAATGAGTCAGCTCTTTGCATCAGGTGGCCAAAGTATTGGAGTCTCAGCTTTAGCATCATTCCTTCCAATGAACACCCAGAACTGATCTCCTTTAGGATGGACTGGTTGGATCTCCAGTCCAAAAATCTTCTCCAACACCACAGTTCAAAAGCATCAACTCTTTGGCGCTCAGGTTTCTTTATAGTCCAACTCTCACATCCATACATGACTACTGGAAAAACCGTAGCCTTGACTAGACAGACCTTTGTTGGCAAAGTAATGTCTCTGCTTTTGAATATGCTATCTAGGTTGGTCATAACTCTCATTCCAAGGAGTAAGCATCTTTTAATTTCATGGCTGCAACCACCATCTGCAGTGATTTTGGAGCCCAGAAAAATAAAGTCAGCCACTGTTTCCCCATCTATTTGCCATTAAGTGTTGGGTCTGGATGCTATGATCTTACTTTTCTGAATGTTGAGCTTTAAGCCAACTTTTCCACTCTCCACTTTCACTTTCATCAAGAGGCTTTTTAGTTCTTCTTCACTTTCTGCCATAAGGGTGGTGTCATCTGCATATCTGAGGTTATTGATATTTCTCCCAGCAGTCTTGATTCCAGCTTGTGCTTCTTCCAGCCCAGCGTTTCTCATGATGTACTCTGCATATAAGTTAAATAAGCAGGGTGACAATATGCAGCCTTGACGTACTCTTTTTCCTATTTAGAACCAGTCTGTTGTTCCATGTCCAGTTCTAACTGTTGCTTCCTGACCTGCATACAAATTTCTCAAGAGGCAGGTCAGGTGGTCTGGTATTCCCATCTCTTTCAGAATTTCCCACAGTTTATTGTGATTCACACAGTCAAAGGCTTTGGCATAGTCAATAAAGCAGAAATAAATGTTTTTCTGGAACTCTCTTGCTTTTTCCATGATCCAGCGGATGTTGGCAATTTGATCTCTGGTTCCTCTGCCTTTTCTAAAACCAGCTTGAATATCTGGAAATTCATGGTTCACGTATTGCTGAAGCCTGGCTTGGAGAATTTTGAGCATTACTTGACTAGCGTGTGAGATGAGTGCAATTGTGAGGTAGTTTGAGCATTCTTTGGCATTGCCTTTCTTTGGGATTGGAAGGAAAACTGACCTTTTCCAGTCTTGTGGCCACTGCTATGTTTTCCAAATTTGCTGACATATTGAGTGCAACACTTTCACAACATCATCTTTCAGGATTTGAAATAGCTCGACTGGAATTCCATCACCTCCACTAGCTTTGTTTGTAGTGATGCTTCCTAAGGCCCGTTTGACTTCACATTCCAGGATGTCTGGCTCTAGGTGAGTGTGAGTGATCACATCATCATCATTATCGGGGTCGTGAAGATCTTTTTTATAATAAAGGTCTAAAATTGTCATAGTCTATGACAATTTAAAATTATTCATGCTCACTGGCATATATTTGTTCTCAATCCACTGTTTTTCTTCTTATAAAATGAGATGATAACCGCTCCAATATATATCTTAAAAGAAAATGTGAAGACAAGATGATTAAAACTCTACTAACATGTAATCCATAGCACTAGTGAAAAAAATAATACAAATGAAAAAAAAAAAATATCCAGATATCTAGAGTGGCCTCTTCAACTTGAGATATAAAGTGGCAAAAAATAATATTCTAAATGTCAACTAGTTTAATAATATAATTGACAATTATATGAAATATACCATACTCTTTTTATTGACTACGGATGTTGATGATATATCATGTACATTTCTTAATAGTGTTCTTGCCTGGAGAATCCCAGGGACGGGGGAGCTTGGTGGGCTGCCGTCTATGGGGTCACACAGAGTCGGACACAACTGAAGTGACATAGCAGCAGCAGCAATATTTCTACTGCATTTCATTTGTAAATTTATTCCAATAATGTTCAAATAGTATATTGACTCAGGTGCTGGTTTTGATCTTTCATTTGATGCTTTTTGTCAGCAGCTGAGTGATAACCCTGTTTGCTTTATGATTTGCCACAGGGAACTACATCAAATTTCCAACAACTTCCTATGACCTGAGAGCCATGAAGTGTCTGGGGATCATGTTCATGGTAAAAGAAGGGGGTTCACTGGGCTGCCCTTCACACAAGCTCTCCCCCCACCTTTCTCTTCCCACACCTGGAATGATGTCATTTGCGTGATGCTGGGGACATGGAGAGGAGGAGAAGGGAAGTGGGAACAGATAAAAAGTAGATGAGATGTATCTGGTCCTCACTGCTGAGTCCAGGAGCCTGTGTATTATTCTTCATGCCAACCACAAGGCAGTATGACCAGGTACAACCGAGCTCCATTGCCATGGAGACAATGCAGAAAGGGCTAAAGAAAAGAGATAAAGTAAATTAAGAAGTAACAGCTGTGTGGTCAGAGGCTGATGCTGCCTTGAAGTCCTGAAGGTTTCTGCTAAGGTCCTGTCTCTCTTTCAAGAGAATACCAGACCGGTAGGAGAGGAAACGTGGGCAGCCTAGGCCTAGAATCCTCTTTCTAAAAAAAATTCTGCCAGGAAAAGGGTGGAGACCACAGCACTGCCTGCTAGAGGACTCTCTTTTAGTTATGAGTAGGGTTCCAGGAGATTCCCTCTCTGGAAACTTTGTTTCTAAATACAGGAACAACTGCCTTCCATCAGGAATTAAGTTGTCAAATAAAATGAGGGTTTCACAAACCTATCAGAGAGGACATTAGCTCACACTGAAGGCATTTATTTTCTATCATGTCCATGACACCCAGTTGTCTTACTAGTTGCTCCCTGAACCCAGACCCACCGTGGACAGAGACAAGCGTTTCTTTGGGAATTATATAGAAGGCATTAGAAAAGGTGCCAAGTCTCCTTTGCTCCTACACAAGGACTTTGTGTTCAAGGAAACCCAGCAACTTTGGAAATAAACGGAAAACATTTCAAGGAGTACTGAAAATCAACAGTTTTCAGAGAAATAATGACCAGATCTTCAGCTTCCATGACTTTTCTTTTGTAAACAGATTGCCCTATAAATTACCCATATTCCAATAGCTGGGTCACCATCTAGCCTAATTTTCCTGGTTTATGTTTATTTCTTACAGTTGTTATCAACTAGCGTTCCCTTTTGCTTTCAAAAATGTTCAAGTTGAGAAGGTATTTTCTATGGTCTCCTTGCTGCTGCTGCTGCTAAGTCGCTTCAGTCGTATTCAACTCTGTGTGACCCCATAGACGGCAGCCCATCAGGCTCCCCCGTCCCTGGGATTCTCCAGGCAAGAACACTGGAGTGGGTTGCCATTTCCTTCTCCAATGCAGGAAAGTGAAGAGTGAAAGTGAAGTCTCTCAGTCGTGTCCGACTCTTAGCGACCCCATGGACTGCAGCCCACCAGGCTCCTCCGTCCATGGGATTTTCCAGGCAAGAGTACTGGAGTGGGGTGCCATTGTCTTCTCCAATGGTCTCCTTACCACAGCCTAAAAAATAGCATATTCATTGCACATAAATCTTAACTTTGGTCTGTTCCCTCAGGATGTGAAAACTTCCCAGGAGGGTGCAAGTGAAGGAGACTCCTCATGTGATGATTAATCAATCTTCTTAAAGCAGGGGGTCTTCTAGTATTTCCCAGCTATGTATGTGTCTCTGTGCTATTTTATTTAAACTCATAATGAAACTTCTAGATAACTTAAAAATGGGAAAAAGAGTACAGAAGTTTCAAAATTATTCTGGGAACATGTCACCAGAGTTTAAAGACTACTACTCAATACTAATTTTTTTTTTTTTTCTTTTTCATATCATGGAGGTTGTTCACAGTGAGCAAAGCTATTCACAGCTCAGGACTCAGCCCCTGGCCTCGACCAGTTGTTCTAAAGGCCGAAAGATTGCCTATCTCTACACATCTGTTTTGTTTTCACATTATATCACTTCTAAGACTATCAGTCTCCCCACACTCATAAAATCTGCTACAAGACTAAATATACAAAGCATATAATGCTTTACCCCTTCATTGATGTTTGGGTAAAGATCTTTATCAATTAGAATGCTCCTGCTATAGACAACAGAGAATCCAAGTGGCGGTGAATTCAAAGAGAGAGGGGCATATTGAGTGTCTTAGCACAAAGTCTGGAAGTAGATGTGTGTGCTTCTATGCACCAAGATGGTGCAATAACATAGAACCAAGAAGGTGCAATAACACATCCATCCTGCATGCTCTTATTCAATGTGAACTACCATTCTTGAAGAAGTGGGGTCTAAGTGCCCTCTTTGAACCTGGCCTTTGTGACTCACTTTTACTCAACAGAACGTGGCAGAAGTGATGCTGCATGACTTCCAGATCAAGTTGCCTCCTTCCAGATTGATTATTCTTTTCCTTTAGCCCAGGGATATGTGCATACAGCTGGGAAAGAAAAGGGCATGCACTTTTACCTAGCTTCCTTAAAAAGCTTGGTTTCTGAATGCCCTCTCTCAGGACACCCTTTCTGACTGACTCTGCAGAAGTCAGAAGGAACGGCAGCATGCCAGGCTTCCTTGTCCTTCATCTCCCAGAGTTTGCTCAAATTCATTTCTATTGAGTTGTTGATGTCATCCAACCATCTCATCCTCTGTCGTCCCCTTCTCCTCTTGCCATCAATCTTTCCAGCATCAGGGTCTTTTCCAATGAGTCTGCTCTTCACATATCAGATAGCCAAAGTATTGGAGCTTCAGCTTCAGCATCAGTCCTTCCAGTAAATATTCAGGGTTGATTTCCTTTAGGATTGACTGGTTTGATCTCCTTGCAGTCCAAGGGATACTCAGGAGTCTTCTCCAGCACCACAGTGTGAAAGCATCCATTATTTGGTGCTCAGCCTACTTTATGGTCCAACTCTCACATGCATACATGACTACTGGAAAATCCACAGCTTTAACTATATGCACCTTTGTTGGCAAAATGATTTCTCTGCTTTTTAATTCACTGTCTAGGTTTGTCATAGTTTTTCTTCTAAGAAGCAAATGTCTTTTAATTTTGTGGCTGCATTCACTGTCCACAGTGGTTTTGGAACTCAAGAATATAAAATCTGCCACTGTTTCCACTTTTTCCCCATCTATTTGACATGAAGTGATGGGACCAGATGCCATGATCTTAGTTCTGAATGTTGAGTTTTAAGCCAGCTTTTTTAACTCTCCTTTTTCACCCTCATCAAGAAGCTCTTTAGTTCCTCTTTGCTTTTGCCATTAGGGTGGAATCATCTGCATATCTGAGGTTGTCGATATTTCTCTTGGCAATCTTGATTAGACTGTTGATTCATCCAGCCTGTCATTTTGCATGATGTACTGTGCATATAAGTTAACTAAGCAGGGAGGCAATACACAGCCTTGTCGTACTCCTTTCTCAATTTGGAACCAGTCAGTTGTTCCATGTCCAGTTCTAACTGTAGCCTCTTGACCCACATACAGGTTTCTCAGGAGGCAGGTAAGGTAGTCTGGTATTCCCATCTTTTTAAGAGTTTTCCACAGGTTGCTGTGATCCACACAACAAAGGCTTTAGCATAGTCAATGAAACAGAAGTAGATGTTTTTGTGGAATTCCCTTGCTTTTTCTGTGATTCAGCAGATTTTGGTGATTTGATCTCTGGTTTTTCTGCCTTTTCTAAATTCAACTATACATCTGGAAGCTTTCAGTTCATGTAAAACAAGATGGCTGTAGTTTTGCATCACTGAAGCTTGAATGGTTTGTTGCTCAGAAATAGCAGCTGGAACAAGAGGTGTTTCCAAGTTGGAACAGCAGTCAGTCAGTACCATTAAGGACATAGGTTTTTCTGTCTTTCTTCTCTACTACCCTCAAGCACAGGACAGCATCCACAATCCCAAACAGGTCGTATTCATACAGCAGCATCTCAGAAAGGAGGTGTCGTGGTCCGGGGGGCGTTGGAAAAGAATTTCCAGACATGAGACAGACAGAGAGGTAAAGCTTGTAGAGTGGGAGACGCTGTTAGTACAGCGGGCCAGCACGAGGGAGAACTGGTGCTGAACAGGGGTCCTTCGTCCACTTTTATACCCAGGGTTCAAGGAGTGGGATAGGGGCCTTGAGGGTCATTCGCTGATTAGACGAGGCACATACACTGGGTGCAGGAGGAGCAGGGCAAACACCTCCTCCCTATGGGGTAGGAGGGGAGACAGGTCACACTGTTCCATCAATAGTTACAACGTGGGGGAGGGAAGGACGAGAAGGGTCTGGTTTTTCCATTTCCGCCTTCCAAGACCCTCCTTGGTTCAATCTGCTCTTTCGTCCTTGGGTTATCACATTCCTCTCTCTCTCTCTTTATTTTTAGGCCCAATTCTTTGGCCCCTTTTGCTACCCTGCTCATCTCTAACTATCTACTTATTTCCCTTCTCAGGCATTTGGGAACCCAGTCTCAAAGGAAAAGGGGCGATGACCACTCTGGCTTCTTTCGGCTGTACTGGGCATCGTGGGGCTCTGGGTTCCCTTTGCCTGCTCTGTGTCAGGATGCATTTACAGAGAGAGATGAGAGTCCATGGAATGATAAGGAGGCTTGTTTCAGCACTGTCTGGGTGTTGGCCAGGGAATATTCTTGTCAAACTATCACTTGGAGATTTGTTGTATTCTAGAAGAAACAATGGCAACCCACTCCAGTACTCTTGCCTGGAAAATCCCAGGGACAGAGGAGCTTCATAGGCTGCAGTCCATGGGGTCACTAAGAGTCAGGCACGACTGAGCGACTTCACTTTCACTTTTCACTTTCACGCATTGGAGAAGGAAATGGCAACCCACTCCAGGATTCTTGCCTAGAGAATCCCAGGGATGGAGGAGCCTAGTGGGCTGCCGTCTATGGGGTCGCACAGAGTCGGACATGACTGAACCGACTTGGCAGCAGCAGCAGCAGAAGAAACAAACTTAACAAGAAAGTTAAAGATATTTGGCCCAAAGAGTAATAGAAATAGAAAAGCTGCTCAGGGCTAGCCAGGAGAACCAGGGCCAGACACTGGTTCACGACATTAGTGTTTCTCCAGGTACGAGAAGATGCAAGAATTTGGGCTCATAAAATCTTTGCCTGAAAACATCTGACTATCCGAAGGCCGGTTCTTCTGGGTTTTTCCCAGAGCACAGGGTGCCTTGTTTCTGATCTCCACCCTGAGCTCCTTTCAGGGAGTGTTGAAGATCAGCAGCTTGCAGTGGTCATGATGTAATCTTTGCAGAGGCAGCTGGCGAGTGCCCACTTCCAGTCCCTTCACAGCCCCGTATTTGACCGTGCTTTGGGAGGATTTCCTGGCCATTGTGTCCCATGGTGCTGGGAAGGCTCATTCCCAGGTTTAATGAAGATTTCATTGACAGGCCACTCAGTGTGCTGCTATTGGACCAGGCATTGTGAGTAGCAAAAGTCTCTGGACCATTCCTGTGTTACTAGCCTCTTGGTCCAGGAAAATATTGCTGTTGCTTCTTCCCATATCTAGAGTTACATTATTATAATCATTGATCTCGTATGGAACTACATATCAGCATTTTATCACAGGCTCAGGCACACATTTGGTAATGTAAGAAACAATCTTCTGAAACAAGTGACTTAGAAAATAGTATAGTGAGCAGTTATTAGTAAGGTCACAGGCAAGAATTAAGTTACCTTTATTAGGTAGAGCCCAGTATACCCCAGGTCATCTGACTTCACTTGTTAAATGCCTATAGCCTGGTGTTAATCTCCTGGGTGTACATCACGGAGCATCTGATCTTTATTTGAAGATTGGTTACTGAGATTAGCTTTAGAAACAAACTTAGAGTGTCGTTTTTAATAACTTAATTAAATCTTTTAGCAATATAGCATAACAACAAGGAACTATCTCAGAAAGGAGCCTTAGTAAACACTGGCCCTTAATTAACAAAATTAGAAACTTAGTTTAACAATTAACAAAACTTAATGTTTAGTGAAACATGATTTTTTCATTATGAGGGCATTAACCCTGTAGCCAGGGAAGGCTTTAACCCATCCAAAAAAAAGAAAATGAGGTTTGTCAGGAAGCTGGGAAAAATCCAAGCAGCCGTCTTGGGTTTCCCATAGCCCTGACTCTGATTTACAGCTACTGTTCACCCATTTTTAGTTCCCCAATTTAGGAGTAGACTGTTGCCATGTTTTAAGGACTTTAGGATAGCAAAAGTCTAACCGCGAGGGCTTATTTTTTTGTAATTTCTAGGATATCTATATAAGTAACATCAGCCATATACTATAACCTGAGAAGATTCATCACTCCTCCAACAATACTTTAACATGTCAGATGAACTCAGGTAGTTTAATATCTCTCTTTGGGATATTTCAGGGGCCCTCTGAAGCATCCCAAAGTTAGCTAGAAGTCAAATGATTTAGGAAGTGTTTTCAATAAATATCAAAAGGGTTTATAACACTCAGTCAGACAGGATCATGTAAGTCACTGTGAAACAATAGTTATTCATTCACTTAGCCAAAGTTAACAAAAGATTTCAAAGGTAAACATAGAACAGATCACTTCAGCGGTAAAGAAACTTAAAATCCATTATCAAAGGCAGTTCAACGTCTCAAGAAAACTTGTATTTATGCACAAAACTCTTGCCTTGGGGTCCACTTTGCATAAAATCTTATCACTTTCTGCACCCATTACTTTGTTCTCCCCTCCTGAAACAGCCACCTGTAAGTCAGACCTACTTCCTTTTCCCTTCATAAAATGTAATTTCATTCCTCACACCTTCTTTACTGAAAACACACATCCTACTTTCCTTAAGCAACCAAGAACTGACCTTTATGTTAGCATTCTATAGATTGATGAACATAAATACCAGTGATGATTTCTTTTAAAAAATTCTAGAGAACATCTCAGGATGGCATCAAACAGTATTCATTAATAGCCCAAAATCTCTAGTTTCTCTGTAAGAGCAAGTTTGTGTTCAGTAATGAATGTTTCACAATCTTATTTTACTTGGAAATGACCTAGCTATTCAATAAATTTCTGTCACTTAGTTTAGCACAACCATAGAAATTCAGGTTACCAAAATCTGGAGAGACTATTTAAGACAGACCTTTTCTAAAGTATAATTATTCTTAATAGAGTTTATCTAAAAGTTATATCTCATTTACATTTTTTTGAAGTTTCTTCACTTGAGGTACTTGCTGACAAACTTGTAACAGATATAATAATATAGCAATATTGAACTTATAATAAACCTTGGCACAATGAAAATATTATGCTTAATATTAATGACTCTTCAGTTCAGTTCAGTTCAGTCGTTCAGTCATGTCCAACTGCGGCCCCATGAATTGCAGCACGCCAGGCCTCGCTGTCCATCACCAACTCCCAGAGTTCACTCAGACTCACGTCCATCGAGTCAGTGATGCCATCCAGCCATCTCATCCTCTGGCGTCCCCTTCTCCTCCTGCCCGCAATCCCTCCCAGCATCAGAGTCTTTTCCAATGAGTCAACTCTTCGCATGAGGTGGCCAAAGTACTGGAGTTTCAGCTTTAGCATCATTCTTTCCAAAGAAATCCCAGGGCTGATCTCCTTCAGAATGGACTGGTTGGATCTCCTTGCAGTCCAAGGGACTCTCAAGAGTCTTCTCCAACACCACAGTTCAAAAGCATCAATTCTTCGGTGCTCAGCCTTCTTTACAGTCCAACTCTCACATCCATACATGACCACAGGAAAAACCATAACCTTGACTAGACGGAACTTTGTTGGCAAAGTAATGTCTCTGCTTTCGAATATGCTATCTAGATTGGTCATAACTTTCCTTCCAAGGAGTAAGCGTCTTTTAATTTCATGGCTGCAGTCACCATCTGCAGTGATTTCGAAGCCCCAGAAAATAAAGTCAGCCACTGTTTCCACTGTTTCCCCATTTATTTCCCATGAAGTGATGGGACTGGATGCTATGATCTTCGTTTTCTGAATGTTGAGCTTTAAGCCAACTTTTTCACTCTCCACTTTCACTTTCATCAAGAGGCTTTTTAGTTCCTCTTTGCTTTCTGCCATAAGGGTCTTAGACATGTCTATATTAGATTAGCAAACAAACATTAATACTCAATATTTAAATTGAATATTTCCCAGTTCACGTGAATCTGAATTTCATTTAGGTTAATTTCTCTTGTATTTAGAACTGTCTGATTTGTAAACGCATACTTTTCTTTAAGCCAATTAAAGTAGAACTTATTTGCAACTTCAGCAATATTATCAAAAAGACCAAACAACACACTGAGACATATATAAATCAAGACAGACAGACAGACAGAGATGTCATAGTTTTCTGCTTGAGATTTAAAATGTCTCTTTGACTTCTTTTTTTTTTTTAAGCTTGAGATTCTAATTTGCCCAAGGCTGATATCTCAGACAAAGTGGACTGTGTATTTCAAAGACATGGAAAGGGTTAACTTCAAGCTTTTCCCTAGCTGCCTTTAAACAAGATAGCTGTTTTTAATTTCATATGCAAAAATAACTGGTTTTGCAATTTCCAAGAAAAAAAATTTTCATTTTAACCAGTTTTCTCTGGATTCTAAAGAATACCATGGTCATCCTCTGTCAAAAAGTCATCTTTCCTTTCTGTAGTCATAGTTTTATAGCTAAAATATAGACCAAATAGTGCTCAAATTAACTCTGATATCAGGGACAGATCAGCTGATAAAAATCTTGGATTGTCCCTCTGGTGGAGAGTGAGGTCTTTGTCCCATCAGAAGAATCTGAGGGTTAAGGGAACTTGCAGGAGTGGGGGAAGCTTGGTCTTTCCCCACCCTGAGAAAGAGGAGTGGTTAGAAGGGAATTCTTTAGGATGTTAGGAGAGTTTTTGATCCTTCAGGCTTTTGAGTATAGGACAAAGACCTGGACCAAAGGGAACTTCAGAATCCTTTCCTAGAGAGCATGTGGATATGAAAGGGAATCTGATGGAGAGAGACAGAGTGGGGCAGGAGACAGGGAGGCAACTGAAAGACGTGAGGCATGAGTCCCTCAAATCTGGTTCTGACTGAGGGCCATGAAGGACTGAACGCAAGGAAATTCTGAGTCCTTTCCCTGCTTTTGGCAAAAGCTAGTGTGCCATTCAGAGGCCATTTTTTGTGGGTCCCCAGTTTGTATTGGGGCCAGGCCTTTTGCAGGGTCAAAATTTTCCAGTTTCTGAGAATGTAGCCAAGGGGTGGGTCTGAGAGAGGGTCCCAGGACGTACCAGAACCCACTCTTAGCCTACCACCAGAGAATGGGGGCACCAAGAGTCACTAGCTGACAGAAAGGCGTCCCTTTTGTCCCAGTCATCTCTCCATGTGACCAATGGCACAAAAATGGCCGACCCTCCCAACAGTCACGTCCGACAGTGAGAGGTGACCCCTGAGAGCCGTGCGGCCAGGGCAGCATGTGACCCGGGCAGAGAAAGACATTCCTGGGAGCAACGGGGTGACTCACCATTTGGAGACTCCCTGAAATATGGAGGGCACTCTTGGGATGGCTCAGAGGCAACACCTGGGCTCCTGTAAATCAATCCGGACTGAAAAGGGAAAGAAGTGAGAGTGACAGGGAAGGAGGCTGAGGAACCCGCCTGACAACCCTGTGGGGAGGCGGCGGCCAGGGGATGAAGGCCTCTGTTTTGCTTCAACCACTATGCGCCTGACACGGTGCACGGAAGTTGTCTTGCTGGGGGCGGATGCCCTTGGGGCCTGATCCGTTCCATGTCCCCCTTATCCTCACATGGGAGTCTTCATGTGGCAGGCACCCTAATGGCTTTTAAGTGCCTGACCCGTGCCCACAAATGAGGACTTGCTTAGCCTAGTCCTCAGTTGGCAGAAGACAAAGGAGAGACCCTCATTCCGGCACCCTCACCCAGCAGCTACTGGGCGCAGTGAGCAGTGGGCCTTTGGAGCCCACCAGAGGGTGGCCCTGGCCAGAGTTCCTCAGTTGCTTCCACAGCACTTGCCTGTTCACAGAGGGTCCCCATGAGAAAGGAGAAGTGAGGAGGTGGGGAAGAGACCCCAGGGTTCCCCTACGGGCCACCAAAAATGTCTGGGCATGGGTTGGAAAAGAATCTCTAGACATGAGACAGAATGAGAGGGAAATAGTTTATTAGAGTGGGAGACGCTGTTAGAACAGTGGGCCAGCTCAAGGGAGAACCAACGATGAATGGGGGTCCTTAGTCCACTTTTATACTCAGGGTACAAAGAATGGGATAGGGGGTCTTGCGGGTCATTTGCTGATTGGATGAGACACGTATACTGGGTAGGGGAAGAGTAGGGCAAATCCTTTTCCCTATGGGGTAGGAGGGGAGACAGGTCACACTGTTCCCTTAATAGTTACAACGTGGGGGAGGGAGGGACAGTAAGGGTCTGGTGTTTCCAGTCCCACATTCCAAGACCGTCCTCGGTTCAATCTGCTCTTTTGTCCTTGGGTCACCACAGGAGGGAAGTGAGCAGGGGCTTTCATCTGGCACCAGTTTTGTTGGGGAGGAAGCTCTTCCCTGGAATTCCTTTGGTAGGTTTGCCCCTGCATCTCATTGACCAGAGCTGGTCTTCCTATTCGGTTTTAGACCAGTAAGGGCAAAGGAATACAGACTTCCCAACATGGGTCTAAACCATGAGCGTTTTCAAGTCGTCTGGGAATCTCTTTTTTAGAAAGATAACTAATCCCAAACTTAACTCCCAGCCTACCCATGTGACTGCAATCATAGTTGAGGATCATTGGCTTGGAACCTGACTACTTAGGTCTGGGGACCAATGTAAAGCATCACGTGGGGGCTTTAGTCTCCACCTATGAAATAAGAATCTGTATTTTATTTACATCCCTACTTTATATGTACACAAAAATTTGAAAAGCACCTATTTAAACAAGCTAATTTATCCCCTGAGGCTAGGCATATCACCCCCTGGGGGCTAAACGAAGGCAAGGTTCTATTGCAGAGAAAGAGGAAAATGACTACTGGGAAAGCAATCAACAGTGTCTGCTACAGAGGCCCAGGCTCAGGATATCTTGCTTCCCCCGGCACGCCCTGAGGCATCTCCCTGGAAGATTAAGTCTCCTTAGAACACAGCTCTAAAAAAAATACACTGAAAGCCAACTCCTGCCTTTATTACAGTGTATAAAACCAAGCTTAAATCAACTGTGCTGCTTCTGCTTCACTGTGAGGCTGGTGGGTGACTGCCATTTGCACATGTCTCCTGGAACATGTTCTTGGTCTTACTAAACTTTCCTCCTTCTTGTGCATAATCCTTCAGGGGCTAAGTGTGCTTGCTTCCTGACTAGATAGTTTTGGTTGCCTAGTGTTTATGCATGCTACCTAGAGCAGCTGTGTCTCATCCTTGACCCCTCAACATCTTAAGCTTTGAATGAGATCATCTTTTCATTCAACAAACATGAATTGAGCACATTCTGTAAGCCAGACATTGTGGTGAATGGGATAGTGATAGAAGGAAGGGTAGAAAAGGAGGAAGAATACACAGTGTCTATATTTTCAAGATGCTTAAAAGCTAGTAGGGAAGAGATCTGAGGAAACAGACTGATCTTAGATAATGGCAGCAAAGTTCTAAACCAGTTCTAAACCAAAGTTCTCAAATATTAATACTAAATGTGGATCCTTGTAACACAGCAGGTTGAGGAAACAGCTAAATGTTTGGACTCAGGAATCAGACTAGCTTGGGTTCATACCCCAGCTCTGTCACTTAGTAGCAGATGACCTGGGCAAGCTTATTGAGGCTCTAAATCAACTTCCTTCTCTATTGACTAGGAAGCTTATAACCTACTTCATGAGATCATTGTGAGAATTTAATGAGATACATACATAGCTGTTTAGTGCAGGCTTATCCCTTATAAACCACTTAATAAACAGAAGCTATAAATAGATGGAGAAACAGTGGAAACAGTGTCAGACTTTATTTTTCTGGGCTCCAAAATCACTGCAGATGGTGATTGCAGCCATGAAATTAAAAGACGCTTACTCCTTGGAAGGAAAGTTATGAGCAACCTAGATAACATATTCAAAAGCAGAGACATTAATTTGCCAACAAAGGTCCATCTAGTCAAGGCTATGGTTTTTCCAGTGGTCATGTATGGATGTGAGAGTTGGACTGTGAAGAAAGCTGAGCGCCGAAGAATTGACGCTTTTGAACTGTGGTGTTGGAGAAGACTCTTGAGAGTGCCTTGGACTGCAAGGAGATCCAACCAGTCCATCCTAAAGGAGATCAATCCTGTGTGTTCTTCAGAAGGAATGATGCTAAAGCTGAAACTCCAATACTTTGGCCGCCTCATGCGAAGAGTTGACTCACTGGAAAAGACTCTGATGCTGGGAGGATTGGGGGCAGGACGAGAAGGGAATGACAGAGGATGAGATGGCTGGATGGCATCACCGACTCGATGGACATGAGTTTGAGTGAACTCTGGGAGTTGGTGATGGACAGGGAGGCCTGGAGTGCTGCAGTTCATGGGGTCACAATGAGTCGGACACGACTGAGTGACTGAACTGAATTGAATACTAAAATCGGAAAGAAATCAATGTTACTTTGGGGCATCATAGAGGGGTTCCAGGCTCCCAGTTTGCACTATTTGGATGGTTTCTTCTTTAAGACCTTGGGGCTCAAGGTTTGAATTAGGGAGAGCCTCTCTGGTACATGTGTCTGCCTGGAGATCTCAACCTCTCTCCTTCCTTGGCTGTTGAATATCCTGCTTTAGTAAATCAAGACCAGGACAGCATCATAACTTGGCCCAGGGTCTGTTTTTCCTAGTGACGCAAAGATCTAAATGTCATCTGTTTCATGTGGTTTTCGCCCCAAAGACAGTGTTTTCCAGATAAAGCTGAGCATCCTGATCTTCCTGCTTCCTCATCGTGATCTTTATTTTTTCTCATGATATTTCCCAGAGCTGAGGTTTCATCTGGTGTATTTTATGTCCTTTATTCAGTTCCCAACCTGCCCTAGCTGCCATGATCTCCTTTCCCATGGCCATGCCTCTCTTCTAACCCCCTTACCCCACCATCATAACACATGGCTTGACACCATTTAGTTCTGAGCATCAAGAACAGACATTCTGGGGAATGGATTCAGCCATCCATCTGGGCTTGGTCCATATCTCCTGTGGCAGAGCTTGGAATTCCTCAGACATTGTAGGGACTCAGGGTGGACTCTGGGTGGGATTTCAGGCCCAAACTTACCTCCAGCATCTCTCAGGTTGTGTGTTTGATTTTTTTTAAAACAATTCCTTGCTTTGATAATGTTTTAAAATTAACGTTGAAATTGATTAAATGCAATACAGTATCACAGTAAATAGTAAAATTTAAAATCATCAACAAATCAATTGGTTATAGAAAAAAACTCCATTTAAAGATTTTAGTTGACAGCATGGCCTCTTTCAGATTTGATTATGAGCACTGGAGTGAGATTAAACTCTTTATAACAAGGAATAGGACACTCAAATTTAAATATTGTAATGGGAAAAAAAGGTGATCAGTTTCAGTTTCAGTTCAGACGCTCAGCTGTGTCCGACTCTGCGACCCCATGAACCACAGCACGCCAGGCCTCTCTATCCATAGCCAACTCCCAGAGTCCACCCAAACCCATGTCCATTGAGTCAGTGATGCCATCCAACCATCTTGTCCTCTGTCATCCCTTTCTCCTCCTGCCCTCAATCTTTCCCAGCATCAGGGTCTTTTCAAATGAGTCAGCTCTTTGCATCAGGTGGCCAAAGTATTGGAATTTCAGCTTCAACATCAGTCCTTCCAATGAACACCCAGGACTGATCTCTTTTAGGATGGACTGGTTGGATCTCCTTGCAATCCAAGGGACTCTCACGAGTCTTCTCCAACACCACAGTTCAAAAGCATCAATTCTTCAGCGCTCAGCTTTCTTTATAGTCCAACTCTCACATCCATATATGACTACTAGAAAAAAAAGATGATACCATTGGTACAAAAAAGAACAGGAGATGGAAAGGTTTTGGTTTACATTCTAAGTGCTGGGGCTAAGGAATCACCAGACTTGTCTGTTTTCTGTCATTCATGTGAGCAAAGGAAAGTGAAGTCACTCAGTTCTGTCCAACTCTTTGCGACCCCAGGGACCGTAACCTACCAGGCTCCTCTGTCCATGGGATTTTCCAGGCAAGAGTGCTGGAGTGGGTTGCCATTTCCTTCTCCAGGGGAGCTTCCCAACCTGGTCGAACCCTGGTCTCCTGCAATGCAGGCAGACGCTTACCGTCTGAGCCACCTAAAACATAAACATGTTCAACTGAGTCTTTGAAAGACACAAAGGCAAGATAGGCTTCCAGTGTAATGAATCCCCCTGGAAAAGACAAATAATAATGATTTTAAGCTTAAAAACAAAATGCTCTGATGAGTTCACCTCACCCTTTTAGGAAATGCAAATGTTATCAGTCATTTTATGAAGGGACGTTCCAGGCTGGATCTTGAGGCCAAGCTTTGCCCTGATCACAGGCAGTGAACTTGGATGGCTTTAGCGTTATTAGCCCAGCTCCTTGGAGCAGCTCCCTCCCTCATCATTTATGTATGAAGACCCATTAAAGCTGGGTCTTTTCTTTTCAATGACAAGATTAGCACAGCTACCATGGGGATAAATATTCAAACTTTTGGGATGTGTCTTAAAGTGAAAATTCCAACTTTTCTCTTTCCTAAGCCTAGAAGATAGGCATTTGTCCTTCCAGGCACTTTTCGATTGTGAATGCTCTCTCTCCCTCAGTAGCTCTACAAACATAGATGTGTATTTAAATATTAGTGGAGAAATAATCACAAAACATGTAACAAAATGCACACTTCTAAATCCAACAGCTAGCTTCAGGAACAGCATGTTACCAATATTTTTGAAGCTCCTTTAATTCATCTTCTTCGTAACCCTGGAAGTAACCATAATCTAGGATTTTAAGTATTTCCTTGCTTTTTTCATAGCTTTGCCCATTTAGGTAATTAAGCATATCATTGCCTAATTTTGAACTTTATGTAAATGTGAAATGTACTGCATGTGCTTTGCAATTTGTTTTAATTTTTGTGCAACACTATGTTTTTGAGATCCATTTAATGTCATTTGCTAGAGTTCATTCAGTTTCATTGCTGTATTATAAAATTGTTTGAATATACAATTCCATTATCCTTTTTCCTGTTGATGAAAACATGGGTTCTCTCTTGTTTTTACTACAATGAGCACACTTGTTGCTATACCAGGGCATAGAGTTGCTGGGTTGTGGGCTGTGATGTATTCAGGCTGCATAGGCAATACCAGATGGTGGCTGTACCCCAACTTACATTTGAACATGAATCTTTCTTCTTTCTTCTTGTGTGAAAAAACTGTGCTGCCTTTACTTTACTTTTCTATTGAGATTTTTTTCCCCTCGTTATATGTAGAATATCTTTCTCTAACTAGATGATAATCTTTTGATAATTGTATAGCTTCTTCCCTGTTTGATGCTTCTATTTCATTTTTTATGGTATCTTTTGCTGAACACTATTCTTAATTTGAATGTGGCAAAATTAATCAATCTTTTTTTTTTTTTTAAAGGTAGTCCTTTTTTTGTGTTGTTTGAGAAATTCTTCTTTATCAAAAGCCAGACAACAGCTGTCTCTTCTCTTCCCTATCCCTCTTCTAAGATAATTGGAACAGAGAAGTCAAATTTTATTTTATTTATTTTAGGATTTTTTCACTGGGCTTTTGAAGGATGGTTGAGAAGGGTCTTTGGAAGGGATGATGCTAAAGCTGAAACTCCAGTACTTTGACCACCTCATGCAAAGAGTTGACTCATTGGAAAAGACTCTGATGCTGGGAAGGATTGGGGGCAGGAGGAGAAGGGGACGACAGAGGATGAGATGGCTGGATGGCATCACTGACTCGATGGACGTGAGTCTGAGTGAACTCCGGGAGTTGGTGATGGACAGGGAGGCCTGGCATGCTGCGATTCATGGGGTCGCAAAGAGTTGGACACGACTGAGCTACTGAACTGAACTGAACTGAACTGAGAGGGGTTACACATTCAGTGCAGTGGGTGGCTGTGTACCCCATTCTAGTAGCTTCTTTTTCAGCCTTTCTCTGAATGATCTATGGAGCCACCAATAAGTTCTCTTGGGAAAAACAAGGATGCATTTACTCAGGTCCTCTTGGAACCTCAAATTTTATCCCAGACAAGTCCATAAAGGAATTTGGAAGACATGCAGTGTTATCCCTGCAGGAATTATCTTGAGGTCAAAATAAACTTAACAGAGATGGAAGCTTGTTATGCTTACAGTTCTTAACTTCTCACTTAGCAGTGTATCATGACCAGCCTTTCCTTGCTAGAAATAGAAAAGGAAAGATAAGAAAGGAATAGAAGAGGAAATCTGTCTCCTTTTCATTGTTGCATAAAATGTGATAACACGACTTTATATGAAGTATCTCAGTCTTGCCTGTTAGGGGTCATTTAGGGTATCCCCATTGTTCTTTATTATCCTCAGAGTGAATATGTGAGTGTGTGTACATACACACAACATGTACATAGGTGTGTGTATACATATATCCCTATATATTTGTAAGATTGCTTCCTGAGTATTGTTCAGAGAAACACAATTGCTGTGACTAATGATATTTTCTTTTACTATGTTGACTGCAAGGTTGCCTTCCTA
Organism: Bos mutus; assembly: GCF_027580195.1. NCBI lineage: Eukaryota > Metazoa > Chordata > Mammalia > Artiodactyla > Bovidae > Bos > Bos mutus. Next base: position 3,994,055 of record NC_091638.1, read on the forward strand.
CCACACTCTAACCAATATTTCCCATCAGACTCTTGTTAATATAAGTGAAAATAATTTGCTTTTTTTGTTGTTGCATTTCTTTCATCACTGGAGAGGCCAAATATCTTTTGAAGTGTTTATCAACCATTTATAATTTTATAATGAAGTTAGCTCCTTCCCTAAATAAAAACAGAATGATACTATAAACCAGAGTAACCGAAGAGATATTTGCCGTTTTACTGCCTTGTATTTTCATCATAAAAGCAATAGAATTATGTTTATATCTCCTGCAAATTGTTTTTTTTTTTTTAACTGTTTGCACCTAACCTGAAACATCACTTAACAATGATAAAACTAATGCATTTGTTTGGGTTGGTTGCCTGAGAGCTTTTAATGTTTTAAGATAGAAGAGATTTTCAAAACTGTTTCAGCAGTGTTATCTCATCTGAGTTGTCACATGTTAAATATTTTAAAATCAGCAGATATAAATGAAACAAAACAAAACACAGCAAAATACTTACAAATTTAGTACTGCGAAAGTTTTTCAACAGGCATTATATATTCAGGATTCTAAGCTCTGTTTCATAAATCAAGCTTTTAGTAAAAAAAATACTTATAAATGCAAATGACAGAATCATAGAAAAGCATAAATAAACCCAGGAAAATTACAAAATTCAGAATATGAGGGGAGCACTTGGGAAGATACATGGGACTTCAGTTCTTCTGGTAATACGCTATTTCTGAAGCTGGGCGACGTGGACATCGGTATTTGCATATACGGCTTTTCTCATGTTTTAAAAATATTTCTTAAAAATTAAAAGCTTAGTACTTGCCTTTTCCCAGCTCTGTAGTGGCACATAAAAAAGGATTACCACTCTAAAGCTTAATGATCACATCTGAAGGGTTTCACGTGCCAGAATATTTGGCAGTCGTCGTGTGCAGGGACTTGGAGCCAAGGTACCGACTCTGAGTGGCCTGGATGGCGGTGCTCAGTCTGGCGGAGACCAGCATGCCAATGACAGCAATTACTAGAATTCTTTTAGTTCTCGTGGCACCATAAGCAATAAAAGTTCTTAAAGGCATCTGCACAAAAGAATGAAAAATGGAAATGGTTCATGACTCAACAAATCTACCCTCAAACCCCACTGTTAAAAAACCGTTTTTTAAAATGCAACCAATTATTTTTTCTCCTTCGTTGATAGTTTGCGTCTATTATAATATAGATCTGAAGCTCACACCTTGTACTTGTTAAATGGAGATGATGAGCTTCTTAAATCAAGCCCTGTAGGTAAGCATCGTGGGCTTTGTGTGGTCACACATTTGAACCTCTGACTCACTTTGGACGGTAATAGCTTAAAGGCTGATGATTGTCACTTGGAGATTTAGTAATGAAAATGCACAGGAATATTTCACGAAGCGAAGCAGTCTTTTCATGGTGGGGGAGCTCTATTTCATTTCAAAAAATACAGCTTTAGTTGGCCAAGCAACCTGCTGGTGGCAGGAAGGAGAGTGTAGCCTCAGGTGGGGGTGGGCTGTGTTTAATGCCCACCCTTGGCCATGGCACTGGGCTTTGCTGCTCTCAGCAGAGATGCCCCCATGGAATCCTACACTAGAGTCGCCTCCACACTGCTGGCAGGGCAGTTAACATTTACTGCACAATTCATTTAGGTTTTTATGGGGCCTTCATATTCCCTTTATGACACCAAACAGGAAGTGTCCATGCAGGGGATGGGCAACACTGCACACCAAAACCTCTTTTAGCTTCTTTTTTATGTTAATATTCACTAAACCACTAAGCCCAGGAGGTGTCGTTTCCTTAGCCACTAGGGTTGTACACCCCTCCCAGCGCTTCTAGCATCATCTGCATGGAACTTTTAATGGCAGAGTGATGTTTCCTTCAGCCCACTTTGAGACAACATAGGCAGGCACAGAGACCCTACAGGATGCACAGAATCTCATTAATGTAATTGTTTCTCTTGTTTACCTGATGCTTGTGACCCACTTACTGTGTACCTACTGTCTTAGTCGGCTTGAGCTGCTGTAACAAAATGCCATAGGCTGGGGGTTTGAACAACAGATGTTTACGTTTCACTCAGGAAGCCGGAGTTGGAAGTCTGAGATCAGGGTGCCAGCTGCTCGGATTCTGGTCAGAGCTGTCTTCCAGGCTTGCTTGCAGACAACCTGCTTCTCCTCTTGTGTGGTCACATGGCTCTTTCTTAATGACTGCTGAGAAACAGAGGAGAAAGAGGGAGGGAGGGATGCAGGGAGAGAGGGAGAGAGGCAAGGAAGGAGCGAGAGCTTTCTCTTCTTTTATATTGGAGTATGATTGATTCACACGTCCTGTAGTTTCTGCTGTACAGTGACGTGAAGCAGCTATTTATATACATCATTGGAAAAGACTGATGCTGGGAGGGATTGGGGGCAGGAGGAGAAGGGGACGACAGAGGATGAGATGGCTGGATGGCATCACTGACTCAATGGACATGAGTTTGGGGGAACTCCGGGAGTTGGTGATGGACAGGAAAGCCTGGCGTGCTGCAATTCATGGGGTCGCAAAGAGTCGAACACGACTGAGCGACTGGACTGAACTGATCCCCTCCCTCTGAGGCTCTCTCCTCCCCTCCCCTCCCCTCCCCTCCCCTCCCCTCCAGGTCTTCACAGAGCACCAGGCTGAGCCCTGTGCTGGACAGTGGCCTCCTGATAGTTGTCGGGTTTGCGCATGGTAGTGTGTATACTGTTGAACCAAGTCTCCCCATCTGTCCTGCTCTTTCCTTCCCCGCCCTGTCCACAAGTTTGTCCTCTCTGTCTACACCTCTGTTCCTGCGCTAGAACTGCGTTCATCCGTACCATTTTTCTAGATTCCACATATATGTGTTAATATATGACATTTTTTCTCTTTCTAACTTCACTCTGTGTGACAGATTCTAGGTTCACCCAAGTGTCTACAAATGACCCAGTTTCATTCCTTTTAATGACTGAGTTGTGTATATATTCCACATCTTTATCCATTCCTTTGTTGGTGGGCACTTAGGTTGCTTCCATGTCCTGGCTATAAGAGTATCAATCCCATTATGAGGGCACTACCCTCATCACCTGATTATACCTAATTGCTCCAAGACCCTCTGCATCCAGCTCACCAAGAATTAAGGAGAGAACAGAGAATTGCAGCTGGAAGGTCTTTTGGGGTCTAGCCTGAGAGGGCAAAGGTCACTGTCACCTCAACCCATTTTCTGGACGCTCAGTCACGTGGTCATGCTGCCGTGAGGAAAGCTGGGAAATGTGGCCACATTTCTTGAAAAAAAGAAAATACATGATTGACCATGAAACCAGTCTTTGCCAGAAGTGCTCAATGTTAGACCAGACAGGTAAGATTCTCACTTGTCTGGAGCATCCATTTGGTTTCAGCACACAGACAGCAGACATGTTTGTGGGCACGTAGGTAAGAACTACAGACAGTGGCAAATTCAGTATGGAGAAGACCAAAGGAAATGGGGTTCCAGGTAAACAATCAAGGGAAGGGAGCTCTTCTGAGGAGCGCAGTGAGAGAAACAATTTCTCTTGAGAAAAATTTCTGAAACCTGAATGTAGGGAAAGAGTCAGCAATACAAAAACATAAAGAAAAGCTGTCCAGACAGAAAGCAAATGGCAGAGTCAGAATAGGCTAAGTGTGTTTGAAGCTCAGGAAAAGACAGGGGGTCTGGCTGAAGCTTATGGACAGATATTGGGGGTGAGGTGTATGGAGAAAGGGGAGGCAGGGGACCGCGTCACACAGCTGGGAGGTCTTCCCTGATTCTGAGAACAGAGGTCTTTGCTAAGCATTCTGGATACATTCTCTCATTTAATCATTTTTACAAATCTGGTAGGTGAATTTTATTGTTCTCTCTTTAAAAAAGTCAGGAAATGGAGCCTCAGGGAGTTCAAATAACTCCTGCAGAGTCCTAGAGCCATTGAAGAAGAGTCAGATTTATACCAGAGCCTGGCTCCAAAACCACACTTCTGGCCACAATGGAATGATGTTTGCAACCAAGTTCTTAGTCAATACTGAGGACTTTTTTCCTAGTTCATGCTTGAAATGGTGTGGAACAATGTGTTCTGCCTTCTTAAAATTTCAGATATATCAAAACCACTGAGATGGTTCCTAAACAAATGCATATTTAACAAAGAGACATAATATTTTTATTTAAAATTTTCTATAGTAAGTATGTCTTGCTCTTACAGTAAGAACTTTAGTCATATCTAATTATCAATAATGAAATTATTGTGATGCAAGAAAACTTATGGACCTTAGTACAAATTATTTACTATAGAAATATTACTTGCAAATGTTCTCCTCTCCTAAAATGTATGGCAACCTTATTCCAAATTTGTCATAGGATCATCCAATGCTTTTTTCCTTTGTCCTGCTATCCCACGTACTATTTTTAGCATTTATATTTGTTCAAAGTGCCTCTATTTTTGTTCTGTTTTCTTGGCATCTAACTTCCCTTAGGTTGAGCTAAGTGTTCTGAAGCCTGCCTTAATAGGTTAAATCACTGTGAATCTATCTTTTCCTTAAAACCTAGGCCACTGGAAATCCTCAGCCAATTAAGGATGAAAGATCACAGATTCCTGTTCTAACCCTGCCATTCAATTTTTTTTTTCAATGCCTTCCTGTTCCTTTCATTTTATTTTATACTCATGACATCTTTTGTCTGTCTAAGGAGGACAGACACAAACTCACTCTTGAAACCTGGGAAATGAAAGGGATCCAACACGAGATGTGTAGGTAGAGAGTTGGCCGCTGATGTATCTTCCGTAAGTGATGTGAGATTGCTAAGAACAAGGGCCCTGCAGTATGCTGCTCTGTGTAGAAAACCTTTACTTGGGAAACTGAGTTGGTAGAACTTTGAAATTGTCACATGACATGTGCATCTCAGGGTAGCAAATTTTGTTCTTCCTCATTCTACTAATACATTAATCATTTAAAAGATTAAAAAAGAAAAGCGATGATTTTTTTCTTTTCTTTTCAGGATAGGTAGAATTCTGTAATTATTTTCAGAGGAGATTAAATGCATATAAACACTCCATATGTCTGAAAGAAGAAACTGAGTGATTTTTTTTTTTTTTTTTTTGAGGAAAACTTAAGGCATTTAGACTGGGTAACCTCTACTGATGCGCTGCTATTTCCTATTATGTCTTGTAAGGCTGACACTGTACCAGGAGCAGAGAATATAGTGTCGGAAGACCTGATGTGTGTCTGGAGTGCCATTTGCTTGTTTCCTCATTCTGGGAAAATCATTTGTAAATTTTGACTTGTTACTCTCTGCCAACTATGATAACATAGGTGAAAGCACTAAATGTTATAATATTATAATATTTAACTTACAAGATTATTACATTAAAATTATATTTCTAATTAATATTTAAATAACATTGTGTTTAAATATAATATTTAGTAAGCATAAAATATTATAACATTATATGTTTAATGTTATATTAATGGGAAAATGTTAGCATCAGTTCAGTTCAGTTCAGTCGCTCAGTTGTGTCCAACTCTTTGCGACCCCATGAATCACAGCACGGCAGGCTTCCCTGTCCATCACCATCTCCCAGAGTTCAGTAGAATCACGTATTTCTGATTCAGTCCAGCATCCTGACATTAAGTTCTTCTTATTTTCTTTGTAAAATCCCTGTCTGTCCTGAACTTTCCATCATGCCTGGACCATCCTGACTTCTTTTATTTTGCTTCATTCAGTGTTTTCCCTGTAATTCTACCAGGGTCAAGGAAGTGGCTGTGGTGTAGATGGAACCCTGGGTGCATCCCCTCAAGCCTCCCTGGGCAGTGTCGTCTTCCCTCTTCTCCCATCCCTGATCCTCTGTTCTTCCTGGTCCCCCTGGGGGACTGTTCCCTCCTTCCAGGCTCATGATCTCTTATTATTTCCTTGGACTTAATGACTTTGAAAACTCTCCGAATTAAATGATGTTTCTCTTCTGGGGACAAAAGGAGTCATTTAAGATTCCCTGAATTGTAAACTCAAGGGAGGTATCACTTCCTCCAGAAAGTCTTCCCTGACTTTATCCTTTTTCTGTATTGAACCAGTGCTACAGACTGTGGTTATACAACATAGTTTTGTATATTGTTATATAAATTTGTTTTGGGGGGAAATGCATTTTGAGTTACAAACTTAACTGTATTCTTTTTAAGGACAGGTTATTTCTCATTGAAAATGGCTTATAGAGACTTACCTGGTGATCCAGTGGTAAAGATTCTGTGCTTCTAATGCAGGTAATTCAATTCAGTCCCTGATCAGAGAATTAAGATCCCCTATGTTGGCTTAAAGCTCAACATTCAGAAAACGAAGATCATGGCATCTGGTCCCATCATTTCATGGGAAATAGATGGGGAAACAGTGGAAACAGTGGCTGACTTTATTTTTTGGGGGCTCCAAAATCACTGCAGATGGTTACTGCAGCCATGAAATTAAAAGACGCTTACTCCTTGGAAGAAAAGTTATGACCAACCTAGATAGCATATTCAAAAGCAGAGATATTACTTTGCCAACAAATGCTCGTCTAGTCAAGGCTACGGTTTTTCCTGTGGTCATGTATGGATGTGAGAGTTGGACTGTGAAGAAAGTTGAGCGCCAAAGAATTGATGCTTTTGAACTGTGGTGTTGGAGAAGACTCTTGAGAGTCCCTTGGACTGCAAGGAGATCCAACCAGTCCATTCTGAAGGAGATCAGCCCTGGGATTTCTTTGGAAGGAATGATGCTAAAGCTGAAACTCCAGCACTTTGGCCACCTCATGTGAAGAGTTGACTCATTGGAAAAGACTCTGATGCTGGGAGGGATTGGGGGCAAGAGGAGAAGGGGACGCCAGAGGATGAGATGGCTGGATGGCATCACTGACTCGATGGACATGAGTCTGAGTGAACTCTGGGAGTTGGTGATGGACAGGGAGGCCTGGCGTGCTGCGATTCATGGGGTCGCAAAGAGTTGGACATGACTGAGCGACTGAACTGAACTTAACTGATGCCATACTGTGCAACAATTTTTTAAATAAAAGAAACTAAAATGGCTTATATATTCATTCATTCATGTGTTCATTCTTTTGACAAATATTTGTTGAGATCTGCCATGAGCCATGTGTTGGTCTAGATGCTTAAAGCGCAAAATGAGTAAGATGTAATCACATAAGAAGCTCATAGTTTAAAGGAATAGGAGACATGCAGATCATTAGAATCACAAGACAAGCATTAAAGGTCTGGAAGATGCCATGGAAGCGCAAGTGTGATAACTGCCATTGCTTCCTACTAGGGCTGATGATGCAAAAGAAAGGGCCCTTTAATGGAATCTTGGAAAGTTAAGAGTTAGATGTTTCTAGGTGCAGGAGACATCATGAAAAACAAACAGTGAGGTAAAAGCCCTTTATTTTTAATGAAATCACCATCCTCTTGGGTCCAACTTCATAACTCAAGGTCTTAGGATTAGAGGAGTTTTCATGTCTCTTTCCAAGTTCCGCATTCCTAGGACTTCTGTGGATTTCTATTTCTGTGGTCTTTTGAGCATCTTTTCCATGTAAAGCAATGTACTGGTCTCTGTGGAGAAAGAGAAAATTGTGTCAGCTCAATTGAAGGGAACTTACCCGTTTGTGAAACATGGTAGAGAGGTCTCATTTCTGCAGCTGGCCAGAGTCCCTACAATGAGAGCCTTGCTGAGGGGGAGAAAGGCATCCAGAAGCGGAAGTGAGCATCTCCTTTCCTTTAGAGAGGCTGGGTTTAATTTAGTAAGTCACCAAAAACCTTACTAAAGAGTTAAAGAAATGAAGTTTTTTGTTGTTGTTGTTGTTGTTTTTAAAGCACTCTGAGTGCTTCCCTGGTGGCTCAGTTTTAAACAATCCACCTGCCAGTGCAGAGGACATAGGTTTGATTCCTGGTCAGGGACGATCCCACATGGCACGGAGCAACTAAGCCTGTGCACCAGAACTGTGGAGCCTGTACTCCGGAGTCCCGGAGCCACAGCTGCTGAGCCTGCGTGCAGCAGCTACTGACATGCACCTGCCAGGGGCCCATGCTCTGCCACAGGAGAAGCCATGGCAGTGAGAGGCCTGAGCGCTGCAGCTGGAGAGCAGCCCCACTTGCCGCCACTAGAGAAAAGCCCACACTGCAACGAAGACCCAGCACAGACAAAAATAAATAGATAGATGAATATTATATACATTAAAAAAGAAAGCACTCTGAAAACCCAAGTGTCATTTTACGGGTGTGGTTGTTATTTAGTCGCCCAGTTCTGTCTAACTCTTTGCAATACCATGGACTGTAGCACACCAGGCCTCCCTGTCCCTCACCACCTCCCAAAGTGTGCCCAAGTTTATATCCATTGCCTCATTGATGCCATCCAGCTATCTCATCCTCTGACACCCTCTTCTCCTTCTGCCCTCAGTTTTTCCCAGCATCAGGGAGTTTTCGAATGAATCAGCAGTTCGCATCAGATGACTAAAATACTGGAGTTTCAGCTTCAGCATCAGTCATTCCAACCAGTATTCAGAGTTGATTTCCCCTAAGATTGACTGGCTTGATCTCCTTGCTGTCCAAGGGAGGACTTTCAGGAGGCTTCTCCAGCACCATAGTTCAAAGGCATCAGTTCTTTGGCACTCCACCTTCTTTACAGTCCAGCTCTCACAACTGTACCTGCCCACTGGGAAGACCATAGCCTTGACTCTACGGACCTTTGTCAGCAGAGTAATGTTTCTGCTTTTCAACACACCGTCTAGTTTTGTCATATCTTTCCTGCCAAAAAGCAATTGTCTTCTGATTTCATGACTGCAGTTACCATCCACAGTTATTTTAGAGCCCAGGAAGAGGAAATCTGTCACTACTTCCACCTTTTACCCTCTATTTGCCATGAAGTAATGGGGCCAGATGCCATGATCTTAGGTTTTTTTTAATATTTGGCCTTAAGCCGGCTCTTTCACTCTCCTCCTTCACCCTCATCAGCTGTTTCTTTAGTTCCTTTTCATTTTCTGCCATTGGATCTGCATATCTGAGGTTCTTGATGTTTCTCTTGATGCCAGCTTGTAACTCATCCAGCCCGACATTTCTCATAATGTGCTCAGTGTGTAGATTAAACAAACAGGGTGACAGCAGAAAGCCTTGTCATACTCCTTTCTCAATCTGGAACCAAGCAGTTGTTCAATACAGGGTTCTAGCTGTTGCTTCTTGACCCACATATAGGTTTCTCAGAAGACAGCTAATGGTCTGGTATTCCTATTTCTTTAAGAGCTTTCCACAGTTTATGATCCACATAGTCAAAGGCTTTGGCATTGTCAATGCAACAGAGGTAGATGTTTTTCTGGAATGCCCCAGCTTTCTGTATGATCCAGCGAACACAGAGATCTCTAATTCCTCTTCCTGTTCTAAACCCAGCTTGGACATCTGGAAGTTCTTGGTTGGTATAATGCTGAAGCTTAGCATGCAAGATTTTTAAGCATGGCCTAACTGGCATGGGAAATGAGGACAATTGGAATTTGGGTGAAGATTGACCTTTTCCAGTCCTGTGGTCACTGCTGGGTCTTCCAGATTTGCTGACAAATTGAATGCAACACCTTGATGGCATCATCCTTTAGGGTTTTGAATAGTTCTACAGGAATTCCATTACATACCCCATTTTATGGGTATTCACATCATTAAAGACAAAATCCTTAACTTTGATGGTTTGTCTTTTTAACAGCCAGACTGAGATCTGTAAGACAATAAAAGTGATTTGGAGTATGCAAAAAGGAAGCCCATTTTAAAGTACCTTGGACAAGTGGATGAATTAGACTTCACATGTTCTCATAGCCTCTAATCCATCAGATTGCTCTTCATTTGCTCGGTTGTGTCTCACTCTTTATGACCCCATGGACTGCAGCACGACAGTCCTTGTTATAATGTATACTCTTAGAGGGAAGGAACCACTGAGTCAGAATGGTGAGTGCTGTATTCTAGCTGCTATAGTCTAGGAGGTCACAAAGGTGATAATCAATATGTAACTCTGCCTGAGAGTTGAGTGAAAAGGGAAAAGTTCCCTGGATAATTTGTGTTCAGCTGTCAAGGTAGCTAGAGAAAGTTCTCATCTGAAGCTCATAAACTTGATGAGCTATAACGCCAGATACTTGACTGGAGCCAACAATGCACGAGGAAGGGAAGTTTAGAAGTGATGTTATTTCAGAAATCAAACTTTATGAATCTTGCATATAAGCAAATGACAAACTGGCTTTTAATTTACACAATGGACATGAATATTAAAGTATTCATAAAGACCAGTAGAGAAATAGAAAGTTATTCAGATGAAGTGAAATTTTAAGTGCAAAGAATGAATGTGTGACAGATTTTGATGAATACAGTGTAGACCGCAGGTATGGACTTATTTATGCAGATTCTTATGGTACAGTGCATTAAAATTGTTAAAATACATTTAGCCCATATTTCATAAAAACACCAAAATTTACAATTTTCTTTTGTGCCTCTGTCTTTCCATTTTTCTCTTAGCCTATTTATACATGATGGGCTATTTTTATTGTTTGAGAGAAATTCTGTTATTCATTAAATTGTTTAGAGAAATGTTTCAGTTCTAGGAAGTGCTCCTTTCCAGGCAAACTTCATAATCTTTCCAAGTTAGAGACCCATTTTTGCCCTCACCAGGGTAACAAAACTTCTATTTAAGCTAATGGTAGAGAATCTGCTTGAATGCAGGGCACCCAGGTTCAGTTCCTGGGTTGGAAAGATCCCCTAGAGGAGGAAATGGCAACCCACTCCAGTATTCTTGCCTGGAGATTTCCATGGACAGAGGAGCCTAGTGGGCTACAGTGAATGGAGTCACAAAAGATTCAGACATGACTTAGTGACTAAACTTTCACTTTTGTAGATTAAAATATTGATAGTAAAAACTTCAACTTAAGTACTTATTAATTATAAAGTCAGCCTCTTCATCTTCAAGTTATAGCAAAATATTTGGGATTCTATTGCAATTGCTTTTCCGGAAGTCTCTTATTTTCTTTTTCTATCCCAAGTTTAGTATGTCACAGAGATCTAATGTAGACCTCCTGCCATGAACAGAGCTATAATGAGGTCCCTTTATCACTTCCAGGCATAAATTCCTTTGAATGGGTTCAAGACAGGCATCATTCCAAACTCTAATATAGAAGTGTTTTTGTTATTTGAATATTGCTTGAATATCCAAATCTATTTGTAATACATTTTATTAGTAACCTGATTTTAAAACAGCAACAATTATACTCTCCAGAATTACCACTTTCTTACCTCAGTATTTTGCATTTTTTCCTTTGGCTAATCTGGTGTTAGACCTTTGAGAGTCCACAGGCAGAATCAGTTAATGTGAAAAAAAAAAAAAAAAAGTACTGTGAGAGATTGCTAGAGAGAAAGACTTAACATGAAAAGACTTGACTCACTGAATGACTCATTTTCTAATACTCCTTTCCAGAATTTAAATCCTGAACATTTTGGGATAGAGATAAGGAAGTTTCTGAGCCTGGCTCTATTTGAGGAGTTTAATTGACAGTGGACTGTGTGTATTTCTTTAAGATGAAAATTTTAAGTATTTCCTTTAAGCATAAAAATGGTCCAGGAGTCTACTTGCCCATGGAATTGTTATGATTAAATATAATGAGGATTTTTTTTCTCCACAGAGTAAATAACCTCTTTCCCATGTGTATATTGGTATAAACTCTCAGTACATTTGTTTTATGATTTAGCACAGATGGTTTCTCCCTTGTTTGAGGCTGAAAAATGGATTTCCTTTTGGGTCCCCTGGAGTTCTTTTTCTTTGATGGTTAGAGAGAAGGTGTTAGTGTTTCCTGCAAATCAAGCTTAAAGAAAACTAGGGCTATTCCTTTAAAACTTTTTTCATTTGTGTATATTTCAAAAAAAAAATGCATAATAGTATCTGTTGTTACTACATGTTAGAATTTATGTTCTCATGATAAGAACCATTCCCAAAGAGTCAAAGAAAGACAGACAATTTTATGAAAAATCACATGAAAACCTATTACATTAAAGCAGGTGCTTGGCATTTACTGCACTGTTTATTTCACATATTTTGTAAGTGTCAGTGTAACATTTGAAAGCATATTTTTAAAATCTGTTTATCACGTTTAGATAGAGATAATAAAACTAATCAAAATAAGTATGCTGTAATCTGAAAATCTTTAGCAGTATCATGCTAAATAATCCTCCATTTTATCCAAGCTATTCATAATTGCCAAGTATGTTTCTTGGTCAATTATCATTTAGTCTGGCAAAAATACTTAGTATTCTGTAATCCATTTAAAGTCTTTACTTCATTATTATCAAGACAATACCATCAAGTACACAGTGTTATAGTCTCAAATATGATAGATACAAACTAACAAGAGATTTAAGTGGCTCACCTTAGATGATCCAGGATTTGGGGAAAAGGAATTAAGCAAATATTAGTTGATATTTTTTTGATTAGTTTTGCTTGTGTGTGTGTGTGTGGTGAGGGAGGGTGTGGAATTCTGTCTTCTGTGGTGTGGCATTTGAACGGATTTTCTTGTTGCTTACTGTTTGTTTCCAAGTGGGAACACTGTATCTTTGGACTCATTGTGTCTGACACGAACCTGATAATAATAGTTGGAGCAACAGCTAGCATTTATTTAGTGCTAATTATGTGTGTCAACGAACAAAACTTTTCAACATGACTTTAATTCTATTTATTGCCAATGAGACATAGGCTGTTATTAGCATTGTATAGATGAGGAAACCTAGGTTTAAAGACTAGAAAATGACAAAGTGTCCTGAAACTGACATATATGAAGGATAGCATCACATGGTATGGTTTTTACCAATAGACTGTGTCACGAAAAGGATCTGGCTGAACTGGAAAACAAAACAAACGCCTGGTTAACCTGGATTTTATAAAAGCCCACTTCTAATCCTTTGAGTTACTGTTGGACAAATATAATTAGGATTAAAAGTAACTCATCAGATTAAGATTCTATGTTATAGCTTAATCCTTTGGGTAGGTTTTGATATTGCTTTAAGCACTAAGCTGTTAAAAAACAATCGTGGGGCTTCATAAATCCAGTGAATTGATAGTTCTAATTTGGGATTTATGTATCAAAGAACCTAAGCAAACATCCACGTGGATCTCAGCTAAGCTGGCTTCCTCCTGGTGCCAGTGCCTTTGCAGAAGCCCTCTTCCCATGGCATGAGCTGCTTTCTCCACGCTCCCCACTTTGTCCTGCTAACCCTGCTCCTCCAAGCCTTTGTGCCCTATTTGCCTCCACTTCAGCTTCTGTTCATGCCTTTTCCCCTCTACACTGCCTTTGAAATGTCTTGCAAATCTTTAATGATTCTAAATGTAACTGATAGTGATTGGGGCAGGGTCTATGGAGTCCATAAGGCTAAGTGGTTTTTAAAGCCAACCCTAAAAGTGCTATAATTCAAAGGCAGAGAAGTGATAGAAATGAAAAGCTGCGCTGTGAATTACAACGCGATCCATACGTGCTGAATGAACAGGTATCTGTGTTCTTCGTGTAGTTCCGTCCCCCTCCTTCATCTTGGTCCACCGCAGTTGCCCATCCGTTTACCATGTAGCCTCCCAAGTCTCCTTCTCTGCCATCTTGAATCTTTTGGATTTGAGGTACTTCTGCTCATTTTATTAAAGAGCAAAACAGTTTTGCCAAGAAATGCTATCTATCAATAGAAAATAATGAGATTCTTCTGTGCATAATACACTGGGGCTTTCTGCTTCCACTATACATTGCTCACAAGCCACACATACTGTCCTTCCCAAGTTGAGTTGAATTTTATTTGCATTCACTCTGCCATAGATAAACTCTATCAGATTTTAAAATCAAAAGCCCCAGATGGACTCCCTGTGTGAAGAATATTAAAACTCAAAAAATAAAATGCAATACTTCAAAATGAGAATAATGAAAAAAAATCATGTTTAATGCATTGGATAATTATTGAATTAACAGATTCCACCAATTTCACTTGGATTTGTCAGAGGCAGGGACACAGCAAGTCAAAAGAAATCCAGCTTCATTCACAGAAGAACTCAAAACTTCGGAATGTTGTTTAATTCTTCCTACTGTTTTCTTTTTTGTGTGCATTCCCACCACTTACATGTAATCTAACAGATTAATCCTCATACATATGTATCAGTGATAAAATTGGAAACACAAAATGTTAATCGAACTCTAATCTCTTCAAAATTCGTATTCCCTGAACTATGGGTAACAGTATCAATATTGCTGAAGGATGGCTGTTCTTATTACCTGTACATCCTTCAAATGTTCCCCCCAAATGTCTCCCCACCACTTTTCTCATTCCCAGATGACTAACATGAGTCGCTGTATTTTTTGTAAAGTATGATTTCACTGATGATAAAATACCGAATAAATAAAGAGAACCTGGAAGCTTTGGGAAGTAGAAAAGTCATGATCTATGTAAGGAATGAATTAGACTAACACAAGAGATTCCCCCAACCCCCATAGGGTTCTAGGGTGTAACCTGCTTCTGTTGATCAGTGCAAGGAAAGATGCTACTCTAAGTACATAAATAGTAGATGTTTTGTGTAAATTCTGCGCCCTTCTCTGTAAAATTGTCCTGCCTTGATACAAATGATTAGCCACTGGCAGTTTTGCTTGACAGAATATAGCATGTAGATAAGCTACCATGATCATCATAATAGGCATGTGATGAAATAGATGTAGTTTTTCTTTTTTCAAGACCTTCCCTCATCATAGGTGGCTGAACCCACTTCCTTTTTTTCTTTATCCATGAGTATGAATAGAAAAGTGGATATCAAGGTGTTACTTTATCTCATTTATTCAGTAAGTACTTCGCTTTTTTGCAAGCTAAACGTATAGACATAAACATAACAACTGCTATAAGAATTCAGGCTCTGTGTGATCACTCACCTAGAGCCAGACATCCTGGAGTGGGAAGTCAAGTAGGTTTTAGGAAGCATCACTGCAAACAAAGCTAGTGGAGGTAATGAAAATCCAGTTGAGCTATTTCAAGTTCTAAAAGATGATGCTGTGAAAGTGCTGCACTCAATATTCCAGCAAATTTGGAAAACTCAGCAGTGGTCACAGGACTGGAAAAGGTCAGTTTTCATTCTAATCCCAAAGAAAGGCAATGCCAAAGAATGCTCAAACTACGACACAATCGCACTCATCTCACACACTAGTAAAGTAATGCTCAAAGTTCTAGCCAGGCTTCAACAGTACATGAACTGTGAACTTCCAGATGCTCAAGTTGGATTTAGAAAAGGCAGAGGAACATAAGATCAAATTGCCAACATCCACTGGATCATCAAAAAAGTAAGAGAGTTCCAGAAAAACATCTACTTCTGCT
The DNA here is from genome assembly GCF_027580195.1 of Bos mutus. Taxonomy (NCBI): domain Eukaryota; kingdom Metazoa; phylum Chordata; class Mammalia; order Artiodactyla; family Bovidae; genus Bos; species Bos mutus. Next base: position 4,009,398 of record NC_091638.1, read on the forward strand.
TTATTGACTATGCCAAAGCCTTCGACTGTGTGGATCACAACAAACTGTGGAAAATTCTTCAAGAGGTGGGAATACCAGACCACTTGACCTGCCTCTTGAGAAATCTGTATACAGGTTAAGAAGCAACACTTAGAACCAGACATGGAACAACAGACTGGTTCCAAATTGGGAAAGGAGTACATCAAGGCTATATATTGTTACCCTGCTTATTTAACTTATATGCAGAGTATATCATGAGAAATGCTGGACTGGATGAAGCATAAGCTGAAATCAAGATTTTCAGAAGAAATATCAATAACGTCAGATATGCAGATGACACCACCCTTTTGGCAGAAAGTGAAGAAGAACTAAATAGCCTCTTGATGAAAGTGAAAGAGGCGAGTGAAAAAGTTGGCTTAAAACTCAACAAAAAAATGAAGATCATGGCATCCGGTCCCATCACTTTATGGCAAATAGATGGGGAAACAATGGAAACAGTGACAGACTTTATTTTCTTGGGCTCTAAAATCACTGCATATGGTGACTACAGGCATGAAATTAAAAGACGCTTGCTTCTTGGAAGAAAAGCTCTGACAAACCTAGACAGTAAATTAAAAAGCAAAGACACTACTTTGCCAACGAATGTCCATCTAGTCAAAACTATGGTTTTTCCAGTAGTCATGTATGGATGTGAGAGTTGGACTATAAAGAAAGCTGAGCACAGAAGAACTGATGTTTTTGAACTGTGTTGTTGGAGAAGACTCTTGATAATCCCTTGGACTGCAAGGAAATCAAACCAGTCAATCCTAAAGGAAATCAGTCCCAAATATTCATTGGAAGGACTGATACTGAAGCTAAAACTCCAAAACGTTTACTACCTGATGCAAAGAACTGACTTAGTGAAAAAGACCCTGATACTGGGAAAGATTGAAGGCAGGAAGAGAAGGGGATAACAGAGGACAAGATGGTTGGATGATATCACTGACTGGATGGCCATGAGTTTGAGCAAGAACCAGAAGTTCATGATGGACAGGGAAGCCTGGCATGCTGCAGTACATGGGGTCACAAAGAATCGGACATGACAGAGCAACGGAACTGAACTGAATTAGGAATTCACATTCTAGTAGGGGGAAAGGTATAAGAACAAGATAGCAACACTCTATACAACATCATAATGGTTAGAAAAGAGGTGTGTATGTGGTACAATGGATACTCCAGGGAGAATGTAGAGTCTGCTTCCCTGAACAGACACTGAAAGGGGGGGACCTGAAATTGACTCAGTTGCCCAGGCCCCAACGTTGTGAGTACTTAAGGATTTATCCTAAGTTTTAAACAAATTTCTAAGATGTTACATCCATACAAATAACTTCCATCTTCAACTATGCTCCTATTTGCTCAGTTTCTGTTTTATTTCATATTAACTGGAATTGGAAATTTAGCTCCTTCATAACTTTCCTAAAACTATTTAATCACATGGCTTCAGTTTCTCTGACCATGAGTAAGTTCACTGAGTATTCACAACCTTCTACCATCTTTCTAGTTTGCTTCATCTTCATTTGTTTTTCTCCCTCCTCTCTTCTTCCCTCCTTTCTTTCTTTCTGGCATCCAAAACCATCCCTCTGGCTCTCCTCAGAGTAATCAAGTGTATTTTTTTTTTTTTTAATTTTGGCAGCAAGAGCCTCTCTTTCCACCCTCACAGAACTCACCCAGCTCAACTGAGCTTGTAGAGACATTTTCTCAGTTCTCCTTCAAGCAAGAGTTGCCACACCAGCTGCAAAGAGAATGAAACCTGTATGACTAAAAGAAAGCTTCACTGCATGATAAGAACTTGAATGAATGAATGAATGAGTTTGGGACATTCCTAAATAAATAAATTAGATAATGCCTTTTGATTGCCAAATTATATTCTAAACCTGTTAGAAATAATAGTTCACAGCATTTAGCAAGTTTGAATGGTAGCAATAGTGCTGTTCCAATTTTACTGAAAGCACAAAGTCCTCAGCTAATAAATGGTGGACTAGGACTCATATTCAGAAATTGATCTGAGCCTGTGCTCTTGAATATTATACTGTATTACACATGAAGTGAGCACAGAATGCTGTGTTCCATCTGATATCACTCTTGGCATATGGGATATCAATTCGAAAGTTGTAAGAGATATCCAAATTATAACCCTAACCCTAACCCTAACCCTAACTCTAAAGATTACTTAAGTGAGTGAGTGAGTGAGTGAAGTCACTCAGTCATCTCCGACTCTTTGCAACCCGGTGGACTGTAGCCTACCAGGCTCCTCCGTCCATGGGATTCTCCAGGCAAGAGTACTGGAGTGGGTTGCCATTTCCTTCTCCAGGGGATCTTCCCAACCCAGGGATCGAACCCAGGTCTCCTGCGTTGCAGTCAGACACTTTAACCTCTGAGCCTTTTAAAGGTAAATAAATAAGGTTTACTTTTTAAAGGTAAATAAATCCTTTAAAAGGCAAAAAAAAAATTTTTTAAGGCTAAATTTGGCACTGTGGGATAGCAGTTGTGTGTAATTACCTAAAGTAAGTAATTTATAAATATACTTCATCACATATAAAGGCCTAAGAATAAGTCACAAGTTGACACATCGCATCTCATATCTTTTGGCTAGAAGGTGATCATGTGGCGGTATTTTCTTACAAAGGCAGGCTGAAAAATGAAGTTTTATTCTGATGATCATGTATCAACACAATTCAAATGGCAAATAAAAAGAGACCAGGTGTTGGGAGCAGCAACCTGTGCTAAAGATCATTAACTCTTCTTATTTATCCTTAAATTTGTTCAAGGTCCATTCCTTCTCTAAATAACTTTTATGATACTTGAGGTAGAGAATAGTGTCAGTAGTCCTCAGAGATAGCAGATGCATCCTTGTTTCATCTCTGCAGAACATAGACATGTGGAATCATTAGAGTGAGATCTTTAATCAGTATATGGGCATCTTTTGTGTTGGAAACAGCATCACAAGAGAACAGATGTGCCAACCGTACCTACAGATACAACCTGGTTCCCTGGCAAGGACTAGCCCATGATTTTGCTCAAGTTAGGAACAGAAGTGCAGGATGACTCTTTTCTCAAGGAGATAAAAATATAGACCAGAACTTGACAACCTGACAATATTGAGAGGAAGTCTTTGGACTTTCAGCACTGATGGGACACTAGTTGCTCAGTCCTTTCCATTGGGTTCTGATCCAAGAGCTAGTAAGTAAATAAATCCTTTAAAAGGCAAAAAAAAAAAAAAAAAAATTTAGGGGCTAAATTTGGCACTGTGGGAGAGCAGTTGTGTGTCACTAATTAAGTGATGAATCCAGAGCTATAATTAATAATGTGTTCATTTACCAAGGTCAGCTATTTGGAGGAACTGAACATATGATAGCATTAAATCCTTTGATTGCTTCAAAAGTGAATATTGGATAGGCAAAAATCACTGCAGATGGTGACTGCAGCCATGGAATTAAAAGACGCTTACTCCTTGGAAGGAAAGTTATGACCAACCTAGATAGCATATTCAAAAGCAGAGACATTACTTTGCCAACAAAGGTCCATCTAGTCAAGGCCATGGTTTTTCCAGTAGTCATGTATGGATGTGAGAGTTGGACTGTGAAGAAGGCTGAGCGCCAAAGAATTGATACTTTTGAACTGTGGTGTTGGAGAAGACTCTTGAGAGTCCCTTGGACTGCAAGGAGATCCAACCAGTCCATTCTGAAGGAGATCAGCCCTGGGATTTCTTTGGAAGGAATGATGCTAAAGCTGAAACTCCAGTACTTTGGCCACCTCATGCGATGAGTTGACTCATTGGAAAAGACTCTGATGCTGGGAGGGATTGGGGGCAGGAGGAGAAGGGGATGACAGAGGATGAGATGGCTGGATGGCATCACTGACTCGATGGACGTGAGTCTGAGTGAACTCCAGGAGTTGGTGATGGACAGGGAAGCCTGGCATGCTGTGATTCATGGGGTTGCAAAGAGTCGGACACAACTGAGCAACTGAACTGAACTGAACTGAGGTAGTGCTAGATAAAAAGTATCCTGATTGTGGTACTATATATTAGACATTATATTAGGCAGTGGAAGGAGATACAGTTGTGAGCAAAAAGAACAACTTTGCCATTGTGGATCTTACATCCTGGAGAGGGAAGAAAAGCAAATAAATAATGTTATTAAATAATATTATAGAAGCAAGTGTAACAAATGAATAATAGTAATATTTTAAATAAAACAAAATATTTAAAAATAATATTAATATTAGATAGATAAATAGGCAATAAATATTTGAACTGTCATCTGGCGATGGTACATGATCAGAAGAAAAATATATAGAAGGTAAGCATTATGGAGAAATGATATGGGATGTTTAGAGTGAGTGGTCAGAAAAGACCCTCTGATCAGGCATGTTTAAATTAAGAGGACATTGCACTGCAAGAGTGGGTCAAGCAGAGGTCACAGCATGCGCAATGGCCCTCACTAGGGATGGGTGTCCTGGGCGCTGCTGACCCCAGCAAAGTGAGCCTGAGGACCGTGGTCAGACATAGGGTCTGAGAAATTTCTGGAATGCAGAGCTTGTGCAGACTGTGAAGCCAGTGCGCAGATTGCCTTTCACTTGGAGCAAGGCTGTTGTTGACATGTGTCGCCCTCCTTCTGCTACTGGTTGCATATTTCTTATTTCATCAGCCAGTCCTTCATCTCAACAGTTTCTCAGTTGCTGGGTTAAGTTAGGCCTTCATCTCTGAAAGGTTTGAAAACTTTGAGTGATCAATGTCTGTGCTTGCATGTTTTCATATAGTTTTCCAATAAGTTATACTATTGGATATGAAATGAATAAGAGATATTTCATGCACTCCTCCCTGCCCCCCTTATATAACATCAGCTTGACTTCCTCTGGGCAGATGACATCGGTTACCTAAACAATATTTTCATCAGCTTCGCCTGCTGCTTCAGTGGCACCAATGGCCCCAAATGGGCTGGTGATGGTGTTGGTTTCCTATCCAGTGGACCTCTTGTTGCATCGCCTTGGCCATTTCTTCCATTAGGAATTTAAACAACTAAATAAGCAGAGTAACATTTGAAGGAGCAGAAAGCCAGTACCTTATGAGTGGAAAATTAGTTGTAACAGTGACAGGACCCACTCTTCCTTTCACCATAGTATTCTGACTATGAGAGAAACAGCATGTCCCTGGTTTCAAAGCTATACTTGATCTTATATGTAAATGCTGAGTTTTTCGGGTGTTGTGGCCAACATGTGTCATATCTGAGCCTTCAATGGGTGATTCTACTGATCTACTGGATCAGCTCCTTCTAGATAATGATATATGTGGAAAGCCTTCCCTAGTAGCTCAAATGGTAATGCATCTGCCAGCAATGTGGGAGACCCAAGTTTGATCCCTGGATCAGGAAGGTCCCCTGGAGAAGGAAATGGCAACACACTCCAGCACTCTTGCCTGGAGAATTCCATGGACAGAAGAGCTTGGTGGGCTACAGTCCTTGGGGTCGCAAAGAGTCAGAAACAACTGAGTGACTAACATGCATATATGGTAGGTTTAGAGTCCACGGGTCCAAAGCCATGGCTGGGCTTTTGCTGCAAAATGAGTTCTTTAGTCAGAAGTGATGTTGTGTGAGGTGGTCCTATTCAGAGGCATTGCAGAGTGGAAATGCGTATCAACATGACAAGTGTTGACACCTGTGAAGACACGTGGCTGCCTCCATTGGGGTGGGAGGATCCAGTTTCCAATCCAGTGGCCTCTTGTTGCAGCACCTTGACTATTTTGTCCCTTGCGAACTAAACAACTGCATGAGTTGTTGGCTTCTGGCACATGGCTGCTTGGTCTCCCTGCAACTGGCATCCTGTAGGAGGCTCTGTGTGGTGACTAATTCTCACAGGTTGTTGCTCAGTGATGGTAAGAGCCATATCAGCTTAGAAGAGGAAAGTCTGTGCTTTTGATCAAGCGAGTACCTTCAGTCTCTGCTGCCTTGGTTGCTTTTTAAACAAACACCCCAGCAAGTGCTAGAACAGCTAGAGAAGGAGACTGACTGGCATCCACTGAGTGCATCTCCCCTGCCTTCTGATCACTGTGGGCCTCCTCAGCTGCGCATGGCATTTGGTTATAACTCATAGAGGACAGGAGTGTCTTTGCATGTGCCTTTCTCATAGAGCTTTATTTGTACCTTCTTCCTAGATCGCCTGGTCACTGGTCTTGCAATTCTGTTCTTTCCAAGTCGCTGAGCATTCAGCCAGACTCTCAGCCACTGCCGATGAATCCAAGTAGAGGCTTTTCTCAAGCTGTCTCTGAATCTAGAGACAGAGACAACAGAGTGTTCTGCTTGAATTTTCTCCAGCAGGATGTTTTCCTTTTATTTCTGTCTTTAAGGAATCCTCTATGAGAACTCCCTGGTGGGATAGGGACTCCACCCTTCCGCTGCAAGGGGCCTGGGTTCAATTCCTGGTCAGGGAACTAAGATCCTGCAAGCCAGAATTTTATGAAAAATAAATACAATAAAATCATGAGAGTAGATCAGCTCACCTAGAAAGTGAGTGTAGAAGAAGAAAATAGGTAGAAAGACAAGAAGTCTGTTGAATAAAAGTAAATGTTGACCTATAATGTCTGGACATCAGAGATGGGGCTGGACCACTCAGAGGTGCTGAGAGGAAATACACGAGGATCTAGGAAGAAAGCCAGAAGAGACTGGGAACCCAGCAATTAGGCAAAGAAAGTGTTATAAAGAGAAGGTATTGACAGATACCCAGAAATTTTGCTGAAAGGTAGAGTAGAGTAAGCACTGAGAACTGAATGTGGAATTCACCAGTGACTTGAAAACAGCAGTTTCAGTGGGGTAGGGAGCCAGGGCCAAATAGCCTGATTGGAATAGATTCAAGAGGGCATGGAAGAGAGTCATCACAGAGGGCAAATGTAGAAAGGTCTTTCAGTGAGGGTTCTTGCAAAGAGTGTAAACTTGAGGGAGTCAAAACAGCACGCTTGTGTGCTGCTGGCAATGATCGAACAAAAATGGAAAAAATTATGTCAGGAAAAAGGGGTGAATGAAGACAGTGCATATGTAAGATTCAGAAAAGTGTTCTATAGTTAAGGTCCAAAGATGAGCCACAGTCAGGGTTCATAAAAGGGAGGAAGGAGGTAAAAGTTTGAACTTAGCATACTTGGGCATTCTGCAAGAGGTAGGCTCAGAATGGTCCTCCCTCCCCGCCACCTTCCCAACAGACACACACACACACACCCTCCATGAAGACGCAAATACATTAACAGTGAAGAAGCATGGGAAACAGGAAGGCCAGGTGGATGCTCATAAATATTCATCAGAATATTGTGTTGAAGTTTCCTGGCATTCTGTCCCCAGATAACAGTCATGTTTCAGAACCAAGTATTTTTACTCTTAAATTTCTAATTATCCCCAGACCCGAGGAAGACTCTGAGCAGTTTGCAAATATAATGTGCATTTCATGATTTAACAAAACAAACACAAAATCATTTAAAAGCATAGATGCCATGGATGGCTTGTAGGGACAGCTGCTGTAACGTTACTGAGTCAGGAAAAAGAATGTCTTATTTCTTTATATCATAGGGTGGGATATTTTTTGACCTGGAGTCACAAACACAGTTTGCATTTGTGGCATAAGGGATGAGGAAACTTCTTTTTAAAGGGACAGACAATAAATATCTTAGGTATACGGATGCTGTGATAACCGCCTCAAGCACTCTGTTCTGCTAACTGTCACACTGGCAAAACTACACGCCTCTCTGTGTCTCGGCGTTCTCATCTGGAAAGTAGGGATGCTGTTAGCACCTGCTTCATAGGTGCAAATGAAAAATGTTGTCATATTTAATGCTTAGAACTGGATTTGGCAGAAGAGACTCTCTCAGCCTGTGATGGCCCTTACTGTAGTGTACTATATGCTGAGTCACACACCTGTTCCTTTCTTCTGCCCATTTCCCAAAATCCACCAACATACGGTGATTGTTTTTCTTATTTGCATGTTCTTATGTCCTTTATGTAAAAATAAGCGAACAAAAGTCTTTTCATTGTCCCTCATTTTTATGCAAACTGTGCACAAAATATCATCTTACTTTTAAAAACTTAATGTGTCTTTAAAATCTTTATATATCAACAGTTATATAGTGTCTTCATTTTTTGTACAGCTGGATAATATTCCATTTTACCCATATAACATCATCTATGTGTCCAGTCCTCTATTTATGGACATCATCTTTATTTCTAAATATTTGCTATGAATAAGCAATAACCTAGTACATATGCCAGTTTGACTGTGTAAATATACCTATAAGATAAATATCCAGGATTGAAATTGTTGGGTCAAAAGGTGATGGCTTTGTAATTGGCGTAGATTTAGGTTAATATTTTATCAAGGAAATATTTTAGCAAGAAAGCCTTCCTCAGTGATCAGTGCAAAGAAATAAGAGGAAAACAACAGAATGGGAAAGACTAGAGATCTCTTCAAGAAAATTAGAGATACCAAGGGAAGATTTCATGCAAAGATGGGCTCAATAAAGGACAGAAATGATATGGACCTAACAGAAGCACAAGATGTTGAGAAGAGGTGGCAAGAATACATAGGAGAGCTGTACAAAAAAGATCTTCACGACCCAGATAATTACAATGGTGTGATCACTCACCTAGAGCCAGACATTCTGGAATGTGAAGTCAAATGGGCCTTAGGAAGCATCACTATGAACAAAGCTAGGGGAGGTGATGGAATTCCAGTTGAGCTATTTCAAATCCTGGAAGATGATGCTATGGAAGTGTTGGACTCAATATGTCAGCATTTGGAAAACTCAGCAGTGGCCACAGGACTGGAAAAGGTCAGTTTTCATCCCAATCCCCAAAAAGGCAATGCCAAAGAATGCTCAAACTACTGCACAATTGCACTCATCTCACACGCTAGTAAAACAATAAAATTCTCCAAGCCAGGCTTCAGCAATATGTGAACCATGAACTTCCAGATGTTCAAGCTATAGAGGAACCAGAGATTAAATTGCCAACATCTGCTGGATCATCGAAAAAACAAGAGAGTTCCAGAAAAACATCTACTTCTGCTTTACTGACTATGCCAAAGCCTTTGACTGTGTGGATCACAATAAACTGTGGAAAATTCTGAAAGAGATGGGGATACCAGACCATCTGACCTGCCTCTTGAGAAACCTATATGCAGGTCAGGAAGCAACAGTTAGAACTGGACATGGAACAACAGACTGGTTCCAAATAGGAAAAGGAGTACCTCAGGGCTGTATATTGTCACCCTGCTTATTTAACTTATATGCAGAGTACATCATGAGAAACGCTGGACTGGAAGAAGCACAAGCTGGAATCAAGATTGCCAGGAGAAATATCAATAACCTCAGATATGCAGATGATACCACTCTTATGGCAGAAAGTGAAGAGGAACTGAAGAGCTTCTTGATGAAAATGAAAGAGGAGAGTGGAAAAGTTGGCTTAAAGCTCAACATTCAGAAAAGTATGATCGTGGCATCCTGTCCCATCACTTCATGGCAAACAGATGGGGAAACAGTGGCTGGCTTTATTTTTGGGGGCTCCAAAATTACTGCAGATGGTGATTGCAGCCATGAAATTAAAAAACACTTACTGCTTGGAGGGAAAGTTATGACCAACCTAGATAGCATATTCAAAAGCAGAGACATTACTTTGCCAACAAATGTCCATCTAGTCAAGGCTACGGTTTTTCCAGTGGTCATGTATGGATGTGAGAGTTGGACTGTGAAGAAAGCTGAGCACCGAAGAATTGATGCTTTTGAACTGTGGTGTTGGAGAAGACTCTTGAGAGTCCCTTGGACTGCAAGGAGATCCAACCAGTCCATCCTAAAGGAGATCAGTCCTGGGTGTTCATTGGAAGGACTGATGTTGAAGCTGAAACTCCAGTACTTTGGCCACCTGATGTGAAGGGCTGACTCATTGGAAAAGACCCTGATGCTGGGAGGGATTGGGGGCAGGAGGAGAAGGGGACCACAGAGGATGAGATGGCTGGATGGCACAACCGACTCAGTGGACTTGAGTTTGGGTAGACTCTGGGTTTGGTGATGGACAGGGAGGCCTGGCATGCTCCCTGGGTTCACAAAGAGTCAGATATGACTAAGCGACTGAATGGAATGGAATGAAATATTTTTAAGGTTGTCTAATTTATTAGTTAAGATCCTGGTGGTAAAAACAAACTGATATAGATTCAAATTTCAGCTTCACCACTGCTACAGCCATAACATGAGCATTTCCAGGTGCTTCCCAGTGCCCCAGCTGGAGCTTTGGCCATTTAGTTGGAATTAGAATCCAGTACTGACTTCCCTGGTGGCTCAGACAGTAAAGCATCTGCCTGCAATGTGGGAGACCCAGGTTCGATCCCTGGGTCACGAAGATCCCAGAGAAGGAAATGGCAACCCACTCCAGTATCCTTGCCTGGAGAATCCCATGGATGGAGGAGCCTGGTAGGCTACAGTCTACATGGGTTGCAAAGAGTTGGACATGACTGAGCTACTTCACTTTTCACTTTCACTAAGTGGATAGTGGATATTTTTTTTAATTTATTTGACTGTACTTGGTCTTAATTGGGGCATGCAGTATCTTTGGTCTTCATCCTGGCGTGTGGCATCTTTAGTTGTGACATGTGGAGTCTAGTTACCTGACCAGGGATCATACCTGGACCTCCTGAGTAGGAGCACCGAGTCTTGGACACTGGACCACCAAGTCTCATGGAAGGAAAAGATAAATATTGAATTTGGAGTTAGTTGTTTCAGATAGTTTGTCTATGAAATGAAGGAGAGAATGAAGGAGTTTGGGGTGATGGATGAAAGGTGTCTTTCAAAGGGGGAGAGATGTGAGCATATTTAAATTTTGATGGGCATGATTTGGTTAAAAAGTATTGATTGAACTTACAGGAAATAAGAAGCATAAGAGTTAATGAGAAGGAAGAGGGTGATAGAAAAGGAAAGGAAGAATGGGCTCAAATGATGGGAAGAGCTTCCCACTGCAGTAACATGAGGAGTCATGAAGGTCAAAAAAAAAAAAAAAAAAAAAAAAGCTGTAGCATCTACAGTTGTAGTAGAAAGTAGGGAGGGCTTTTCCATCTGGCCACTACAACTGTTTTCACCAAAGTAAAAGACAGAGTCATCTTTTGAGATTAAGGGAGAAAGGGGGAGCAGAAGGATTAGGAGTGGATCTCTGAGAAGTGTAGAAAAGGTTAAAGTTTCTTGCAGAGGATGAGGAGTTGGTAAAGGAATGGCCCACAGTTGTCAATCAATTCTGTGGTCCTATTTGAATTTGGTGATGTTGTATCCTCAGTGGAAGCTGGCTGCCTCTCTGTGGGAAATCAGCCGAGTTTAGTACTCAGGTGTATCCCTTGTGTTAATTACTTGATTTTCTAGGTACGCAGCAAGTGGAGGGTATAGCTCACCAAGCGTATTTTTTTTAAAAAATGAAGTGAAGAAGGCAATAGATTGGGGGTGGGGGGGATGAAGGATTCAGGAGGGTGAGAGCAATTTAATAAGCAAACAGGAAGGAAAAGTCATAATAATAGCTGTTTTTAATATTAGAGCAACTATTTAAATGGGCTTTCCTGATGGCTCAACCAGTAAAGAATCTGCCTGCAATGCCGCAGACACAGGAGACTCAGGTTCGATCCCTGGAGGAGGAAATGACAACCCACTCCAGAGGTTTTGCCTGGAAAATTCCATGGACAGAGAAGCCTGATGGGCTACAGTCCAAAGTGTCTCAGAGAGTCTGATAGGACTGAGTGCAGACACAGCATTGAAGGAGATAATGAGCAAAATCATGCAGCATCACCCCACCGCCTAGTTAGTGCATGGTGATCAGTAAATGTCAGCCTCTGTCACAATCATAACAGAAGGATGGCCTACATTTGTCCAACCTAATACTTTCTTTGAGTCCGAAGAGTACAAGAATCTCAAAACAGAGGAAGTAGGAGAGTCTTCAAGTCAGCTGGTTATTTCAAAGGTATAAAATCAATCCACTTTATTCTTTTTTTTTAATCTGAAAAGGCAATGGAGCAGTGCATTTTTGTTTTCTTTATTTCAATGGCAAACACGTTGCACCAGCTTTGAGAGTGATAAAAGTACAAGACAAATAAAATTTGACCTGGTCAACTCGTGCATTCCTGTGATTGCTTTAAGAAGCTGCCACAAATTGGGTATCTGATTTAAGGCAAGCAACCTTCCTCTCACCTCCTGTCTTTGATAAGGTTGGATTGTGGAATTGGACCTAGGCGGGGAGTAAAAGGGTGAACACATCAGGTCGTTTGATGTTGCCAGAAGTGGGATGTGTATTGATCAGCTTCGGTTATTTAATCCTCTTGGAATTCTGCTGTTCTGAAACAATGAGGCTCTGAGAGCAGGCTGTTTTGCTAGGGGTTCTCTTGTTTACAGAAAACCAGTTAGAGGGTGTGGGAGGACAAATACACACTGCTAAATCCAAACAACGAAAAGAACACACTGGAAATCATCTAATTTATTATCTATATGAATGTAAAAGCATGGAAGAGAGCAGAATTTTTAGCAGTTCCAGATGAAATATTAAAATAATTCAGAGTGATTTGTTGTAAACTGTGCTACAGGTCAGCACATTTGAATCTCATTTGAATTCCACAGCGATTGTAGGAAGAGGTGTAAGCAGAATATCTTTGGTTAGCCCTGCGTTTCTTTTACTGGCGGCATGAACAGTGAAGCTAGTTAGCTCTGCACCGGCACGGAACTTCTGGTGGGCTGCTCTTCGAGGCTCCGAGCTCTCAGTGGTTGTCGTTATCGTCCCTGTTGATTCTTTTTTATTTCGTTCATTTTGCGTTCTTTCTTGTCTGTCTCACCTGCTAGAGGGCATGGCCTGTGTTTGCTTCTCTCCAGTTCCTAGAAAAGTGCCTGGAATATATTATTAGGTCCTCAAGATAAATATTAATTGAATGAATTAATGAGTGAATGATGGATGTCTAAATTGTGCTTTCACCACATAAGTAAATTTTGTGTTTTTTTTTTTTTTTTTTTTAAGAAGATATTTGATTGAAACTTCGTGTGAAAATTTACTATTTTCGAATCACCTTCACAGGGCATCAGTTGAAGGAGATTTAGTGGGTAGCTCCAAGGTAGGTGAGGCAGAGGACTTGAACTGCTATTGGTGAGGTAAAAAGCCTACCATCTGAGCTTGTTCCAGCGAACACCATGGCCTGTCATTCAGAGACTTATGCTTGCTTGATCAGTGTGTTGACTGACACTTTGCTAGAAAAAGTAAGTCTTCAAGTAAAAGAATCTGGTAGAAAAATATTCCAATCACTATAAAAATTTTTTCCATTAATTGAACATGAGCTAGGGAAACACCAGATTTTCTTCTTTTAACTGTAGAGCTGCTGGCAAATTCTGATTTCAGGCCTCATGGTTATGCAATATACAAAAGTTTTAAGAACATAATAAATAGTGTGCCTTAGAAAGAAGAGCCTCTTGACTTATTTCCTCATAGTTATTTTTCTTTCTCCAGTGAGTTCTTGACTCTGTGAAATATTACATCCTGATTTCTCAACATGAGTAGCAGATATAATTCTGGGTCTTGTTTTTTTTTTGCTTATGTATGGGTAGTATTTATATTACACCCAGAGGATAGTTTTTTGTGCATTGTTCTTTTGAAAACTCTGAATAACCCATTCTTATAAATGACTTGGAAATGCCAATAAAAGTGGGAGAGGCTGGCAGGATAATGGTTCCTTTTTAGGTGGAGATGAAGCTCTTCAATTACACAGGGTTGCCTTTCCCTGTTTAGGAGTATGTTGTCTGCTATCCTTAGCCCTGACCTTGTGTTTGCAGTGATGCTGTGTGTAATGAGGCCTGGCTTGGGTGGTGTCAGGGAAGGGACCAGATAAGGGAGAGGGTACATCAGATAGTCCTGGTCTAACAGGCAGCGTTTCCCTCCATCATCCTTATCTTCTTACTGTACTTCTGCGACTACACATCTCCCGTTTTCAAAGCCAACACGAAACCTGCAGTTCCTCTACTACAATGATATATTTTAATGGCACAGACATTAGTAGCTCTTTATGTATATGCCATGAATTAAAGAATGGAATCGTTTTCACAGAATTATCTAAATACATTTCCAAGACTTAGAGTCAATTGATTTAAAGGGACACTTGCATTCCTTATCTTCTATGAGGTGACTTTCAAAGTCTAGCTCTAACTAGCATGTGTCAGATGGATAAGCAAGGTCCTGGGACTTCTCTGGCAGTCCAGTGGTTAAGCATTCACCTTCCAATGCAGAAGGCACCAGTTCAGATCCCACATGCCATGTGGCATGGCCAGAAAACAAAACAAAACAAAAAAGTGAGGTTTTACTGTATAGCACAGATAACTATACTCAATATCCTGTGATAAACCAGAATGGAAAAGAATATGAAAAAGAAAGTATGTATGTATAACGGAGTCATTTTTCTGTACATCCGAAATTAAACACAACACTGTAAATCAGCTATACTTCAATAAAATTAAAAACAGACAGTAGCAAAGGCTAGCTCTTACTATACTTTGTATTTATATTCTTTTCTTTATCTTTCCAAACTCCTTAGCATTTGCTTCCTAAATTTTACTCCTAGAATTGCTCAGAATGTTATTTTAAAAACACTGCTTCTGTTTTTAGGAGAATAATTTTCCTAGCAGACTTGTTATATTCATGTGCTTGAACAAATTCATAGAAAGGCAAAGTTTTGAAATTTGAATCGTAATTTATTTTTATTTTTTATGAGGGCATAATCTACATGTAGTAAATACCATCCCTTTTAGTGTCCAGTTCCATGAGTTTTGAAGTGGCTCAGTGCTAAAGAATCCGGCTGCCAATGCAGGAGATACAGGTTCAACCTCTGGATCAGGAAGATCCCCTGGAGAAGGAAATGGAAACTACTCCAGTATTTTTGTCTGGAAAATCACGTGGACAGAGGAGCCTGGCGGGCTACAGTCCATGGGTTCACACAGAGTTGGACACAACTGAGCGGAGCGCAGAGCCGTGAGTTTTGACAAGTGTACAAGGTGACGTAACCATCGTTGCCCCCCAGTTTCGCATGCCCCTCTGTAGGTAATGCTGTGGTGAACATGGTGCGCGTGTATCTGTCTGTGTTAGGTGTTTTGTTTTCTTCAAATAATTATCCAGAGTTGTTGGATCTGAAATTAATTCTATTTTTAATTTTCTGAGGGAACTCCGTACTATTTTCCATCATGGCTATACAAATTTATATTCCCACCAGTAGTTCACGAGTGTTCCTTTTCCTCCCCATCCTCATCAACTTATTATTTCTTGTCTTTTTGACCAATAGACATTATTACAGTGTAAGGTGATAGCTCATTGTGGTTCTGGTGTGCATTTTCCTGATGGTTAATGAATATCTTTTCGTGTACCTGTTGGCCATCTGTATATCTTCTTGGTGAAAATGTCTGTTTGAATCTTCTGCCCTTCTTTACATCATTTTTTTTTTCCTTTCTTTGCTTGCTTTCCTTTTTTTTTTTTTCATTTCCTTTGTGTGTGTGTTTGTTTCCTTTCTTTGTTTGTGTGGGTTGTTCACATATTTTGAATATCAACCCCTTATCACACATATAATTTGAAAATATTTGCTCCTATTCCTCCCATAAAATGTAAGTTGCCTTTTATTTTGTTCCCGGCAGAAGCTTTTTCGTTTCAAATAGTCCTTCTTGGTTATTTTTGCCTTCATTGCCTTGTGTTTGGTGTCAAATCCAAAAATTTGCCAAGACTGATGTCATGGAGTTCACAGTCTATATTTTCTTCCAGGAGTTCTGTGGTTTCCAGGCTTCCATTAAAGTCTTTCATTCCTTTTGAGGTAATTTCTGGGTTTGGTGTAAGACAGTGGTTCAGTCTCATGCTTTGTTGTCGTATTTTCCCAGCACCACTTATTGAGGAGACTTCCCTTTCCCCATGGTGTACTCTTGCCTTCTATGTCAAAAATTTTAAGGTATTACTAATTTTTCTTTTGTCTACCAGCACTCTACTGAACCCTTTTTATATACCACTTCACCTAATTCTCAGAGAATGCTATGACATCTTCCTGAATGTCCCATTTTCCCCGATAAGGCAACTGAATACCTCTGAGGTTAATAGGATTTCATGAGGAACCAGAGATAAGACTTGGCCTTTGTTCAGAGCTATCCTACCTCAAAGACGCTGCCCCTTTCTCTGGGTCTATAACAACTCTTCCAACTTGACATTTTAAGTCAAGTGTTAAGTCAAATTGATGTATTTAATTACCATTTTTTGTGGTAATTAAAAAAAATGTCACTTTCAGACCTGTTATAAAACATCTGTGGACAGATTGCTCCATCAGATGAGCTTTCCCAGCTGGAAGTGTCTTGCTGATGTTTTCATGGATCTGCTGTAAAACAATCTCTATTTTCATAAGAGTCCCTGAGGCTTTTTCTTCCGTGCTCATTTCTGTTAGGAAGTGGTACAAAGAGCTGCTGGGAAGATCAGAGGCTGCAGATTTAAGTTCGGAGGTCTTTCATCATTGAGAAGGGCTTTCTTTGTTGAACAGTGTTTGGCTTTGATTTGCACGTGCACACACACCTGGGTCCACACACACATCCATACATACACGACTGGATACACGCATGTTACCAACACCCGCATCCCGACATTAAACTTCCCAGGGACTTCCCTGGTGGCCCAGGGGCTAAGACTCCAGCTCCTAATGCAGAGGGCCCAGATTCAATCCCTGCTGGGGGAAGTAGATCCTACAGGTCGTAACTAAGAGTTTGCATGCCAAACTCAGGTACAAACTGCTGCAACTAAGACCTGTAACAGCCAAATAACTAAATAAACATCTTCACCTCCCCAGGAAGCTCCCTCATCCCTCCTCTAGTCTAAGAGACCCATCCCACCCTGAGCCTCCACAGCACACATGTACATATTTAGAGGTGACCCAGTCTCTTCGCTTCTGTCCCCATGGATGAGTTGGCCATTTTTACTTGGTGAAAGTGGAATTACGTGGAATGCATTCTTGAAGTGTGGCTTCTTTCACTCAACATGATTTTGAAATTCACCCATGATCTTTTTCATTTATTATTATTTGCTTTTCATTTTCATAGCTTTGTCTGAATCCCTTCCAGTCTCTTTATCCATTTTTCCGTGGATGGATAATTTGATTAAAGCCACTAAGAACATTCTTGCCAGAGTCTTTGTGTGGACACAGGCACTCGTTTTTCTTGATTGTGTACCTAGGAATGGCGTTTCGGGGTTACAGGGTCAGGTTGACACTTGCAAAAAGTGATTTGGAATGCTGCTCAGCATGAAGGACAGCAAAGCAAATAATTAAGATGAAGTGAAATAGTATTTTTGATTGGAGGAAGAGGAACTAGGGTTATTCAGTCTAGAAGATGTGGCTAAGAGGAGATTTCCTAATTCTCCTTAAGTATATAAAGGGTAATTTTAAGGGAGAAAGGAACACACTATCAATTTATATAAAGTACAATAAGAGAGAGAATGGGATTAAATTTCAACAAAAGAATGCTTGGGCAGATTATTATCATAATTAACATAGAAATAGGTTACTGTCTCCAGGGTGTCTTCAAACTGAATGCTCTCTCCTAGGGTTGAAGGGTCAGTTCAGTTCAGTTGCTCAATTGTGTCCTACTCTTTGCGACCCCATGGACTGCAGCATGCTAGGCCTTCTTGTCCATTACCAACTCCCAGAGTTTACTCAAATTCATATCCATTGGGTTGGTGATGCCTTCCAACCATCTCATCCTCTGTCGTCCCCTGCTCTTCCCACCTTCAATCTTTCCCAGCATAAGGGTTTTTTTTCAAATGAGTCAGTTCCTCACATCAGGTGGCCAAAGTATTGGAATTTCAGCTTCAGCATCAGTCCTTCCAATGAATATTCAGCACTGATCTCCTTTAGAATGGGCTGGTTAGATATCCTTGCAGTCCAAGGGTCTCTCAAGAGTCTTCTCCAACACCAGAGTTCAAAAGCATCAGTTTTTCAGCACTCAGCTTTCTTTATAGTCCAACTCTCACATCCTTACATGGCTCTTGGAAAAACCATAGCTTTGAATAGATAGTGGAGAAGGAAATGACAACCCACTCAGTGCCCTTGCCTGGAAAATTCCATGGACTGAGGAGCCTGGTAGGCTACAGTCTGTAGGGTCATGAAGAGTCAGGCACAACTGAGTGACTTTTCACTTTTACTTACTAATATACCATTATGGAGAAGGAACTGGCAACCCACTCCAGTCTTCTTGCCTAGAGAATCCCGTGGACAGTGGTGCCTGGTGGGCTGCTGTCCATAGGGTCGCACAGAATTGGACATGACTGAAGTGACAGCATGCGTGCATGCGTGACTAGACGGATCTTTGTTGGCAAAGTAATGTCTCTGCTTTTGAATATGCTGTCTAGGTTGGTCATTTTCTTGGCAAAACTCTATTAGTCTTTGCCCAGCTTCATTCCATATTCCAAGGCAAAATTTGCCTGTTACTCCAGGTGTTTCTTGACTTCCTACTTTTGCATTCCAGTCCCCTATAATGAAAAGGACATCTTTTTTGGGTGTTAGTTCTAAAAGGACTTGTAGGTCTTCATAGAACGGTTCAACTTCAGCTTCTTCAGCATTACTGGTTGGGGCATAGACTTGGATTACTGTGATACTGAATGGTTTGCCTTGGAAACAAACAGAGATCATTCTGTCGTTTTTGAGATTGCATCCAAGTACTGCATTTCAGACTCTTTTGTTGACCATGATGGCTACTCCATTTCTTCTGAGGGATTCCTGCCTGCAGTAGTAGATATAATGGTCATCTGAGTTAAATTCACCCATTCCAGTCCATTTCAGTTCTCTGATTCCTAGAATGTTGACTTTCACTCTTGCCATCTCTTGTTTGACCACTTCCAATTTGCCTTGATTCATGGACCTGACATTCCAGGTTCCTTTGCAATATTGCTTTTTACAGCATCGGACCTTGCTTCTATCACCAATCACATCCACAGCTGGGTATTCATTTGCTTTGGCTCCATCCCTTCATTCTTTCTGGAGTTACTTCTCCACTGATCTCCAGTAGCATTTTGGGCACCTACTGACCTGGGGAGTTCATCTTTCAGTGTGTCCTATAATTTTGCCTTTTCATATTTTTGATGGGGTTCTCAAGGCAAGAATACTGAAGTGGTTTGCCATTCCCTTCTCCAGTGGATCGAATTCTGTCAGACCTCTCCACCATGACCCGCTCATCTTGGGTGGCCCCACGGGCATGGCTTAGTTTCATTGAGTTAGACAAGGCTGTAGTCCTAGTGTGATTAGATTGACTAGTTTTGTGTGATTATGGTTTCAGTGTGTCTGCCCTCTGATGCCCTCTTGCAATACCTACTGTCTTAACTTGGGTTTCGCTTACCTTGGACCTGGGGTATCTCTTCATGGCTGCTCCAGCAAAGCGCAGCCACTGCTCCTTACCTTGGAGGAGGGGTATCTCCTCACTGCCGCCCCTCCTGACCTTGAACGTGGAATAGCTCCTCTAGGCCCTCCTGTGCCCACACAGCCACCGCTCCTTGAGGTGGTGTTGCTCCTTCCGGCCACCGCCCCTGGCCTCGGGATGGGGTAGGTCCTCCCGGCCGCCGCCCCTGGCCACGGACGCAGGGTACCTCCTCTTGGCTGCCGCCCCTGACCTCTGACGTGAGGTAGCTCCTCTCGGCCGTTCCTGCACCATCACAGCCTGGCACTCTTGGCTGCTGCCCCTGACCTTGGATGTGGGGTAGCTCCCCTCGGTCACTCTAAGTGTGCCGGTCACAGCCGCCCGTGCTAAGTGCGCCGGTCGCAGCTGCCTGCGCTAAATCCTGAAAGATGATGCTGTGAAAATGCTGCACTCAATATGTCAGCAAATTTGGAAAACTCAGCAGTGGCCACAGGACTAGAAAAAGTCAGTTTTCATTCCAATCCCAAAGAAAAGCAATGCCAAAGAATGCTCAAACTACTGCACAATTGCACTCATATCACACGCTAGTAAAGTAATGCTCAAAATTCTCCAAGCCAGGCTTCAGCAATATGTGAACCGTGAACTTCCAGATGTTCAAGTTGGATTTAGAAAAGGCAGAGGAACCAGAGACCAAATTGCCAACATCCCCTGGATCATTGAAGAAGCAAGAGAGTTCCAGAAAAACATCTATTTCTGCTCTATTGACTATGCCAAAGCCTTTGACTGTGTGGATCACAATAAACTGTGGAAAATTCTGAAAGAGATAGGAATACCAGACCACCTGACCTTCCTCTTGAGAAATTTGTATGCAGGTCAGGAAGCAACAGTTAGAACTGGACATGGAACAACAAACTGGTTCCAAATAGGAAAAGGAGTACGTCAAGGCTGTATATTGTCACCCTGCTTACTTAACTTATATGCAGAGTACATCATGAGAAACGCTGGGCTGGAAGAAGCACAAGCTGGAATCAAGATTGCTGGGAGAAATATCAATAACCTCAGATATGCAGATGACACCACCCTTATGGCAGAAAGTGAAGAGGAACTAAAAAGCCTCTTGATGAAAGTGAAAGAGGAGAGTAAAAAAGTTGGCGTAAAACTCAACATTCAGAAAACGGAGATCACGGCATCTGGTCCCATCACTTCATGGGAAATAGATGGGGAAACAGTGGAAACATTGTCAGACTTTATTTTTGGGGGCTCCAAAATCACTGCAGATGGTGATGGCAGCCATGAAATTAAAAAATGCTTACTCCTTGGAAGAAAAGTTATGACCAACGTAGATAGCATATTGAAAAGCAGAGACATTACTTTGCCAACAAAGGTCCGTCTAGTCAAGGCTATGGTTTTTCCTGTAGTCATGTATAGATGTGAGAGTTGGACTATGAAGAAAGCTGAGCGCCGAAGAATTGATGCTTTTGAACTGTGGTGTTGGAGAAGACTCTTGAGAGTCCCTTGGACTGCAAGGAGATCCAACCAGTCCATTCTGAAGGAGATCAGCCCTGGGATTTTTTTGGAAGGAATGATGCTAAAGCTGAAACTCCAGTACTTTGGCCACCTCATGCGAAGAGTTGACTCATTGGAAAAGACTCTGATGCTGGGAGGGATTGGGGGCAGGAGGAGAAGGGGACAACAGAGAATGAGATGGCTGGATGGCATCACCGACTTGATGGACATGAGTTTGAGTGCACTCCAGGAGTTGGTGATGGACAGGGAAGCCTGGCGTGCTGCAATTCATGGGGTTGGAAAGAGTCGAACACAACTGAGCGACTGAACTGAACTGAACTGAGGTTGGTCATAACTAGAAGTAGAAAGTGGTAGAAGGTGGATGGAAGCAAACTCGTCTGCAATTTCCTGAGTCCTTATTCTTGTTTTGTCTTCTGGAAGATGTAGTTTTCTTGCTAATGTTTCTTATGAGTAGGGTGGCCATGTTTGTTTGTTTGTTTGTTTTTAATTCTTGAAACCTGAAAGCTCAGTACTATACAGGAAAATGTTAGATTGGATCATATGCCAGGAAAAAGGCTTCCATCTGGACCCTCAGGTGACACTTGGACACATTTGCCAATAGTGAAGCTAGGAATGATTTCTGCTCCAGTATGGTAGAGCAGCTTGTATTAGGCAATCTTTCTATTGATAACACTCACCTCTGGGACTCAGACAGTACAGAATCTATCTGCAATGCAGGAGATCTGGGTTCCATCCTTGGGTCGGGAAGATCCCATGGAAAGGGGAATGGCAACCCACTCTGGTATTCTTGCCTGGAGAATTCCATGGACAGAGGAACCTGGCGGGCCACAGTCCATAGGGTCACAAAGAGTCGGACGTGACTGAGCGACTCACAGCTCACTTCACTTTTTTTGCCTCTGGGCAAAACGTAAAGAACACCTAACAGAAAGCACTGACCAGAAGGGACTTTCCTGGTGGTCCAGTGGTTAAAGAATCTGCCCTGCAGTACAGGGGACTCAGCTTTGATCCCTGGTTAGGAAAGTAAAATCCCACATTCCTCAGAGCAACTAAGGCAGCACACCGCAACTAGAGAATGCATACACGCATGGCCTGACACAACAGAGATCCCTTGTGCCGCAGCTGAGACCCCAGGCAGCAAATACACAAGGAAATAGATATTTTTAAAAAAGGAAGGAAGAAAGCATTGAACAAAGACTCAAACCAGAAAAATTCTGGAGCGGAGTCCATCCTGAGAATAATGGAATTGTTCTGAGGGGACTTTCCATTTTCTTGCCTTCTAACTTGAGGAAGACTGTATGATACACCATGGAGGGTGCCTAGAACTCCTGAAAATTTTACTTAGGTTCTATTTGGGATAGAGACTTAAAACTTGTGTAAGGTTTTGTGAGATTGGGGTGCAGAAGCCACTTTCATTTCACTGCATAACTGTTTGCAAACCCAGATTTAGAGTCCTTTTTCATTTTTCTGAATCTGACTACAATAACATAAAAAGTCAACACTATCCTCAATCAGACTGAACCAGAGCCACTGTTCACATATGTGTTGCCGCTGTAAGAATTAGAAAACACCACCTCTTGGGGAAGATGACCTGCATGGAGGATTGTAGGCAATCAAACTACAAAACTATGTTTAGGGCCACTGCAGAGTACATCTTCAGGTTGACTTTGTGAATATATATTCAGATTCTTTGCCATTATAGGTAACTATAAAATATTGAATATAATTCCTTGTTCTATACAGCAGGTCTTTCTTGATTGTCTATTTTTTATGTAATAGTGTATATCTATTCATCCAAACTGTTAATTTATCCCCACCCACCTTTCCCCTTTGTGCTTAGTTACTCAATTGTGTCTGACTCTTTGTGACCCCATGGGCTGTGGCCCAAGAGGCTTTTCTGTCCATGGATTCTCCAGGCAAGAATACTGGAGTGGGTCATCATTCCCTTTTCCAGGGAATCTTCTGGACCCAATGATTGAACCCAGGTCTTGTGCGTTTCAGGGACATTCTTTACCATCTGACCCACCAGGGAAACCCTAATTGGTAACCATACATTTGTTTTCTATGTCCGTGAATCTGTTTCTGGCCTTGTAAATAAGTTTGGTTGTGTCACGTTTTCAAATTCCTCCTATGCGTGATATCCTATGATATTTGTCTCTCTCTGTCTGACTTTTTTCACTTCGTGTCATAATCTCTAGGTCCATCTATAAAATGTCATTCTTGGATCATTGTGTGTGGCCCTTTTCTGCTGATCTCTGACCGAGAGGAAAACTGTAACTCAGAAATCTCCCTGAAGTCACAGTTAGTCTTCAAGGGCATAAACATTTGAAACACATTTCAAATGCTACGGATGTATAGATTTTGTAGAGTACAACTTGTTGTCCTAGGACTCTCAATATCCTAAGATTCAATAAGCATCATCGTTTTGGAAAATGGTTTTATCTAAGTTCCATTCTGAAAGAACACTTTTGTTTTATCTGTAAATGTAGCTGATTTTCTATCTGTGTATGTCCTTTGCAAAAAATGTTGAGGTTGTACTGTCAGAATTTTGAGGATAGTCATTTTCTTTCGGGTCGTGGGAACCCAAGGGGAAGTCACTTTGGCCGGCCTTACAAGGATATTGCAAGTTCTGCATGTTTTCTGTTGTTGCCCATAACAAATTGCCACAAACTCAATGGCTTAAAGCAACACAAACCTTGTAGGTCCAAAGTCTGATGAGCGTCTCACCAGGCTGATGGCTCCATTCCCTCCTGGAGGCTCCATTTCCTGCTCCTTTGAGCAACTGCTTGCAGGATTCAGGTCCTTACGGTTAGTCGTAGAAACTGTTTCCTTGTTAACTCAGCTCAGAGCTGTCCCCAGCTTCTAGAAATCTTCACATTCCTTGGCTCTTTTCCTATGCCTCCTTCTTCAAAGCCACTGATGGCAAACTGAGTCCTTCTCAAGCCCTACTTCTGTGACTCCATCTTTCCCCTCTTCTTCCACTTTTAAAGCCTCATGTGATTAAAACATGCTCTCCTGGATAATCTAGTGAATTTCCTCCTCTCCAGCTTCTTAACCTTAATCACATCTGCCAGGTTTTCACCTTTGTCGTCTAATGGAGCATTTTCACTGGGGCTTCCCAGGTGGCTCAGTGGTAAAGAATCTACCTGCTAATGAGGAGATACAGGTTTGATCCCCTGGGCAGGAAGATCCCCCGGAGGAAGAAATGGCAACCTGTCGAGTATTCCTGCCTGGAGAATCCCATAGACCGAAGAGGCTGGCAGACTACACAAGGGGTCACAAAAGAATTGGACACAACTGAGTGACTGGGCATGCATGCATATATTCACTGGTACCTGGAATTAGGGTCTGGATATACGTAAGGGACAACAAACTGTGGGAAATTCTTAAAGAAATGGGAATACCAGACCACCTGACCTGCCTCCTGAGAAACCTCTATACACATCAAGAAGCAACAGTTAGAATGAGACATGGAACAACAGACTGGTTCCAAATTGGGAAAGGAGTCCATCAAGACTGTATATTGTCACCCTGTTTACTTAACTTATATGCACAGTATATCATGCAAAATGCTGGGCTGGATGAAGCACCAGCTGGAATCAAGACTGCTGGGAGAAATATCAGTAACCTCAGATTTGCAAATGACACCACCCTTAATGGCAGAAATCAAAGAGATACTAAAGAACCTCTTGATGAAGGTGAAAGAGGAGAGTGAAAAAGCTGGCTTAAAACTCAACATTCAGAAAACTAAGATCATGGCATCCGGTTCCATCACTTTATGGCAAGTAGATGGGGAGACAATAGAAACAGTGACAGACTTTCTTTTCTTGGGTTCCAAAATCACTGTGCATGGTGACTCCAGCCATGAAATTAGAAGATGCTTGCCCCTTGGGAGGAAAGCTAAGACAAACCTAGACAGCATATTAAAAAGTAGAGACATCACTTTGCCGACAAAGGTCTGTATAGTCAAAGCTACCAGTAGTCATGTATGGATGTGAGAGTTGAAAGGCTGGGCACTGAAGAATTCATGCTTTCATACTGTGGTGTTGGAGAAGACTTCTGAGAGACCCTTGGGCAGCAAGGAGATCAAACCAGTTAATTCTAAAGGGAATCAACCCTGAATATTCATTGGAAAGACTGATACTGAAGCTGAAGCTCCAATACTTTGCACCTGATGCAAAGAGCTGACTCACTGGAAAAGACTCTGATGCTGGGAAAGATTGGAGGCAAAAGGAGAAGGGGGCAACAGAGGATGAGATAGCTGGATGGCATCACCAACGCAGTGGACTGGGTTTGAGCAAACTCCAGGAGACAGACAGTGGAGGACAGGGAAGCCTCGTGTGCTGCTGTGTGAAGTCACAAAGAGCTGGACATGAGTGAGTGACTGAACAACAGCAGCAACATACATGGGGAGGGTCGGGGGTACATCATCTCCCTACCCAAACCCTCAGAGGTTCTGCCCTAATTGCATTCTTAGCTTAATTTATTGGGGAAACATTTAATGAATCTTGAGTTTACAATAATATGTATACAGATGAGTGCATTCTAACTCCTTCCTAGGTGCGAGGAACCAGAACCAGAGTGATGCTTACAGGTACACACTGAATTCATTATAAATGCCAATTTCTTTAGCCAACCTTCTTAAAAATAGAGACAATGGCTTTCACCACAGATCCCTAATTCCAGGCTGTCTATGTCACACATAACAAGCACTCAGCAAGTATTGCTGAATTTATTAATTCTAAAAATATAGATTATGCATTTATGTAATGCCAAATATGTGTCAACTAAAAAAAATGTACAACCTAAAAGTTGAGAGTTGTTTTTTATTCAGTGGATAAAACTGAGAACTTAAGCCTTCAGGACATAGCATCTCAGATTGTAATCACTCTCAGAGTCTGCTCCAAAGAGGCAAGGTGGAGAATTGGGACCTGGGGGAAGGCAGGGAGGGGCTAAGATATAAACAAAGATCAGGTAGTCAGAATGTCAAAAGATTACCATTAATTAAAGAAAATCAGACATCCCAAGTTAAGGAATTTAGCATTTTTCCATGTGTGGGAAGATGCAAGAGTCTGGGCTCACTGAAAGCATTCCTTTGATGTGCACTTCGGCTGTCTGGGCTGGTATCCTGCGCTCTCTTATCCTGATCTTTCCCAGGGCTCACCATGGGGTTAGGGGTGGCTGCAGTGTGTGATGGTTTGATGGGGACACTATGTTTCTGTCTTGAGTTCCCTCAGGGCTCACCTTGGGGATGGCTGTAACATGAGGGCTGGATGGCTGCAGTGCCCTTTGTTTACTGATATGGCCAGTAATAGTTTTCATTTACATATGATTCTAGATGTTTAGTAGATATTAGTGAAATAGACAAGCAGAATTCATACCCTTGTGAGGCTTACATTCTACAGGGCACAAAATATTTTAGTGAGGGCACATTCATCCTGTCGCTCACTGATGTAATGAACACATAAATGGATGAGGCTGAGTAAGTAAAGTAACAACTAATTGTCAGAGGCGGTGCTAGTGGTAAGGAACCTGCCTGTCAATGAAGGAGACGTAAGAGACCTGGGTTGCATCCCTGGGTTGGGAAGATGCCTGGAGGAGGGCATGGCAACCCACTCCAGCGTTCTTGCCTTGAGAATCCCATGGACAGAGGAGCCTGGCGGGCGACAGTCCAGGGTGTTGCAAAGAGTCAGGCACGACTGAGGCAACTTAGCACGCACCTACCTCTTTAAGAGTGTTGGCGGGCTTAAATGAAGTTTTATAAGATGAGATATCAGAGATTCTGAATGCCATGGCAGGGTGTTTACATCTTTTTTCATAGTTAAGGAAACAGGGAAAATTTTAAGCCGTGGTAAATTGACAAGATCTGTTTTTAGAAGGCTTCCCAGGTGGCCTAGTGGTAAAGAACCCACCTGCCAGTGCAGGAGACATCAGAGACGTGGGCTTGATCCCTGGTCAGGAAGATCTCTTGGAGGAGGGCATGGCAACCCATTCTAGTATTCTTGCCTGGAGAATCCCAAGGACAGAGGAGCCTGGTGGGCTACAATCCATGGGGTCACAAAGAGTCAGACATGACTGGAAATGACTTAGCAGCAGCAGCATTTTTTAGAAACATTTGATGGTAAAGTAGAAAATGGATCTGAGGATGAAAAGTGTAGAATAGTTTGACAAAAGTTTGAACTGAAACAATGACATTTGAAATAGAGCAGAGGGCATGGGCTCAAGAGATATTTACAAGACATAAATCTGGAGAAGGGGAAAGGGAAGCTGGCCTGGCATATGGTATACTGGCTGCGGCTAAGAACATACTTTTACAGTCTATTTGAATATAGGTGATAGTAACTCTCCTTAAATTAGCTTAATGAACAATATTTTTTTCCTGTTAACATATTGTACATACCCAGAGACACCTCCATGTAAAGTATTCCAGCATTTTGTATCACACTACTAATATAATAATGTACTGAGCATCTGTGAAACATATAGAATCCTTCAACTTTCAAACAGGGAACTTAATTATTCTTTTGGAAAGCAGTAGAATTTATGTGCAGAGCCATCAGAACTGAAAGCTTGACATGGGGAATTCAGCAGTTGAAATGCAACCAAGAACACATCAGAGGTGACCTACATAAAGAAACTTAGTACGAATGATTCCTCCTTTGGGGAATCTACTTTTGTTCTTTCTTGTTCAACTGGGGAGAGGGGAAAAAAAAAAAAAAAAAAAAAACCTGTCTGTAAAACTGCTGAGAAAGAAACTAGGGTGGAGAATTCAGAGAGCCCATTTGCATTGTGTCTGTGAGAATTTCCAGTAGTTAGGTTTTAGAACGTATTGATTTCATCTGACTATGTTTCTTTCTTTAATGACTTTGCAACGGTGGCTCTCTGGGGACTGTCTGGCCCATGTCCTGCGGGTGTGAAACCATTGATCAGGAAATATTCCTGCAGCAGGAAGGATCTGGAAGCATCCAGAAAATCCAGTGGAATCTTTGATGTGACAACCTGTTTCCTTACCCCTCTACTGACAGTTCAGAATCTTTTCACACTAAAAGAAAAAGGTGACCATGTTTAATGGTATACTTGCTGATATACATACATACACATACTCAAACGTACGGTAACCAAAAATTCAAACACATAAAACGTTTGTTCATATTACTGAGAGCTTGGGGATGACCAGAGATGCTTGGGATGACCTGGCTCAGCTGGCCGACAGGGATGGGTTGTTTGTTTGGCTGCATTGCGTCCTAGTTGTGGGTGGAATCTTCTCTGGTTGTGGCGTGAAGGCTCAGTAGTCATGTGCAGGCTTGGTTGCTCCTCGGCGTGTGGGATCCTACTTCACCAACCAGGGATCAAATCCCTGTCCCCTGCATTGCAAGGCAGATTCTTAACCTCTGGAGGACCGGGGAAGTCCCTCACTGGGAGTTTGAAGATCTAAGAATCAATTGCCAATAGTCTTGTGTCAAAATTAAATGTATTGCAAGATAAGAGATGATGAAGTTTTAATAGTTTCTACATAAAGCTGTACACACACACATACTGCTAAGGAAGGAAGCACGTAGAATCTCAGGTTCTTCCTAGGCCATGGAGATATGCTATACTCAGTAGCAATGGGCTGCTAGGAAGTTCTTTCAACTTCCAACTTTGGAGCTGTGACACATTAGAGCTGAAGACAGGTTAGTCTAATCCCCTCGTTTACACAGGCATGATGGTCACCAGAAAATTTTCCAAATTTTGAGAGCCTGAATAATTTCTGAGCTGGAATATAACTCAAATATCTTCTCCTGTTTGAAACATGTCTATTCAGTTTTCTTGTATTTATTCAGTTTTCAAATAGTGCTAATGTTTATATGGGGGTAGAAAGGGTGGCATTTGAGGAACTCAAAGTCCAGAATGAAATTCAGGAATCCATCTGTCTTTCTCTAGTCTTTATCTCTTGTCCTATTCTCTCCTGCTGTCATTCTGGCTATTATGTCACTCTGGGAAGTTTTATTCAAATAGTCTGCATATCTAGGTTTTATTCCTCCCAAATATCAAAACCCCTGGCCTTTTGCTTATCAAATAAAGATATTATGATAACCAGAGAGCTGATTTTTTAAAGAGTTGGAAATCCTTGAGGGAAAATTCCTGTATTTTTAAATTAAAATTTTAATATTTTATAAACACTTAATCTGTTTGCTGATCTTCATGCTCTAAGGAAGACAAACAGTCAAAACAAGCAAAATAAAAGGACTGCAAAGCACTGATTTTCTACAGTTGAAAGGTGAGGGAACTTGAAGAGTGAGGGTTATTTTTTTTTTCTTTGCCTAAAACTTCTTATTATTGTTGTGTTACCCATGAAGCTGTAGTATTCCAAACATGTTAGAAAGTGATATCAAAAAAACAAACTGATTGCACTAAGAACATATTCAACTTACTTTTATAATTTAAGGCTTCTACTTTCACCACTTGCTTAAAATTTGTCTTAAAAGGCACAGTTCCTGAGAAAGTTGAGGAAGATTGAAGAAATGACATGATGTCATTTCTAAGTCCCAACATTATTATGTTGAAAACAATGTTGTTGAAATAGTTCTTGCTATTATTCCTGGATCAAGAAATTAAGAACTAAATAGATCATGAACCACTTAAGGATAAGAGCCACGTCTTATTTAATTCTATTTAGTCTCTGGATTTTTACAGAGAATGTTCAACAGTTACTGTTCTCCTCAGTTGTCGTTGGCCCATATTTCAGATGTAGTAATTGGAAAGAATGAGAAAATACTATTTCTGACAATTTTTCCACTGCCCTCAATTGTATGGACCAATTTTCCATAGACCACTCAATGGCTTTGGATTTAAATGCTAAACCTTTAAATGGATTTAACAATACTGACCAACCATCAAGGATTGTTTCTAGGAATTAAAAATTATAGGAAAGAATTTTACAGAGAAAACTATGAAAAAAATTTAAGTAGCACTTGCATTCATTGTAAAACATACTTTAACACACATTGAAATTTTAGCCACAGTGTTATAATTCCAGTTCTCACTGAGTAATTATTTATAATTTTTCAGAAGGTATTATAGTTGAAAGGAAAAAAGAAAAAAAAATTCTTTTCTCACCTTTCTTTAAAGTATGAAATAAAACCAAAGTATTTCTGATTCTAATTCATTTCTTAACTTATTTCCATCCCCTTTCATGATTATAATCAAGGAAAAATGTGATGACTCTAAATGTTGTCACTAAAGGATGTGTTGTGTGGAGCTGCCTAGCACGGCTGGAAAGTATATGCATTTTAGACATAGGTCCAAATGCTAAATTGGCTCTTATTAACCTTGCAGTGGCCCCCCACTCCAGTACTCTCGCCTGGAAAATCCCATGGATGGAGGAGCCTGGTAGGCTGCAGTCCATGGGGTCGCTAAGAGTCGGACACGACTGAGTGACTTCACTTTCACTTTTCACTTTCATGCATTGGAGAAGGAAATGGCAACCCACTCCAGTGTTCTTGCCTGGAAAACCCCATGGAAGGAGGAGCCTGGTAGGCTGCAGTCCATGGGGTCGCTAAAAGTCGGACATGACTGAGTGACTTCACTTTCACGCATTGGAGAAGGAAATGGCAACCCACTCCAGTGTTCTTGCCTGGAGAATCCCAGGGACGACGGAGCCTGGTGGGCTGCCGTCTATGGGGTCGCACAGAGTCGGACACGACTGAGCGACTGAACTGAACTGAACTTAGTGACTAAACAACAACTAGGGCTACATGGAACAGTATTTTTTTCTTTTTTGAGCACTATCAGGGAATTTGAATAGGGGCTGTATGTTAGATTGGAATGTCACATGAAAGTAAAAATTCTTAGGAGTGAATCGTACAGCTCTACAGAAGGTCCTTGTTCTTCAGAGATTTATGCTGAATAATCAAGAGGGAAAGGGGTATTTGCTGCCTCTTTTAAATGTTTCAGTAAAAATCTGTGTATGTACCTCTGTGGGAGTTCAGAGAGACAAAGCGAGGTAAGACAAAATAGATGTAGCAAAATATTAAAAAGGGTGAATCTAGGCAAAGTAAAATGCAGATGTTTATAGAACTGTCCTTGTAACATTCCCAGAGGTTTGAAAGTTTTCAAACTAACAGATTGGGGAATGAAACAAATATTTGTTTATATTTTATACTGGTTAATATTCATGTATGGATGCTTCTCCAGAAAAGAAAGCTAACTCAAGTAAGGTCACAGAAATATGATGAAGATTGGAGTGTGGCTCAGTATCCATCTAACCCTTCAATCAAACATCACAGTCATTTTGAGATTTTATACACAGAATGAATAAATGAGGTCCTAAAGGACTTCCTTTACAAGGACTTCCCTGTAGCTCAAACAGTAAAGAATCTGCCTGCCACGCAGGAACTGCTGCTGCTACCGCTAAGTCACTTCAGTCATGTCCGACTCTGTGCGACCCCATAGACGGCAGCCCACCAGGCTCCCCCGTCCCTGGGATTCTCCAGGCAAGAACACTGGATTGGGTTGCCATTTCCTTCTCCAATGCATGAAAGTGAAAAGTGAAAGTGAAATCGCTCAGTCGTGTCCAACTCTTAGTGACACCATGGACTGCAGTCTACCAGGGTCCTCCATCAATGGGATTTTCCAGGCAAGAGTACTGGAGTGGGGTGCCATTGCCTTCTCTGCCATGCAGGAAACCAGGATTCTATTCCTGGGTTGGGGATTTCCTCTGGAGAAGGGAATGGCAATCCACTCCAGTATTCTTACCTGGAGAATTCCATGGACAGAGAAGCCTGGTGGGCTACAGTCCGTGGGGTCGCAAAAAGTCGGACATGACTGAACAACTAACATACATACTCATATAGGGCTTCCCAGGTGGCTTAGTGGTAAAGAATCTGCCTGTCAGTGCAGGAGATACAGGAGATGTGGCTTTGATCCCTGGGTGGGGAAGAGCCCCTGGAGGAGGAAATGGCAACCCATTCCAGTATTCTTGCCTGGAAAAATTCCATGGACAGAAGAGCCTGGCAGGCTACAGTCCATGGGCTTGCAAAGAGTCGGACATGATTGAGCGAATGAGCGTACACGAATGCGTGCACCATATAGCACAGAAAACTGTATTCAGTATCCTATGAGAAACCGTATTGGAAAAGAATGTTTCGTTTCATTCTTCTCTTATCCTTTCCATCAGCACCCCACGTGCTGCCCCTTCTGACAGTGTTTAGATGCCCTTCCTCTCCACCCTTATCCAACCATCACCAGCACGGTCGCCTGGCAGCAAAGGTGGTCGTTGCCTCTCTCTGCTGTCACCCTGCCCTCCCTTAACCTGCTCCCCAAAATGGTCACAGTGACTTTCTAAAACTGTCAAGTACTTGGCACTTCCCCGGTGGTCCGCTGGTTAAGACTGCATTCTTCCAGTGGCAGGGGCTCAGGTTTGATCCCTGGTTAAGGAACCAGGATACTGTGTGTACTTTGGTGCAGCACCCTCCCCAATAAAAACCTAAAAAAATTTTTTTTAATTCAAAAAAAGAAAAAAATGGAAAACAAACAAAAAGCCACTGCAGTGTCTTTAGCAACTAGAATGGTACCTGCCCCATCCAAGTTCTCAAGAAATAATGAATGAATTAAAGAGAAATGAGTGTTCTGTAGATGATATGGCACTCTATCTGTGAGAGTCCAGAATCTATGCTTAAAAAAAAAAAAGATCATGGCATAGAGAATTGACCACATAGACGATGCAAGAACCAAGGAACCAAACGTGACTCTGTGAGACGGTCAACCTCAGGACATCACCATCGCCCTGGCCGAGGCAGATGGGAAAACGTAACTGCTGTGAGCCCGCATCAGTGCCAGTGCCAGGTCATAAGAGCTGAAACACCAGAGAAGCTCCTTGCTGATTGAAAGGTCTCCAAAAGTGAGGAGGAGGGAGGGATGAGGTTTTTCTCCTCCTTGCTGTCGAGTCTCCAGCCAGATGGAAGCCAGGCAGAGGCCAGCAGGCCCAGGAGCCTGGGAAACAGAGTCTGTGCACCAAGGCACTCCTCTTTTGGGGCCAAGGGCCTGCAAGGGGCCAACAGGAGGGCAGCCTGGTCGGGGACCTGCTGCATGGGCACCTTTCACTGAATGAGTGAAAGCACGTAAACTCAGGAGCACTTGTTCTCCATCAGTGCAGCTCTTTTCCCATTAATAGTGGAGGGGCCAGGATCGCTTCAGAGTTTCCAGAATACCCGGTACTGGGAAAAATGATGTATCCATTGTGTTTTTTCCAGATGAGCAATTGACCCCATTGCTTTTTTTTTTTTTTTTAAGATTTTTAAAATGTTTCCTTTATTTATTTTTAAACATTTATGTATGTATGTATGTGTGTGTGTGTATATAGATACATACAGCCAAACACAGGCTGCACCCGGTGTTAGCTGAGGCACATGGGATCTTTGATCTTTGTTGCAACATGCAGGGCTTTTTTTTGTTGTTATTATTGTTGTTAGTTGCAGAATAATCTTTACTTGTGTCTTGTGGGATTATTTTTCTAGTTTTGGCATGTGAGCTCTTACTTGCAACATGTGGGATCTAGTTCCCTGAGCAGGAATTGAACCCAGGCCCCCTGCCTTGGGAGTGTGGAGTCTTAGCTACTTGACCACCAGAGAAGTCCCCCGTTGTTTTAAATTTGGAGCTACTTTCCTGAAAAGATATCTAGAGGTTAACAAAAATCATAGTTATCATCTTATTAAAGAAATGTAACATATTTTAAATCCTGTGTTTCCTGACTTGTTGGGTACCCTGTAGTGTTTTGGCCCACATCTTTCTAAATCTAAGTAGGGTCATCATTAGCAAGTGAACATCACCAGGTGGGGATTATACTTAATCATATATTGCATTTATTCCAATCCACTTGAACACTAGAATTTGTTTTTATTATAATTTGCAAGGACAAATGTCAGTAATTGGAGGCCATGTGGATCCTGACTGTTTCATGTCCTTGAAGCCCCTGGCCCAGCTGTGAGATGGGAAGGGACTAAAGCCAGTGGAGGCTCAGCTCCTTCTAAGAGTTTCACACCAGCTCTCCTCTTCCCTCCACGCCTGCCTCCCCACCCAGCCCCCCAGTTCTCACTGTTCCTTTACAGATGTCAAAAAAAATAGAAAATTCAAGGTTTCATTTCCTCCTTGTGCCATCTTTCCAGCAGCTACTCTCATCCCTCTCAAATATCATGAAAGAAAGCAAAATACAGAAAACATCCCAGAGAAGCAGCTGTTTCAAGGCAAGGTGAAAGTGAAAGTTGCTCAGTGGTGTCCAACTCTTTGCAACCCCATGGACTGTATCCTGCCAGGCTCCTCTGTCCAAGGACTTCTCCAGGCCAGAATACTGGAGTGGGTAGCCATTCCCTTCTGCAGGGGATCTCCCAAGCAGGAATTGAACTGAGGTCTCCAGCATTGCAGGTGGATTCTTTACCAGCTGAGTCACCAGGAGAGCCCAAGAATACTGGAGTGGGTAGCCTATCCCTTCTCCAGGTTATCTTCCCTACCCTGGAATCAAACCAGGATCTTCTGCATTGCAGGCAGGTTCTTTACCAGCTGAGCCACCAGGGAAGCCCCCAAGGCAAGGTACACTTCTACAAAAAGAAAATACATGAGTTTCTATTTTGGTACTAAAACTGAATCTAGCCTCTGTACCCTGACACTGAATTAAATCTTAGAGTGAGAGAGTTTTGGGTGAAGCAGAAATGAATAGCTTTATTGCTTTGCCAGGCCAAGGGGGCCACAGCAGGCTCATGCCCCCCAGAACTGTGTGTCCTGACTTGAAGTGGGCAGGAAAGAGTTTTACAGGAATGGTTCATGGAGGTGTTATCAGCTAATGGACACTCTTCTGAATGGCTAGTGTTGAGGTAATCGGGAGTCAGCATCATCCACCTTCTGGTTTTGACTGGTCTGGGGTCCCAGGGCTTGTGGGCCACATACAGTTACTTCTCCCACCTGGTGGGGGTTTCAGTACCTGCAAAACAACTCAAATATTTTGTTCCTACTCATATCCCTTAAAGGGGCACCAGGACCCTGACCCAAGGCTGCACTGCTCTTTCTTGACTGCTCCTCCCTTGTCTCTGCAACTTCTCTCTTCCCTGATTAGGAATGATTCAGATCTGCCAGTTGGAAGGTCTTGACACTGGAAAGGTCCTGGAGGCTGAATGAAGCCCATTTCCTGTAATCAAGAAATGGGGAACACAAGAAGGCTTTTGTGGTACCTGCTTGGTACCCTGTACAGGGCAGACACAGAGTCTACATAAGGTTCCACTTCCCCTGGCTCAATAAATGAGAGATGGGCAGATAGAGGAGACACACGGACAGGGGACATTAATGTACATTTTAAGTAATGGGTCGGACGTGTATAAATCATGGAAGGAGTGTCATACAAAATAGTGAATGAAATATTTATATATTCTCCTGAAGCTTAGCTTATGTTCAGGGGGCGCTGCCCTAGAGACGTGGATCTCCCCTTTGTTCTGAATCTATTTTTTCGCTTGCTCTGATACAGCTGTCAGCTTCACAATCTCTCTGAAGTTGATTAGATCAGAAAGCAGAGACAGCCCTGTCCAGAATGACCAAAGCCCAACATCAAGGTTGTGGGGATTCCAGGCTTATGGTCTGTATCCTGAAGGTGCTTTTGTTCTGTGGGCCTCTGCATAGATCTCTGAATTTTAGTGCTGCCGCATTTGTATGTTATTTGTGTTCCAAGCAGGACAGCAGGATGTGCATACACTTCCATAAAATCTAGCTTGAAACTGGCAGTCAGATTCATGGAGCTCGGTTGTAATTATGTTCCCATCAATGCTCAGCTAAAAGCAGGAGGCTTTTGTTTTGCTTGTTTTAATAAAACCAAACATTTGACTTTAAGGAAATAAGTTGTTACCTGTTGAGAACATCTTTGGACCTGCTGTTGGAATGATTTAGTGTTTCTAAAACATAGGTGTAGGTGAACCTCCATGCAGATTCTTTTCTGTCTGAAAGTCAGATCTATACAAACTGCTATAAAGATGAGATACTATGCTAAATGATTTTCAGCCACTATTTAATTTAACTTACAAAAAAACCTGAGGAGGGCAATTGTCCTCAGTGTCATCTTACAGATATGGAGATTGAGGCTTACAGACATCTTCCCCACACGTTGTTTAGCTATCAGAATAGGTTCTGATCCAAGTCCATTTGAGCACAAAGCCACAGAAAGGGTAGCATTTTAGTGAGCATTACTCATTCATCCCATTTGTGGATCACTGCTTTGTCATGGTGAAGGACTTTGCATGACTCAGTGAAGTTATGAGCCATGCCATGCAGGGCCATCCAAGACAGATAGGTCATAGGGAAAGGTTCTGACAAGACATGGTCCACTGGAGGAGACAATGGCAAACATTCCAGTATTTTTGCCACAAGAAGTCCCATGAACAATATGAAAAGGCAAAAAGATATAACACCAGAAGATGAGCTACTGGGGAAGAGTAGAAGGCAATTACTAATAGCTTCAGAAAGGATGAAACACCTGGGCCAAAATATAAATGCTCAGTTGTGAGTGTATCTGCTGGTGAGAGTAGCCTGATTCTATAAAGAACAATATTGTATCAGTTCAGTTCAGTCACTCAGTCGTGTCTGACTCTTTGTGACCCCATGAATCACAGCACGTCAGGCCTCCCTGTCCATCACCAACTCCCAGAGTTCACTCAGACTCATGTCCATCGAGTCAGTGATGCCATCCAGCCATCTCATCCTCTGTCATCCCCTTCTCCTCCTGCTCTCAATCCCTCCCAGCATCAGAGTCTTTTCCAGTGAGTCAGCTCTTCGCATGAGGTGGCCAAAGTACTGGAGTTTCAGCTTCAGCATCATTCCCTCCAAAGAAATCCCAGGGCTGATCTCCTTCAGAATGGACTAGTTGGATCTCCTTGCAGTCTAAGGGACTCTGAAGAGTCTTCTCCAACACCACAGTTCAAAAGCATCAATTCTTCGGTTCTCAGCTTTCTTCACAGTCTAACTCTCACATCCATACATGACCACTGGAAAAACCATAGCCTTGAAGAACTTGGAATATTATGTTCATGAATCAAGGTAAATTGGGCATGGTCAAGCAGTAAATGAACTTCCCAGGTGGTCCTCATGCTAAAGAACACAGCTGCCAATTCAGGAGACATAAGAGACATGAATTTGATCCCTGGGGTGGGAAGATCCCCTGGAGAAGGAATGTACAATATTCTTACCTGGAGAATTCCATGGACAGAGGAGACTGGTGGGCTACAGTCCATGGGGTTGCAAAGAGTCAAACATGACTGAAGCAACTTAGCACTCATGCACAAGCAGTAGATGGCAAGAGCAAACATCAACATCTTAGGAATCACTAAACTAGAATGAATGGGAATGGGCAATTTAATACAGATGACCATTATATCCACTACTATGGACAAAAATCCCTTAGAAGAAATGGAGTAGCCCTCATGGTCAACAAAAAAGTGGGTGCAATTTTAAGAACGACAGTATGATCTCAGTTTGTTTCCAAGGCAGACCATTCACCATGATAGTAATCTGAGTCTATGCCCCAACCACTAATGCTGAAGAAGCTGAAGTTGACGGGTTCTATAAAGACCTACAAGACCTTCTAGAACTAACATCAAAAATAAAAAGATGTCCTTTTCATCATAGGGGACTGGAAAGCAAAAGTAGAAAGTCAAGAAATACCTGGATTAACAGGCAAGTTTGGCCTTGGAGTACAAAGTGAAGCAAGGGAAAGACTAACAGAGTTTTGTCAAGAGAACACACTGGTCACAGCAAACACCATCTTCCAACAACACAAGAGACGATTCTACACATGGACGTCACCAGATGGTCAATACTGAAATCAGATTGATTATATTCTTCATAGCCGAACATGAAGAAGCTCTATACAGTCAGCAACAATAAGACCTGTATCTGACTGTGGCTCAGCTCCTTATTGCAAAATTCAGGCTGAAATTGAAGAAAGTAGGGGAAGCTACTAGGCCATTCAGACATGACCTAAATCAAATCCCTTATGATTATATGGTGGAGGTGACAAATAGATTCAAAGGATTAAATCTGGTAGACAGAAGACCTATGGACAGAGGTTTGAACATTGTATAGGAGGTAGAGACCAAAACCATCCCCAAAAAAGAAATGCAATAAGTCAAAGCAGTTGTCTGAGGAGGCTTTATAATTAGCTGAGAAAAGAAGTGAAGCAAAAGGCAAGAGGAAAGGGAAAGATATATCCAATTGAATGTAGAGTTCCAAATAACACGGAAGAGAGAGAAGAAGGCCTTCCTAAGTGAACAATGCAAAAAAAAAAAAAAAAAGAGAGAAAACAATAGAATGGGAGAGATGAGATATCTCTTCACAAAAATTTAGGCTATCAAGGGAACATTTCATGCAAGGATGGGCAGGATGAAGGACAGAAAGTGTAAAGAACAGAAGCAGAAGAGATTAAGAAGAGTTGTCAAGAATACACAGAAGAACTATACAAAAAAATCTTAACTCCTGGATAACCATGATGGTGTGGTCACTGACCTAGAGCCAAACATCCTGGAGTGTGAAGTAAAGTGAATCTTCAAAAGCATGACTATGAACAAAGCTAGTGGAGATGACAGAATTCCAGATGAGCTAGATAAAATCCTAAAATATTATGTTATTAAAATGCTATACTCAATATGTCAGCAAATTTGGAAAACTCAGCACTGGCCACAGGGCTGGAAAAGGTCAGTTTTCATCTCAATCCCAAACAAGGGCAATGCCAAAGTAGTTCAAACTACTGTACAATTGTGCTGATTTCACATGCTAGCAAGATTATGCTCAAAATCCCTTAAGTTAAGCTTCAGCAGTACATGAACTGAGAACTTCCAGATGTAAAAGCTGGGTTGAGAAATGGCAGAGGAATCAGAGATCAAATAGCCGACAATTGTTGGGTCATAGAGAAAGCAAAGGAATTCCACAAAAACATCTGCTTCATTGCTGTGCTAAAGCCTTTGACGTGTGGATCACAAGAACTGGAAAATTCTTTTTCTTTTAATTTTTTAATTATTATTATATTTTTTTACTTTACAATATTGTATTGGTTTTGCCATACATCAACATGCATCCACCACGGGTGTACATGTGTTCCCCATCCTGAACCCTCCTCCCACCTCCCTCCCCATACCATCCCTTTGGGTCATCCCAGTGCACCAGCCCCAAGCTTCCTGTATCCTGCATCGAACCTGGACTGGCGATTCATTTCTTATATGATATTATACATGTTTCAATGCCATTCTCCCAAATCATCCCCCCGGCCCTCTCCCACAGAGTCCAAAAGACTCTTCTATACATCTGTGTCTCTTTTGCTGTCTCGCATACAGGGTTGTCATTACCATCTTTCTAAATTCCATATATATGCGTTAGTGTACTGTATTGGTGTTTTTCTTTCTGGCTTACTTCACTCTGTATAATAGGCTCCAGTTTCATCCATCTCAAAGAGACAGAAATGCCAGACCACCTTACCTGTCTCCTGAGGAATCTTTATACTAGTCAGGAAGCAACAGTTAGAGCTAGACATGACACAACTGACTGGTTCATAATTGGGAAAGGAGTATGATAAGGCTGTATGTGTCCCTGTTTATTTAACTTTTATGCAGAATGCATCAAGGGGAAACGCTGGAGAGGATGAATCTCAAGCTGGAATCAAGATTGCCAGAAGAATAACAATAACCTCTGATATGCAAATGATACCACTCTAACGCCAGAAGGTGAAGAGGAAATGAAAGAGCCTCTTGATGAGGGTGAAAGAGGAGAGTGAAAAAGCTGGCTTGAAACTCAGCTTTCAAAAAATTAAAATCATTGCATCTGGTTCCATTACTTCATGGAAAATAGAAGGGGAAATATTAGAAGTAGTGATAGATTTTATTTTCCTGAGCTCCAAAATTACTGCAGATGGTGACTGTTCCCATGAAATGAAAAGACACTTGTTCCTTGGAAGAAAAGCTGTGACATAACTAGACAGCATATTAAAAAGCAGAGACATCACTTTGTTGACAAAGGTCTCTATAGTCAAAACTATAGTCTTTCCAATAGTCATGTATGGATGTGAGAGTTCGTCCATAAAGAAGGCAGCACACCGAAGAATGAATATTTTCTAATTGTGGTGCTGGAGAAGATTCTTGAGAGTCCCTTGGACAGCAAGGAGATAAAAGCAGTCAATCCTAAAGGAAATTAACCCTGAATATTCAATCCTAAAGAAGACCAAGCCAGGCTTCAACAGTACATGAACTGTGAACTTCCAAATGTTCAAGCTAGATTTAGAAAAGGCAGAGGAATCAGAAATCAAATTGCCAACATCCATTGGATCATCAAAAAAGCAAGAGAGTTCCAGAAAAACATCTACTTCTGCTTTATTGACTATGTCAAAGCCTTTGACTGTGTGGACCACAACTAACTCTGGAAAATCCTTCAAGAGATGGGAATACCAGACCACCTGACCTGCCTCCTGAGAAACCTATATGCAGATCAGGAAGCAACAGTTAGAACTGGACATGGAACAACAGACTGGTTCCAAATTGGGAAAGGAGTGCATCAAGGCTGTATACTGTCACCCTGCTTATTTAACTTCTGTGCAGAGTACATCATGAGAAATGCTGGACTGGAGGAAGCACAAGCTGGAATCAAGATTGCTGGGAGAAATATCAACCTCAGATATGCAGATGACACCACCCTTATGGCAAAAAGCAAAGAAGAACTGAAGAGCCTCTTGATGAAAATAAAAGAGAACAGTGAAAAAGTTGGCTTAAAACTCAACATTCAGAAAACTAAGATCATGACCTCTGGTACCATTGCATCAAGGCAAATAGATGGGGAAACAGTGTAAACAGTGACAGACTTTATTTTGGGGGGCTCCAAAATCACTGTAGATGGTGACTGCAGCCATGCAATTAAAAGACACTTGCTCCTTGGAAGAAAAGTTATGACCAACCTAGACAGTGTATTAAAAAGCAGAGATATTACTTTGCCGACAAAGGTCCATTTAGTCAAGGCTATGGTTTTCCAGTAGTCACGTACGGATGTGAGAGTTGGACTATAAAGAAATCTAAGCACCAAAGAATTGATGCTTTTGAACTGATGTGTTGGAGAAGACTCTTGAGAGTCCCTTGGACTGCAAAGAGATCCAACAAGTCCATCCTAAAGGAAATCAGTCCTGAATATTCATTGGAAGGATAGATGCTGAAGCTGAAACTCCAATACTTTGGCCACATGATGCGAAGAACTAATTCAGTGGAAAAGACCTGGATGCTGGGAAATATTGAAGGCAGGAGGAGAAGGGGACGACAGAGGATGAGATGGTTGGATGGCATCACCGACCCAATGGAAATGAGTTTGAGTAAACCCTGGGATATGGTGATGGAAGAGAAGCCTGGTGTGCTGCAGTCCATGGCATCACAAGGAGTCAGACATGACTGAACTGAACTGAAAGAAAGTCAACCCTGAATATTCGTTGGAAGGACTGATGCTAAAGCTCCAATACTTTGGCCACCTGATGCAAAGAGCCCACTCCTTGGAAGAGACCCTAATGCTTGGAAAGATTGAATGCAGGAGGAAAAGGGGGTGACAGAAGAAGAGATGGCTATATAGCATCACTGAGTCAGTGGACATGAATCTGAACAAACTCTGGAGATAGTGGTACGGGGAGCCTAGCATGCTTCATTCAGTCCATGGGGTCACAAAGAATCAGACAAGACTTATCAACTGAAGAACAGCAACACTGTCCTTCACAAAGATGTCTGTGGGTCATGTGACTATGGGTGCATCCCAGAATGCCTAGGGGCCTCTTTGGTGGTTAACCATCCTGCACACCAGCACTTCCCCTAGTCTTTGATTTCTCCTCCATCTTTTACCTTGTTGGTTCTAATCAGTTTATCTTGTATTTTTGAGCCATGTCATTCTTTTAAAGGTTGTGCCCTGTGTCTTTCCTATCTCACTACCTCTTTCTAGGAATTTTGCTTAAGTATCCAGAGGCCAAATCTAGGTACACAATTCCTTTAAACTGATATAATTGCAAGAAAAATGAGTAGGGGATACTGGGGGCCGGGTGGGTATCATATCCTAGATATTGACTATTTAAATGGCAGAATTCTCCCCATAGTTGTAGAATCTGCCCCTTAGTTCATTCTGAGAATCTGACATTAGATTTCTGTTATAGCTCTGAAAAAAACTCAATTTAGAACCAACAAAATGACTTTAGAAAACACACCATTTTTTTTTTTTTTTTTCTGAAATGCTCAGAGACTATACCTTCTGTTTTGTAGTTTCCGGAGGCATCTTGGCTGAATGGGATATGTATGAGTCCTTTCCATTTGCCAGGGGAAATAATTGAACAATTATGTAAATGTCTCAATGTATGTGACTGTTGTATTATTTTCTGTTTAGAGAAACTGGCTATTCAAATTGTTTTCTCTGCAGGAAAATGTTGTTTCCAATACGTGATATGTCTAAAGCACTCTTAAAAAACAATGGTACTCTTTCTGTCTTTGGGAATAGTTAAAGTGGGGTTTGGGGAAAGCAATGAGCTCTTTTCAAGAGACTGAATTCTAAAGAAGGTGCAAGAGTACAAAATATCATGCAAAGTAAATCCAGTCTTTCAGGACCATTCTCTGGAGATTAGGGTTGGAGAAGTAAATGGAGAGTGTGAGCAACATTCCCTCCAATTTGTAATATTGGATCAGTCCCATTTTAAACTGTAGTAATTTATTCTTCATTGAACCATGGAGATTAATTAATCCTTTGTTTTGCTGGATTAATGAGTAATCAATATGCCAAAGGGAAGGAAAAAGAGAGAATGATTTCTTCTCAAGGAACAAAGCATTTCAGGTGGCCAAGTCATCTTATCTTTTAGGTTTACAAAGCACACTGCAACCCAGATAAAATGTGTGGCATCAAGGAGATTTGAGCTCTTTAAAAAAAACCCAAAACTAGGATATCCTTGGTTTGTGTATTCCAGGTAGATTTAAGCCAGTGGGACAAATACTCTAAAATAACCAGTGTGTTGTGGCTGGACTCTGGTGGTCTACACTCTTCCCTTAAAACTTGTCAGTTTCTGCAGTTCTTTGACACGTTTATAGAATAAGAAGTCAGTTCCTCTGAGAGTCCCTCCCTAACCTGCAAAACCTAATTTTAACCATCCTCTTTTGCCACCAGCCGGCCCCTCTCAACCAATGCTTCTTTATTTTCTTCATGGTGCTTATTGCTATTGGAAATGGTCTAGTTAGCCTGTTCATGTACCTGCTTTTTGCCCATCCCACCCCCAAATGTAAGAGTAAGGACTTTGTCAGTTTTGTTCCCCATTGTATTCACTGAGTCTAGCGGGATTCTTGCACATAGAATCTCACCTGCCAAGTGATAAATATCTGAATGAATGAGTATCAGTGAGTGAATGAGTTTGTAATGGAATGGACTTGACCTGAAGTGGTTTATCTGAGCAAAACCAAAGATGGGAGAGATCAGGAAGGGCAACTTCAGTGGTTTAAAACCAAAGTAAGAGGTACTGAGAATGTCAAAGCACCTTAGGAAACTATACTTGGTCTCCAGAATAGCATTCAGCTCAGTTCAGTCGTTCAGTCATGTCCAACTCTTTGCGACAGCATGGACTGCAACACGTCAGGCCGCCCTGTCCATCAGCAGCTCCTGGAGTTTGCTCAAATTTGTGTCCATTGAATTGGTGATGCCATCCAACCATCTCATCCTCAGTCGTCCTCTTCTCATGCCTTCAATCTTTCCCAGCATCAGGGTCTCTTCAGATGAGTCCGTTTTTCACATCAGTTGTTGTTGCTAAGTCACTTCAGTCGTGTCCGACTCTGTGCGACCCCATAGACGGCAGCCCACCAGGCTTCCCCATCCCTGGGATTCTCCAGGCAAGAACACTGGAGTGGGTTGCCATTTCCTTCTCCAATGCATGAAAGTGAAAAGTAAAAGGGAAGTCGCTCAGTCGTGTCTGACTCTTCACGACTCCATGGACTGAGCCTACCAGGCTCCTCTGTCCATGGCATTTTCCAGGCAAGAGTACTGGAGTGGGATGCCATCAGAAACACCAAAGAATTGGAGTTTCCACTTCGGCATCAATCCTTCCAATGAATATTCAGGACTGATTTCCTTTAGGATGGACTGGTTGGATCTCCTTGCAGTCCAAGGGATTCTCAAGAATCTTCTCCAACCCACAGTTCAAAAACATCAACTGTTCAGTGCTCAGCTTTCTTTATAGTCCAACTCTCACATCCATACATGACTACTATGCTAAAGCCTTTCACATCTAGCCTTGACTAGATGGACCTTTGTCAGCAAAGTAATGTCTCTGCTTTTGAATATGCTGTCTAGGTTGGTCATAATTTTTCTTCCAAGGAGCAAGCGTCTTTTAATTGCATGGCTGCAGTCACCAACTACAGGGATTTTGGAACCCACAAAAATAAAGTCTGTCACTGTTTCCCCATCTATTTCCCATGAAGTGATAGGACCAGATGCCATGTTCTTAGTTTTCTGAATGTTGAGCTTTAAGCCAACTTTTTCACTCTCCTCTTTCACTTTCATGAAGTATCTCTTTAGTGTTTTTCTTCATTTTCTGCTATAAGGGTGGTGTCATCTGCATATCTGAGGTTATTGATATTTCTCCTGGCAATCTTGATTACAATTGTGCTTCATCCAGCCCAGTGTTTCTCATGATGTACTCAGCATGTAAGTTAAATAGTCAGGGTGACAATATACAGCCTTGATGTACTCCTTTTCCTATTTGAAACCACTTTGTTGTTTCGTGTCCAGTTCTAACTGTTACTACTTGATCTGCATACAGGTTTCTCAAGAAGCAGGTCAGGTGGTCTGGTATGCCCATCTCATGAAGAATTTTCCAGAGTTAGTTGTGG
Organism: Bos mutus; assembly: GCF_027580195.1. Classification (NCBI taxonomy): domain Eukaryota; kingdom Metazoa; phylum Chordata; class Mammalia; order Artiodactyla; family Bovidae; genus Bos; species Bos mutus. The sequence goes on from NC_091638.1 coordinate 4,054,209, forward strand.
TCCACACAGTGAAAGGCTTTAGCATAGTCAATAAAATAGAAATAGATGTTTTTCTAGAACTGTCCTGCTTTTTTGATGACCCAGCAGATGTTGGCAATTTGATCTCTGGTTCTTCTAACTTTTCTAAAACCAGCTTGAATGTATTTAAGTTCACGGTTCACATACTGTTGAAACCTGGCTTGAAGAATTTTGATCATTACTTTGATAGCATGTGAGATGAGTGCGATTGTGAAGCAGTCTGGACATTCTTTGGCATTGCCTTTCTTTGGGACTGGAGTGAAAACTGACCATTTCCATTCCTGTGGCCACTGCTGAGTTTTCCAAATTTGCTGGCACATTGAGTGCAGCACTTTCACAGCATCATCTTTTAGGATTTGAAATAGCTCAACTGGAATTCCATCACCTTCAATAGCTTTGCTCATAGTGATGCTTCCTAAGGCCCACTTGACTTCACATTCCAGGATGTCTGGCTCTAGGGTAGTGATCACACCATTGTGATTATCTGGGTCATGAAAGTATTTTTTTGTATAGTTCTTCTGCGTATTCTTGCCACCTCTTCTGAATATCTTCTGGTTCTGTTAGGTCCATACCATTTCTGTCCTTTGTCAAGCCCATCTTTGCATGAAATGTTCCCTTTGTATCTCCAATTTTGTTGAAGAGATCTCTGCTACTGCTGCTAAGTCACTTCAGTCATGTCTGACTCTGTGCAACCCCATAGATGGCAGCCCACCAGGCTCCCCCGTCCCTGGGATTCTCCAGGCAAGAACACTGGATTGGGTTGCCATTTCCTTCTCCAATGCATGAAAGTGAAAAGTGAAAGTGAAGTTGCTCAGTCGTATCTGACTCGTAGCGACCCCAGACTCGTAGGACTGTAGCCTACCGGGCTCCTCCATCAATGGGATTTTCCAAGCAAGAGTACTGGAGTGGGGTGCCATTGCCTTCTCCGAAAGAGATCTCTAGTCTTTCCCATTCTATTGTTTTCCTCTATTTCTTTGCATTGATCAAAGTCTTTCCCATTCTATTGTTTTCCTCTATTTCTTTGCATTGATCACTGAGGAAGCCTTTCTTATCTCTCCTTGCTATTCTTTGGAACTCTGCATTCAAATAGGTACATCTTTCCTTTTCTCCTTTGCTTTTCACTTCTCTTGTTTTCACAGGTATTTCTAAGGCCTCCTCAGACAACAGTTTTTCTTTTTTGCATTTCTTTTTCTTGAGGATAGTCTTGATTTTTGCCTCCTGTACAATGTCACGAACCTCCATCCATAGTTCTTCAGGCACTTTCTCTATCAGATCTTTTCCCTTGAATCTATTTGTCACTTTCACTGTACAGTTGTAAGGGATTTGATTTAGGTCATCCCTGAATGGTCTAGTGGTTTTCCCTACTTTCTTTAAGTCTGAATGTGGCGATCAGGAGTTCATGATCTGAGCCACATTCAGCTCCTGGTCCTGATTTTGCTTGCTTTGTGGACCTTCTCCACTTTTGGCTGCAAAGAATATTATCAATCTGATTTCAGTATTGACCATCTGGTGATGTCCATGTGTAGAGTCTTCTCTTGTATTGTTGGAAGAGGGTGTTAGCTATGCCCAGTGCATTCTCTTGGCAAAACTCGACTAACCTTTGCCCTGCTTCATTCTGTACTCAAAGGCCAAATTTGCCTGTTACTCCATGTGTTTCTTGACTTCCTACTTTTGCATCCCAGTTCTCTATAATGAAAAGGACAACTTTTTTGGGTGTTAGTTCTAAAAGGTCTTGCAGATCTTCATAGAACCATTCAACTACAGTTTCTTCAGCATTACTGGTTGGGGCATAGACTTGGATTACTGTGATATTGAATGGTTTGCCTTGGAAACAAACAGAGATCATTCTGTCAATTTTGAGATTGCATCCAAGTCTGCATTTTGGACTCTTTTGTTGACTATGATGGCTACTCCATTTCTTCTAAGGGATTCTTTCCCACAGTAGTAGATATAATGGTTATCTGAGTTAAATTCACCCTTTCCAGAACATTTTAGTTCACTGATTCCTAAAATGTCAATGTTCACTCTTAGAATCTCCTGTTTGACCACTTCCAATTTACCTTGATTCATGGACCTAACATTCTGGGTTCCTATGCAATAGTGTTCTTATAGCATTGGACTTTACTGCCATCTCCAGTCACATCCACATCTGTAAGTTGTTTTTGCTTTGGCTCCATCTCTTATTCTTTCTGGACTTATTTCTCCACTGATCTCTAGTAGCATATTGGGCACCTACTGACCTGATGAGTTCATCATTCATTGTCCTATCTTTTGCATTTTTATACTTCATGGGGTTCTCAAGGCAAGAATACTGAATGGTTTGCCATTCCCTTCTCCAGTGGACCACATTTTCTCAGAACTTTCCACCATGACCAATTTGTCTTGGGTGGCCCTACACAGCATGGCTCATAGTTTCATTGACTTAGACAAGGCTGTGGTCCATGTGATGAGATTGGTTAGTTTTCTGTGATTGTGGTTTTCAGTCTGTCTGCCCTCTGATGGAGAAGCATAAAAGGCTTATGGAAGCTTCCTGATGGGGAAACTGGGTCTTGTTCTGATTGAATGCCCATGCTCAGTAAATCTTTAATGCAATTTTCTGTTTATGACCAGGGCTATGTTACCTCCCTGTTACTTGACCTGAGGCCAAAGTATGGTGGAGGTAATGAAGATAATGATGAAGTCTTTCAAAAGGTCCCGTTTATGCACTGCTGTACTCGGTGCCCCCAACCCTGCAGCAGGCCACCCCCGACCTATACCTCTGCTGGAGACTCCTGGATACTTACGGGCAAGTCTGGTTCAGTTTCTTGAAGGGTCACTGCTCCTTTCTCTTTGGTCCTGGTACACACAAGGTTCTGTTTGTGCCCTCTAAGATTCTGTTTCCCCAATCCCGTGTAAATTCTGGCTGCTCTATGGTGGGGTTAATGGCTACCTCCTCCAAGAGGGCTTATGCCATACCCAGGTCCTCTGCACCCAGAGCCCCTGCCCCTGTGACAGTCCACTGCTGACCCATACCTCCTCAGGAGACACTCCAACACAGTTCTGTCTCAGTCTCTGTGGGGTCTCTGGGTCCTGGTGTGAACAAGGTGTGTTTGAGCCCTCTGAGCATCTCTGGCAGGTATGGGGTTTGATTCTAAATGTGATTTCACCCCTCCTACCATCTTGCTGGTTGGAGATCCAACCATCCTCTTCTGAAGGAGATCAGGCCTGGGATTTCTTTGGAAGGAATGATGCTAAAGCTGAAACTCCAGTACTTTGGCCACCTCATGCAAAGAGTTGACTCATTGGAAAAGACTCTGATGCTGGGAGGGATTGGGGGCAGGAGGAGAAGGGAATAACAGAGGATGAGATGGCTGGATGGCATCACTGACTCGATGGACGTGAGTCTGAGTGAACTCCAGGAGTTGGTGATGGACAGGGAGGCCTGGCGTGCTGCGATTCATGGGGTTGCAAAGAGTTGGACATGACTGAGCAACTGAACTGAACTGAACTGACCGTCTTGCTGGGGCTTCTCCTTTGCCCTTGGACGTGTGGTATCTCCTCACAGTCACTGCAGTGCATGCAGCTGCCTCTCCAGCACCAGCACTGTGTAGCCGCCAGAAAACCATAGGCTTCTACATTTCCATGGATCAAGAACATTCCTGCTAAACATTCCATGAAGGCCCTGATGTGTTTGTTGCTTGTCTAGTCTAAGCATATTCGCATGCAGCTGAAGGATGGCATTGTATGTTGGAGATTAGGGTGGGATAGATGGAGGGCATGTCTAGAAGGATGATTTTCTTAATTGTGAGAATCATCCCACTACTGCTCAGGGTCTGCTGGTACCATATTAATTCATGTTTGGCATATTAACAATAGATACAAGACAAACAATATAAAATAGTGCATTGTCAGCTTCCTAGGCGGAGAAGGCAATGGCACCCCACTCCAGTACTCTTGCCTGGAAAATCCCATGGACAGAGGAGCCTGGTAGGCTGCAGTCCATGGGGTTGCTAGGAGTCAGACTCGACTGAGTGACTTCACTTTTCACTTTCATGAATTGGAGAGGGAAATGGCAACCCACTCCAGTGTTCTTGCCTGGAGAATCCCAGGGACGGGGGAGCCTGATGGGCTGCCATCTATGGGGTTGCACAGAGTTGGACACGACTGAAGCGACTTAGCAGCAACTTAGCAGCTTCCTAGGAATTCATCTGTAATCCAAAGATCTGGATTAGTCTTCCATTCTACCTAACTTAATTATACTTTAACAGTACTGTTAATATTTGTATTTCCAACCTGAAAGGTAGGGATATAAAGTCTGTTAACATTTTAATTTTTAGTTTGAGTAGAGGCTTGTGTTATAAAACACATCAGTGAAATATGAAAGGAGCCTAGAGCAGTATCTGAGTATTTGTGTAATGTATTTCTAGTGTCAAAAATGTTTAAAGATATATTATCCATTGGCATCAAAACTGGCAAGGGATTCTATACATCATATACATTTATGAGTAATTATGATATTGATCCCTTCAGTAAAGTTAAGGGTGGTCTCTTCGTTGACTTTTCTTTAAGCCACACTCCTTTAGAATGTAAATTCATAAGTCTGTCTTCTAAAACTTTTTGAAAATATTAGGTTCTTTATTAGAGTCAGTATTAGAGTCATTTTATGTAGGTCTATTGGTCACAGGCAACAGACTATCTTTTGTTATGCTTAATAACAATAGAAACAATTTATTGAAATAATATTTAGGTTGGAAAACCAAAAACCTGTCAAAGGGAAGCTGAAACAAGAAATAATAAGGACTGTCTTCTGGGAATTATGAAAGTCAGGAAGAAATACCACACATTGTCCATCATCAGGTCACCTGAGACAAGCATTTTTGAGAAATGAATCTGATTGGTTCAATTGAGTCAGTGATCAACTTTCCTGTGAGTAAGAGACCATATTTAACAAAAATTTTTAAATGAAAAGGCACTGTTTCCCAGGGAAAAATTCACATTCTATTACCAAACAAACTAAAAAATTAAAAAATAAAATAAATGGACAAGTAAAAACACAAGTATCCACTACAGTAACTAAGCTAATCCCATCTCTCTCTCATATTTTTTCCCTGGAAGCATGAGAATTAGTCACTTGTGCTAATCATATCTTGAGCAATGATGAAAGAATAAACTTGGATTAAATATTAGTGTTGATTAAGCTATAATAAACCAGTTCATTAAAAAGATATATTAATTGATGGTGACAGGGTAGGAGAGTGGAAGGAAATTAATATTTGGAGAGAGCCAGGCACTGTGTTAATTGGTTTTGGGGCCCTCTTATTTAGTATTCATCCCGAGCATGCTGCTGCTGCTGCTGCTAAGTCACTTCGGTCATGTCCGACTCTGTGTGACCCCATAGACGGCAGCCCATAAGGCTCCCCCGTCCCTGGGATTCTCCAGGCAAGAACACTGGAGTGGGTTGCCATTTCCTTCTCCAATGCATGAAAGTGAAAAGTGAAAGTGAAGTCACTCAGTCGAGTCCGACTCTTCGAGACCCCATGGACTGCAGCCTACCAGGCTCCTCAGTCCACAGGATTTTCCAGGCAAGAGTACTGGAGTGGGGTGCCATCACCTTCTCCGATCCCAAGCATAGGAGGAAGGTATTCTTATCTTACTGATAGGGAAACTGGGGATCAGAGAGGCTAAGTAACTTTTTTCCAAGGTCACATACTTAATGACATGCAAACGTAATGGTGTGGTGTATTACTAGAGATACAGTTGCAAAGGAAAACAGCATGCAATTGTTAGTTGGCTTTGCTGATGTGAAGTTGCTATTGTCTTGGATAATTAGTCCATAACACTTCTCAGTTGGACCATCATGCTATCTTTAGACCTAACCAAACAAAAGCATCTCTTTTTCTTCCAGTATTTTTAGGATTATGAATATCAGCACTAAATAGTATTCTCTTGCTAAAAATCTCTTGCCAATTTTTATTTGAAACCAGTCATCTTGTTTTTAACCCATTTGTCTTAGGTCATATTTCCTACAAGATCTTGAGGCAGGGGTTTGGGTTAAGTGGTTTATGGCAGGAATGTTGTTCAGGAAACAAATACTTTAAAGAAAGTGGGGATAACAGAATAGGAAAGAGTCTAGCAAGGATGTGCCAAGGGTCGGAATAGTAAGCCCTGACCTCATTGTCAGAGGACTCCAGAGCTTAAGTCTCACTATAAAGCCCTTTTTCCTGACAGTGAGGTGTCACCTGTGGGCTGGTATTCAAAACTTAGCAACCATACGCCTTTAGCAGATTTAGCTGAGGCTGGGGTTACCAGCTCCATATAAGGCCAGCCGTGAACAGTCAACTCTCATTTGACATTCAGAGGTTGAGTCATGGCCAGGCACAGGCCTCTGGTCAAAGGGTGCACAGGTCTTGCTTGTTCTGTCCTTGCAACAAAAGTTTTCACTCCTCAGCAAACCTCCTTTCTGACAAAAAGAGTTCTTGGCTGAGTCTGCTTACTTTTTGCAGGAGGGTATGTGTCATTGGATACTTATGACAATGCTTAGCCATTGGCTGGGCTTGGACTGCTTTCCAACTGTCATGGGATATGGCTTCACCAAGAGGGCAGTGGAGGAGCATCCATGCTGTGTAGCTGGAACTTCACTCACTGTTTGGGACATGAACCCAACCAAAACTCAGACTGGCACTTGAACCCATGATCCCTGTCTAGGAGGGGACTTGAGCCCACTGTATTTTTTAAAACTGCTCACCTGCTATCAGGATTTACTGAAACTCACGTTTGTCCCATCACAGAAAGAATTTAGCATGAGGCAAAGCTTCAGGCAAAGAATGAGTTCGTTTGCACAGGTCGCTTGTGAGAGATGTTAATAGAAGTGGGCAGGCAAGAGACTGCAGCTCGAAGAACAAAGAGGGTTATGTTTTTATAGTCAAAGAAAAAGTGGGGAGGGGAGAAGACCACCTTCTTCCTCATTTTTAGGTAGATGTCAAGGTTTCTGTCATTAGTTCCTCCTTTGACTCTTATATGGTCTAACCAGGACTATCAGGGTGCTATTTAAATCGTACGTGTATTAGCAGAAGGGTGGTAACATACGCTTAAATATGATAATTCATCTCAGGTTTTGATATAATGTCCCCTTTCACTGTGTTTCTTTCCCCTTTCACCTATATTCCTGTCTAGGCTACAGACAGAAATGCTTCTCTTCAAGGACTATTAACTCCCTGACTTCATGTAACAAGATTCAGACCCCATATCTGTCGTCTTGTGTTTTAACTATCAGGGGTTGTGGCTTAAGTGTGTCTGGCACTTGGATGCACCTGGTCTTCCTTCGAAGTAGTGTAGATTGTTGCTAGGTTACTGGATTCTTGAGTGGTCATTAGCTTACAACATTCTCCCAAACTCCCTTAAAATTATCTTTCTGTCCTTAACCTCCTAGTAGGATTTCTAATCTAACCATTTAATTAAGCTATTCTCCCCCTACCATGATTTACAGCTCTAGTTAGTGCACCAGTAGTTTAACAGGGAAATTTTGTATGGGAACAAATAATATCCTGTTTGTTTCCTAGTTCGCCAGTAGAGTTTACGTATTTGTATCTTGCTTTTATGGCATATGTAGATAGCTCTTGTTCTGTTTCCCTTTTCCTTATCTGTCCCTCTTGAATGGAGATTTGTGAGATGACATACTTTGGTGGTTTAACACATGTTAGGCTATTTAGTTTCATTTTAGTGGGTGAACACTGAGGCCTTTTTAAAAAGTTTTATTGGAGTATATTTGCTTTACACTGTTGCATTAATTTCTGCTGTACAGCAAAGTGTATCAGCCACACGTATACATATATCCCCTCTTTTTTCGGATCTCCTTTCCCTTTACATCACCACAGAGCAACGAGTAGGCTTCCCTGAGCTATACAGTAGGTTTTCATTAGTTACCTATTTTATACATAGAATCAATAGTACATAGAGGTTACTCCCAACTCCCAATTCCTCCCACCCCATCCCTGCTTTCTCCCCTTGGCATGTTTGTTCTCTATGTCTGTGTCTCTATTTCTGCTTTGAAAATACATTCACATGTACCATTTTTCTAGAGTCCACATATATGCTTTAATATATGACACTTGTTTTTCTCTTTCTGACTTCATTTTTAAGCATTCAAATTTTTAAGATGGTATAAATTGATATTTGCTGCTTTTGTCTATCTTTCCTTCAAAGGATAGTCAATTTGCATTTATTTTATTTTTTCCAAACAAATCTTTCCATGTTCTCCTTAGACCTCCATCCCTTTCTCCTTCCCTCAATCACTGTCTTAATTTAGACCCGTATCACTATCACTTCTTCTCTGGGCTATTGTAATAGCTTGCTACACGTTTGCCAAAAGACAAATGGTGATTTATAGAGAAATAAAATATACAAGTCTTTTTAACCTAGGAAGAGATGAAAGTACAGTCATTTCTCCTTATCCATGGTTTTACTTTCCTCAGTTTCAATGACCCACAGTCAACCATATTCCTAAAATAGCCAATGGGAAGTTTCAGAAATAAGAGCTCATCAGTTTTAACTTGGGTGAGTTCTGAGCCTCATGACGAAGCTTGTGCTGTCCGGCTCTGTCCCAGCCAGAGTGTGAATGTCCCTGTGCTCGCCTCTCCTGCCCTCAGTCACTTAGTCTCGGTTACCAGGCCCACTGTTTCACTACTGCAGTGCTTGTGATTTTCACCCGCCTTTTTCTTAGTAATGGCCCCAACGTGCAAGAGTAGTGATGCCGGCAGATTGGATTCTTCCAAAGAGAAGCCCTAAAAGGCTTCCTTTCAGTAAAGAGGTGAAAGCGCTCAGCTATCCAAGGAAAGGGAAAGAAATCACATGCCGAGGTGGCTAAGGCTATGGTAAGAATGAATCTTCTTGTGCAATTGTGAAGAAGGAAGAAGAAGATATTTGTGTTAGTTCTGGTGTCACACCACAAGCTGCAAAAGCAACGGCCACAGTGTGTGGTGAGTGCTTCGATAAGGTGAGAAAGACCTTAAGAGTGTTAAGATATTTCAAGACAGAGACTACATCCACGTACCTTTTATTACAGTATTCACTGGAAGGACTGATGCTGAAGCTCCAGTACTTTGGCCACCTGATGTGAAGAGCAGACTCATTGGAAAAGACCCTGATGTTGGGAAAGATTGAGGGCGTGAGGAGAAGGGGGAGACAGAAGATGAGATGGATGGATGGCATCATTGACTTAATGGATATGAGTCTGAGCAAGCTCTGAAAGATAGTGAAGGACAGGGAAGCCTGGTGTGCTGCAGTCCATGGGGTCACAAAGATTTGGACACGGCTGAGTGACTGAACAACTGCAATTGTTATGATTGTTCTAGTTTATTATTAGTTATCATTAATCTCCTACTGTGCCTAATTTGTAAATTAAATTTTATCACAGTCACGTACACATAGGAAAACAACCAGAATCCATACAGGTTGCTGTACGATGTGCAGCTTCTTGTGTCCACTGGGGGATCTTGAAACATATTCCTCATGATGGAGGGGGGAGCAGGGTGGACAGTGACTCCATCAACTACGTGGACATGGCTTCACTGGGTGAGATGAGGCTCAGAAAGGTCCGCTTGGGTGGAGAGAAAAAGTTCTCTTCAGAAAGGGGCCTGACACTCATGATAGGGCTGATCGATGGGTGAGCCTGGGCTGCCCAGGTGGCTCTGGGTTAGAGATACCGGCTGCCAGTGCAGGAGACATAAGAGGCTTGGGTTCAGTGCCTGGGTGGGGAAGTTCCCCTGGAGGAAGGCATGGCAACCCACTCCAGTATTTTTCCCTGGAGAATTCCATGGGCAGAGGAGCCTGGTGGGCTACAGTCCATGTGGTCACAAAGAGTCGGACATGACTGAAGCAACTTAGCACACACACACATAGGAGCCCAACTCTTCCTTGAGAACACGTTCTGTCCCTTCTCTGTGGACTTCCTGTCCTTTTTTCCTGACCAGGTGTGTCACAGCACGTTTGTCTCTGTACCCACCTGCTTATCTACTGCTTACAAGACACAGAGTAGCCCCAAAACATTCACTGCGTGCTTGTGACCAGAATGAAGGACGGACTAGGCCCTGGGGGCCTGGGGCTCACCCTCCTGACGTCTGGGGATCTCTGTCCTTGAAGGAGCCACTCTTTATCCACACATTCTCTGTGCTGCACCAGAGTCCTCTTCATCAAACCCAATTTTTATATCTTTTTGTTCCTCTTGGTTTTTCTTCTGTGTATGTTGTATAAATTAAAGTCTTGAAAATGTCAAATGATGTCATTTTCTTACTTACATTTCACTTTAAGATCAATTCCATCACATAATTGATCATGAATTGTATAGAATTATGTGTGTGAATTTGTGTGTGTGTATGTATATATAAAATGCCAAAGATTGCTCAAACTACTGCACAATTGCACTCATCTCACATGATAGTAAAGTAATGCTTAAAATTCTCCAAGCCAGGCTTCAACAGTAGGTGAACTGTGAAAGTCCAGGTGTTCAAGCTGGTTTTAGAAAAGGCACAGGAACCAGAGATCAAATTGCCAACATCCGCTGGATGTTGGCATGGAAAAAGCAAGAGAGTTCCAGAAAAACATCTATTTCTGCTTTATTGACTATGCCAAAGCCTTTGACTGTGTGGATCACAATAAAATGTGGAAAATTCTGAAAGAGATGGGAATATCAGACCACCTGACCTGCCTCTTGAGAAACCTGTATGCAGGTTAGGAAGCAATAGTTAGAACTGGACATGGAACAACAGACTGGTTCCAAATAGGAAAAGGAGTATGTCAAGGCTGTATATTGTCATCCTGCTTCTTTAACTTATATGCAGAGTACATCATGAGAAATGCTGGGCTGGAGGAAGCACAAGCTGGAATCAAGATTGCCAGGAGAAATATCAATAACCTCAGATATGCAGATGATATCACCCTTATGGCAGAAAGTGAAGAAGAACTAAAGAGGCTCTTGATGAAAGTAAGAGAGGAGAGTGAAAGAGTTGGCTTAAAGCTCAACATTCAGAAAAGTAAGATCATGGCATCTGGTCCCATCACTTCATGGCAAATAGATGGGGAAGCAGTGGAAACAGTGGATGACTTTATTTTTATGGGCTCCAAAATCACTGCAGATGGTGATTGTAGCCATGAAATTAAAAGATGCTTACTCCTTAGAAGGTAAGTTATGAACAACCTAGACAGCATATTAAAAAGAAGAGACATTTCTTTGCCAACAAAGGTCCATCTAGTCAAGGGTATGGTTTTTCCAGTGGTCATATATGGATGTAAGAGTTGGACTATAAAGAAAGCTGAGCACTGAAGAGTTGATGCTTTTGAACTGTGGTGTTGGAGAAGACTCTTGAGAGTCCCTTGGACTGAAAGAGATCCAACTAGTCCATCCTAAAGGAGACCAGTCCTGGGTGTTCATTGGAAGGACTGATGTTGAAGCTGAAACTCCAATACTTTGGCCACCTGATGCAAAGAGTGACTCATTTGAAAAGACTCTGACACTGTTGAAGATTGAGGGCAGGAGGAGAAGGGGACGACAGAGAATGAGATGGTTGGATGGCATCACCGACTTGATGGGCATGGGTTTGGGCGGCCTCCAGGAGTTGGTGATGGACAGGGAGGCCTGGTGTGCTGTGGTTCATGGGGTCGCAAAGAGTCGGACATGACTGAGTGACTGAACTGAACTGAACTGAATATGTATATATGTATATATATGTGTATATGTGTATATATATATATGTTCACACACTCATAGCAGTGTGTATCTTCACATCCTGCTCTCCAAATGGCTCATGAATTTGGGAGCACAACACGCTTCCTCAGCCCTCTGCTTGTCACCACGGCATTTTCTCTCTGATTGTGCCTTTTCTCTCTTGTCTGCCTGAGCCAGTCTCAGCCATCTGCACGTCTTCACAACTGAACTCTCATTTCCCCTCCTCAGTTCAGCTTTCCGTGGCATCACAGGCAGTGTTGTCACTGTTTCTCCTGTGTTTCCATAGCACCTCTTGCACGTGTGCATTTTACTATTTGTGTTTGTTTATTTACATATCTCTTTCTCCCTCGAGACTTTGAGGGCAAACTTATAAACACATTGGGGTCCCCAGTGTCCAACTCGCTGTTTTCACAGGATTATGGTGGCCAAACATCTTGTGAAAACCAGTAGAAATGCTACACCCAGCTGAAACCTGAGGAAGTAGCCCCTTACATGGGCATCTCTCCAAGTACTCTGGGCAATTCCTTCATGGGTGATTTATTGAAGCCAGGCTCTTAAGAGAAACCTGTAAGGGATGGAGTTGTGGGGAGGTATGGTTTCAGGAGTTCCTGTTCAGCCTGGCCCCAGGGGAGTCTCTAGTCATGAGTGAGTGCTGCCTGCCTTTAGGCAAATAAGCTGGGCTTTTATGCCTTTGGTCACCAGTCTCCCCAGGAAGAGGGGTAGATGTAACCACCCAGAAACCCTGGTGAAGGTGCCTCCTGTAGCCTGCAGGCAACCCTCCAAAAAGGTGGGTGTGGGAACACAGGCTTGGTAAAGGAGATCTGGGGAGTGTGCAAAAGCAGCATCAGCTACCTATATGCATCTGAATGCAGAGTTTCAGAGAATAGCAAGGAGAGATAAGAAAGCCTTCCTAAGCGATCAATGCAAAGAAATAGGGGAAAACAATAGAATGGGATAAACTAGAAATCTCTTCAAGAAAATTAGAGATACCACATCTCTACCAAATCATGCAAAGATGGACACAATAAAGGACAGAGATGGTATGGACATAACAGAAGCAGAAGATATTAAGAAGAGGTGGCAAGAATACACAGAATAACCATACAAAACAGAACTTAATACCCAGATAACCACGATGGTGTGATTACTCACCTAGAGCCAGACATCCTAGAGTACAAAATCAAGTGGGCCTTAGGAAACATTGTTACTAACAAAACTAGTAGAAGTGATGGAATTCCAGCTGAGCTATTTCAAATCCTAAAAGATGATGCCGTGAAAGTGCTGCACTCAATATGCCAGTAACTTTGGAAAACTCAGCAGTGCCACAGGACTGGAAAAGGTCAGTTTTCATTCCAATCCCAAAGAAAGGCAATGCCAAAGAATGCTCAAACTACTGCACAATTGCACTCATCTCACACACTAGCAAAGTAATGATCAAAATTCTCCAAACTAGACTTCAATAGAATGTGAACTGAGAACTTCTAGATGTTCAAGTTGGATGTAGAAAAGGCAGAGGAAGCAGAGATCAAATTTCAACATCTGTTGGATCATAGAAAAAACAAGAGAATTCCAGAGAACCATCTACTTCTGCCAAAGCCTTTGACTGTGTGGATCACAACAAATTGAAGAACTCTTTAAGAGATGGGAATACCAGACCACCTTACCTGCCTCCTGAGAAATCTGTATGAGGTCAAAAAACAACAGTTAGAACCAAACATGGAACAATGAACTGGGTCCAAATTGGGAAAGGAGTACTTCAAGGCTGTATATTGTCACCTTGCTTATTTAACTTATGTGCAGAGTACATCATGTGAAATGCCAGAGTGGATGAAGTGCAAGCTTGAATCAAAATTTTTGGGAGAAATATCAATAACCTCAGATATGCACAAGACACCACCCTTATGGCAGAAAGTGAGGAGGAACTAAAGAACCTCTTGATGAAAGTAAAAGAGGAGAGAGAAAAAGCTAGCTTACAACTCAACATTCAAAAAGCGAAGATCATGGCATCCAGTCTCATTACCTGATGGCAAATAGACGGGAAAACAGTGACAGACTTTATTTTCTTGGGCTCCAGAATCACTGCAGATGGTGACTGCAGCCATGAAATTAAAAGAAAAAGCCATAACAAACCTACACAGCATGTTAAAAAGCAGACACATTACTTTGCTGCCAAAGGTCCATCTAATCAAAACTATGGTTTTTCCAGTAGTCATGTATGGATGTGAATTGGACCATAAAGAAAGGTGAATGCTGAAAAATTGATGCTTTTAAACTGAAGTGTTAGAGAAGACTCTTGAGAGTCCCTTGGACTGCAAGATCAAACCAGTCAACCCTAAAGTAAATCAGTTCTGAATATTCATTGGAAGGAGTGATGCTGAAGCTGAAGCTGCAGTACTTTGGCCACCTGATGTGAAGACCTGACTCATTGGAAAAGACCCTGATGCTGGAAAAGATTGAAGGTAGGAGGAGAAGGGGATGACAGAGGATGAGATTGTTGCATGAATCACTGACTCAGTGGACATGAGTTTGAGCAAGCCCCGGGAGTTGGTGATAGACAGGGAAGCCTGGTGTGCTGCAGTCCATGGGGTCACAAAGAGTCAGACACGACTAAGCAACTGAATTGAACTGTTTCATACTCAAATATTTGATGAAAATCAAAGAGGGCAATAATTTACATGCATTGAGATCACAACTTCTGCCAAGTGCTGTGCTGAGTGACTTAAGTGTGAGGCTTGGTCTAGCTTGGATTCTATTTAACCAACTTTCAGCTAGGGATAATATCCTACAACAGATCTAGTTACTGAGTTGGGAAACAATGTCTATTCTTGTATTTCATTGAATTAAAGAAGCACTGATTGTAAAACATGTCTTTGTTTTATGTTCTACTCTTCTACTCAGAAGGAAAACACAATAATTCCTATTAAATTATAACACAGTACTTCCTTAGCTTCCTTTACATGGCACAGCCTGCTTTCAGAGATGTTCAAATGCAAAAACAAAAGTGCACATGAAATTTGGAACTACATAAATCTTGATAGCCAAATGGCAAGTAAGAAGAAATCTTCATTTCAACTCTTAAAAGAGTTAGATCATTAATTTAATCTCAAATTAATTCACAATGGGTTATTTAAAATGACTTTAAAAGTAACATACAAGTCATTGTAAGAGTTACTATTCTGATAAATTGATCACAAGGACAGACTATTGATAGACTCTGCGTATGTTTTCCTGAAACTTACTTGTCAAGGACCAGTATATGATATTCTCATATATAATCACTGTATGTCATATATGAGAAGAGGTTATTAATGACATTTACCAAAGTTAGTCGGTGACTAGCCATTCCCTTCTCCAGGGATCTTCCCAACCCAGGGATCAAACCTAGGTCTCCCGCACGGCAGGCAGATTCTTTACCTGCTGAGCCACCAGGGAAGCCCAAAAATGCTCGAGTGGCTAACTCCAGGGGATCTTCCCAACCCAGGAACGGAACTGGGGTCTCCTGAATTCCACGTGGATTCTTTACCAGCTGAGCTACCAGGGAAGCCATGATTTGCTAGAATGATATGTACAGTACGGAAAATAGTTTTTTCTTGTGCATATATTAATATTTTTAACCAAAATATAGTTGATTTTCAGTGCTGTATTATTTTCACATATACAGCACAGTGATTACTGTTATATACACAAATATATATATATATATATATATATATACGCTTTGAAAGAATCTGCCTGCAATGCAAGAGACTCAGGTTTGATCTCTAGGTCAGAAAACCCCCCTGGAGAAAGGAATGACTACCCACTCCAGTATTCTTGCCTGGAGAATCCCATGGACAGAGGAACCTGGTGGGCTACAGTCTATGGGGCTGCAAAGAGTCGGACACGACTGACCCCGTGCTAATACAGTAGGTCCCCGTGGTTTATCTGTGTTATATACAGTAGTATGTACATGCTAATCTCAAACTCCTAATTCTGTCCCTCCCCCCGTTCCCCTTTGGTAACTGTAAGTTTGTTTTCTATGTCTGTGAGTCTTGTTCTGCTTTGTAAATAAGCTCATTTGTATCATTTTTTTAAATTCCATATGTAAATGGTATCATATATTTGTCTTTCTGTGTCTGGCTTACTTCACTTAGTATGTTAATGTCTAAGTACATCCATGTTGCTGTAAAGGGCATTATTTCATTCTTTTTAATGACTGAGCAGCATTCCAGTGTGTGTATATATGTATGCATATTTTCTTTATCCATTTATCTGGTGAAGGACATTTAGGTTGCTTCCATGTCTTGGCTGTTGTAAACAGTGCTGCTATGAACATCGGGGTACACGTGTCCTTTCAAAGTATGGCTTTCTCTCCAGATATATGCCCAGGAGTGGGACTGCAGAATCATAATGGTAGCTCAATTTTCAGTTTCTTAAGAAACCTCAATACTGTTCTCCCTAGTGTCTATACCGATTTATGTTCCCACCAGCAACGTAGGAGGGTTCCATTTTTACCCCACTTTCTCCAGCATTTATTATTTGAAGACTTTTGGGTGATAGTCACCCTGACTGTTATGAGGTGACAGCTCATTGTAGTTTTGATTTGCATTTCTCTAATAATTAGTGATATTGAGGATCTTTTCATGTGCTGTTTGGCCATTTGTGTGTCTTCTTTGGATAAACGTCTATTTACATGTGCATATATTTTTTAATCTTCAGCATAAACCATAAAACCATGGAGGCTGTTGACAACTTCAAAAGATGGGGCTCAAGCACATGGCCTCATATGCTGCACCATCTTCAGTCCTTGCATATTACTTCCTTGGCACCTGTCTTATTCCAGGAGGTAAAAAGCCAAGGACAACACCTTTAATTCAATAAAAACATGACTTTTTTGGCTGATGTAATGTGTCATTCTATTACAGATTGATGTTTTTCTAATCCTCCAATATTAGTGTGAACATTATAATATTAGTGTGAATATTATAAATATTAACAATGAATCAGTTTTAAAATGAACCTCTTTAAGCAACAGCCAAATGAAACGAAACAGTCACCCTCATTACTGTTTGGTTCAGTTCGTTAGTTGAAATATGAGAGATTTCTTTCTTTAGTCTGTGTTAAAAAGGGCTCATTGCCTTAGCCAGCTAGTTGTTATTACCAAAATTAAAAACTGTATCAATTATACACAGCTATTCACCGAGGCTAGCATCAAAATTACTGTCCCTGCTGAGGACAAGATGATGTCTTTGGTTGAACTGCCAGGTACAAAATAACACCAAGAGAGAAATCATTTTCTGGACCATTGTTAAAGGATTAGTGGTGGATCCCAAGTCTCTGTTGGCCAGACTTATTTTCTCCTTTTCAGTTGCTATGTCTTTGCTTGGTTTTCAGTTGTTATTATAGAGAAAATTGCTGCCATGTTAAATAGAGCTAAGAACAGCCAAGAAAACAAATCTCATTTATTGTTTTCTGTTTTTTGGCTTGGTTTTATCTACCATTATCAGACAGTCAGCTTAGAGATATTTTACGAATTAACAAAGTTTTCTATTGGTTCATGTCTAAAATGATAAAAAAATAGTATTTTTTGTGGATTTAAAGATAGGTTCAAATTTATTTGCAATCATTAATATTTTTAGGACTGAACGTGTAAGTCTTGAGAGTTGTTTCTACCTTGGGTTAAGCAGGAGGATTGGTATCAGAGAAAAACTTTTCATCTCATAGTTTTGTTCTGAGATATAAGTTTCAATTTTTCTCCCATCTAAAAAACAATATCTCAAAGAAAACCAAAAGGATAACCTTTTAAGAGAATGTGAGAACATCTCTCCACTGGACTCTTTTTGAGTTGGCTCAAGATGGAATTGTATGATAGGAAAATTGAATAGCTTTAGATGTTATGAAATTGTGTCATGTCCCACCATCATGATTGATCAGAAACTACACCAAAGTCAGTGGGATTGGGAAAACCCATGGAAATAACCACAGAGCTTAGATGTGTTTTATTGGGAGTTTGACTCAACAATAGTTTAAACAGGTATTCTTTAGTCATTCTTTAGTTTGAGTTCAGGAAATTTATCTTCCAGGCTAAGAAAAAGGATCAACATTATCCATTTTTCTTTTTATATTTTTTCTGGTTTTAAGAATAATAGAGAACATATAATCATTGACAGAATAAAAGAAATATCACTCTATTTCTACTACCCTGAGATTTATTCATTCATTTGATGTATTATGTGCCGGGCATTGGTCTGGGAAGTGAGGCCACAGCAATAAACAGTGATTCCTACCCTCCCAGAGCTGACAGCGCTGTGTGGGGAGACAGCAACCAGAGCAAGGGGTGCACTGTGTTAGAGGGTGATAAGAGCCGTGAAGAAAAGGGCAGGGAGGTCTTCACTCTGCATATAGATACAGAGGGTGCCATCCACATCCTGTTTTGTGGGAATCTCATTTTCTGGAACCATGCCACAGGGCCGTAGGAAGGCGGGCTGAGGATTCCTGGTGCGCAGAGGGAGGAGGTGGGGCTTGGGGCAGTGGTAGAATCGCTCCAAGGATGACGTGAAAACGTCTTGAAACCCCTTGAAAGGGGTACTGTTTAAAGGAGACGGTTCCAGGCTGCACGAGACCAGCCTGTGGAAAGAGAAGAGGGTTTTGGCAAGTGAAGCCCAGGAGGGAAGCCGGTGTGATTGAACAAGTCAGACGAGGACAGCAGCTGGAGATGGGGTCTGGCAACCACTAGAGTGGCTCCTGGAAGGAGCCAAGCTGCAGCCGCTGGAGAGTTCCGAGCAGAGGCATCTGGCTTATGTTTCAGTGGTCACTCTAGCTGCTGTGTGGAGAGCAGATGATGGGGCATGGGGTGTGGGCAGGAGGGGAGTCAGGAAATCCATCAGGAGGTGGATGCAGGGATCAGATGAGGATGGTATGATCTACGTGAAAATGATGGTGGTTCAGACCAGGGTGGGCCTGTACAGTGGTGGTCGTGTTTGGCTTCTGGGTATGTTTTGGAATAAAGGGCCAAGTAAATTTCTTTTCCTATTACATATGATATAGGAGAATAAAAATAACTTCAAGTTTTGGGGCATTGTTAACATAATCAGTTCAGTTCAGTTCAGTCGCTCAGTCGTGTTCGACTCTTCGCGACCCCATGAATCACAGTGCGCCAGGCCTCCCTGTCCATCACCAACTCCCGGAATTCACCCAGACTCACCTCCATCAAGTCAGTGATGCCATCCAGCCATCTCATCCTCTGGCGTCCCCTTCTCCTCCTGCCCCCAATCCCTCCCAGCATCAGAGTCTTTTCCAATGAGTCAACTCTTCTCATGAGGTGGCCAAAGTACTGGAGTTTCAGCTTTAGCATCATTCCTTCCAAAGAAATCCCAGGGCTGATCTCCTTTAGAATGGACTGCTTGGATATCCTTGAAATCCAAGGGACTCTCAAGAGTCTTCTCCAACACCACAGTTCAAAAGCATCAATTCTTCGGTGCTCAGCTTTCTTCACAGTCCAACTCTCACATCCATACATGAGCACAGGAAAAACCATAGCCTTGACTAGATGGACCTTTGTTGGCAAAGTAATGTCTCTGCTTTTGAATATGCTATCTAGGTCGGTCATAATAGAGTATATTTATTTAGTACTTTTGTGTGAATTGCTGTGCTAGTTATATAAAATGTTTTATGGTTGTAATTCTATACCACCTAGCTATGAATTTTTTGCTTAATATATGTCATGACATAAGGATATTCTACATTGTTAAATATTAATTGAGAATATGATATTTAAAACAAATGTGGTGCTAGTGGTAAAGAACCCACCTGCCAATGCAGGAGACAGAAGAGACACGGCTTCAATCCCTGGGTCTCCTAGATCCCCTGGAGGAGGTTATGGCAACCCACTCCACTATTCTTACCTGAGGAATCCCATGCACAGAGGAGCCTGGTCGCTACTGTCCAGAGGGTCGAAAAGGGTCAGACAGGACTGAAGCAACTTAGCACACATACATGCACAAAAATAGAATTAAATACCCAATATGCAGAATTGAGAATTGGGATGGGTTCTGTCAGAGTTAGGGGAGCAGTGGGCAGAAGTCTTTCAGAGAAAGGGACCTGTTCTGGTTTGTTCTGCTTTCCTCCTGTCACTTCCAAGCTCCTTAGCTTGGGAGATTCATCAAGAATTTCACCTCTGAATTTGGTGTTAGCTGGGCAGAGCTCTTTGTCAGGCAAGGGTACCCTTGTTCTAAACTGGAGGTTACCTGATCCCTCTTCGACCCTGACTGGGCTTTCCTCACCTAACGCACACCAGGAGAGGCCATTCCTCATGTCCTCTGTATCCTGCAGTCTCCCTAGAGATGCCTGTGGATTCTAGGTCTGCACTGACCACCACTGTCTCCACGCACAGCATGGTGGTGGGACAAGGTTCTGCCAGAATCGCTTGTGTGTTTATCTCAGACAGGCTGCCCCTCACTTGTCTGTCACTGCAGTCGGGTTGCCTTCCTGTCCATCTGGTACATTTATGCCACAACTAACAGAGATCACTTCTGCTCTTTGGTACATAGCTGTGGTTCCTAGGGTGTCCTTTTCTGAACTCTGTTGTGTTGTTAGTTGCTCGGTTGTGTCTGACTCTTTGCGACCCGTGGACTGTAGCTCACCAGGCTCCTCTGTCCATGGGATTCTTCAGGCAAGAATACTGGAGTGGGTTGCCATTTCCTCCTCCAGGGGATTTTCCTGACCTGGGGATCTAACCTGCGTCTCCTGCACTGTACACAGATTCTTTACCAACTGAGCCACCAGAGAAGCCCCCTCCTGCTAATACAGGCTTTCTCCTAGTTTCATGTTTGTGATCATGTCCACATGCTCCTGTTGCCTGTATGTCTCTGAAACATTGGTTGTGTTTGTGTGTATCAAATACATCAAATGGAAACTCCAACTCACACAGTAACTTTTGAGTTACTGTTGCAAACTTATTACATTTCTCATGGCTTTGAGATTTTGGTATATGATTACTTTTTGGCATGCAAAATAAATTTTAACCAGAATTAAAGCATATTTTATTAGTTAGATAGTGTTACAATTGTATGATGTGTCTCCTTTCTCTAAGTTGGAACTCACCTTTTATTTCATGTTAGAAAGATGACGTTTTAGATCCACACTGTTTAACTTTAAACATACACAGCTCATCCTAGAAAATGAAGGCCGTTCCTAGAGGGAAGTAGGTGAAATAAGGGAAATATTGACTAACCTGGACTTACAGGCACCACTTATTATGACAGAAAAAGATGCCTGTACAGGATTATTGAATTCTGCTTTGATCCAGGTTAAGCAAGAAGAACATAACCATTTAAGCTTCGTGTTGCTAACATATCCATCCAACCACCCAGTCATTCTACACATAAAAACGGAATGCATATGATGTATTAAACACTGTTCAAGGCTCAGAGGAACCGACAGTAAACAAAACATAAATCTAGCCTCATGGAATTTACTCTCTGTGTAGGAGAAAGACAATAAGCACACATATACCATCTCAGGTGGTTATAAGTGCCTTTAACTCCCATAAAGGTGGGTAATAGGATGAAGTGAAGGTGCTGTGTTCTGTAAGATGGTTAAGAAAAACCTCTTTATGTGCAGAGAGCTTTAGAAGTGAGGGATTAAATCAAGTGACCATCCAGAGAAAGCCTGTTTCAGGCAGAGGCTCCGGGATGAGAGTCAGCTGGCGTATCAGCTGAAGGGCAGGGGGGCCGGAAGCAGGCAGCAGTGAGGTGAGGTGGACCACACATCCTTCTGTGCCTGCCAGACCCCCAGGATCTTACAGGTCCTGAGTATGTTTCTACCTTCCAGAGCTTCCTTTTAGAATAGAAATGCCCCCAAGGAGACCGAGACTTCAAGGTCATTCTCATTGTCATGTTCATTGAAGATTCATGGAGAACCAGCAAAGATTTGATTCAAGGAAAATAAAGTGTCTAGGTGGTAAATTAAGGAGGGGTAACATTATCAGAGAGGAGTGTGATACTGTGGGTGAGAGGGTAACAAGTTAATTTGATATTGGAGACAGGTAGGTTTTGCCTACCCTAATTAATTTCCCTTAATTCCCTCTTTCTTTCCTGGAGGAAATTTTGGTTGATAGTACATACTTCAGGGGCTTCCCAGGTGGCGCTAGTGGTAAAGAACTTGCCAGCCAATGCAGGAGGCATAAGAGATGCAGGTTCCATCCCTGGGTTGGGAAGTTCCCTGGAAGGAGGGCATGGCAACCCACTCCAGGATTCTTGCCTGAAGAAACCCATGGATGGAGGAATCTGGTGGGCTATAGTCCATCAGGTCATAGGGTCACAAAGAGTCAGACAGGACTGAAGCGACTTAGCATGCACACATGTACATACTCCATTCCTAAGCCACAGCTGTTTGCTCTGAGAAAATGATCTTCCTCCAGGCTCAGGAGGGGAGTATGTCTTTTGTAGTTTGAGAAAATCATGTTAATTCCATTTTCATTCTGTCCAATAAAACATGAAGAAAAGACTGCTTGGGGCAGGAGCTTCTAATAAAGATTATTTAAAAGATACAGTATGAAAAGGTGGTTAATCCCAGATATTGGTGGGTGAAAATAAGGTGGCTACTGCAGCCATCTTGTGACCATGAGGACCACTATCAACGTGCTGAGGACGGCTTGCATGGTTGTGTGATAAACCCTGGCACCATCCACTGATGGGGATTTCTTGCCTCTTGCTGGAGAAAAGAGTTCTAGAATCCACACCAAAAGGGGAATAAACCCCAAGAATATATGTTGTGTACTTGTGATAACAAACATAAGAAACAATGTATATATCTATCAATGTGTGCTGAGTCGCTCAGTCGTGTCTGACTCTTTGTGACCCTATGAATTGTAGTCCGCTAGGAACCAGAGATCAAATTGCCAACATCCCCTGGATCATGGAAAAAGCAAGAGAGTTCCAGAAAAACATCTATTTCTGCTTTATTGACTATGCCAAAGCCTTTGACTGTGTGGATCACAAGAAACTGTGGAAAATTCTGAAAGAGATGGGAATACCAGACCACCTGACCTGCCTCCTGAGAAACCTATATGCAGGTCAGGAAGCAACAGTTAGAACTGGACATGGAACAACAGACTGGTTCCAGATAGGAAAAGGAGTACATCAAGGCTGTATATTGTCACCCTGCTTATTTAACTTATATGCAGAGTACATCATGAGAAACGCTGGACTGGAAGAAACACAAGCTGGAATCAAGATTGCTGGGAGGAATATCAATAACCTCAGATATGCAGATGACACCACCCTTATGGCAGAAAGTGAAGAGGAACTCAAAAGCCTTTGATGAAAGTGAAAGTGGAGAGTGAAAAAGTTGGCTTAAGGCTCAACATTCAGAAAACGAAGATCATGGCATCCGGTTCCATCACTTCATGGGAAATAGATGGGGAAACAGTGGAAACAGTGTCAGACTTTATTTTTCTGGGCTCCAAAATCACTGCAGATGGTGACTGCAGCCATGAAATTAAAAGACGCTTACTCCTTGGAAGGAAAGTTATGACCAACGTGGATAGCATATTCAAAAGCAGAGACATTACTTTGCCAACAAAGGTTCGTCTAGTCAAGGCTATGGTTTATCTTGTGGTTATGTATGGATGTGAGAGTTGGACTGTGAAGAAAGTTGAGTGCCGAAGAATTGATGCTTTTGAACTGTGGTGTTGGAGAAGACTCTTGAGAGTCCCTTGGACTGCAAGGAGATCCAACCAGTCCATTCTGAAGGAGATCAGCCCTGGGATTTCTTTCGAGGGAATGATGCTGAAGCTGAAACTCCAGTACTTTGGCCACCTCATACAAACAGTTGACTCATTGGAAAAGACTCTGATGCTGTGAGGGATTGGGGGCAGGAGGAGAAGGAGACGCCAGAGGATGAGATGGCTGGATGGCATCACTGACTCGATGGACTTGAATCTGAGTGAACTCCGGGAGTTTGTGTTGAACAGGGAGGCCTGGCGTGCTGCGATTTATGGGGTCGCAAAGAGTTGGACACGACTGAGCAACTGAACTGAACTGAACTGAGGCTCCTTTGTCCATGAGATATTTTAGGTGAGAATACTGGAGTACGTTGACATTTTCTCCTCCAGGGGATCTTCCTGACCCAGGGATGGGTCATTCCTGACCCTGCATTGCAGGCAGATTCTTTACCTGCTGAGCCATCTATAAAGAATAAAAATGAAAATAATTAAAATCATAAAATATTATAATTTAAAATATTATAATTAAAATTAATATTATATCCTAAGAGTTGTTTTCAAAGAAAATGCTCACCATATGTTCTTGAAAGAAATAGATAAGAAAATATAAATATGATATTTTCTCCAGATGTCACATATATGGATGGAGGCAGAAATGGACAGAGACAGAGAGAGATGGAGAGACGTATATTTTCATTATCCATAGAGAAAAAAATCGAGAAGCAAATAGACCAAATGCTAATAGCAATTACCTCTGAGTAACAGAACCAGTTGAGGTCAGACATGTAAATTTGTATTTATTTTTGAATAATTTTGCATTTCATCATTTTATAGTGACAAAGTAGAACTTTCATAGTCAGATAAAAATTATTAATTCTACAAAACTCGAAGTTTGATTCATGTGCCTTTGTTAGCCTTCTCTAATACAACTTTAAAGGAATTGTTTTTGGCTGCACTGTACGGCGTGAGGGATCTTTGTTCCCTGACCAGGAATTGAACCTATGTTCCCCTGCATTGGGAGAATGGAGTCTTAACCCCTGGAATGCCTGGGAAGTCCCCCCTCTAATGCAGCTTTTAAAGTATAAGAGTCCTTCCCATGAACTGAGAGCCTCTTGGCCCCTCAGTCCAGCTTCGCCTCAGTCTGGCTGCTACATGGGGCTCTTGCCTCCATCTGAAGGCAGTTCAGTTCAGTTCAGTGGCTCAGTCATGTCCGACTCTTTGCAACCACAATATGAAGGCAGGGCAGGGGTCAAAGCACCAATGCCTCCAATGATGAGCATTCCTTGCACGCTACCTTTCTGTGTCTCGTATGGGCTAGCCCTAAGCGAGTGCAGCTCTCTGCCCTTGGTTTCCCTGACTGCCTGGACATATGATGGTGGCCTCTGGGCTCATCTGTTGCCCTCTTTGGTGAGGCCACTACACACTGAAGATCCCCAGAAAGCGCGATGGCAGTGACTGATCCTCCTGCATAAATCTTCCTCCAGCCCACGGGCCAGGGTAGCATGAGACTAGTGCACACGCGCAGATGGCATCAGCAAGCTCACTGCAGAGTCAAAATTAGGATGCAAGTCAGCTTGAGTCATTACGAAGGCTTGGGGCCTCTAAGCTAATTTACGGTGACCTGCGGAGGCTAAAATGAGGCAGAATCTGGACTGTTCTACCATTATGAGACTCTGGGAATGACTCCTGCGTCATTGGTGAGACAGGATATTTAGAGCTGAAATCTAATATTTCAGGAGACACATCAAGGCAGTCTTAGTGATCCTTCCCTATTTCCTGGCATCAACATTTCCTGTAACCTGTCAGCCTACATATGTCGGGGTGCTCCTTGCATTGTTTATCTGACCTAGGGCAGGGAAAGGGAACAGAGGGTGGGGCAACAGGTGTACCTTACCTGGGGCCCCCAGCCTCCAGGATCTAACACTTAATGATCTGAGGTGGAGCTGGTGTGATAGCAATAGACATAAAGTGCACAATAAGTGTAATGTGCTCGAATCATCCTGAAACCATCCCCCACCCCACCCTGGTCCATGGAAAAACCGTCCTCCACAAAAGTGGTCCCTGGTGCCCAAACGGCTGGGGACTGCTGTCAATCATAAGGCACGTGTGGGTGGCGTGACTGTCAGTGTAGGGCTGTCCCAAGTTGTCACCACTCAGGTTCCCCCCAACTCAGCCCGAGGCAGGGGCTGGGGTGCAGAAAATGTGTCTGGGGGTGATTCCTCCCCCGACGCAGGAAGAGAGTGGAAGGAGGAACGTCCACAGTGTCATCAAGGTCACTGCTAACGTGTTTGTGGAAAAAAAACAAAAACAAAACCTGAGGTTGGTCAGTGGGAATCCATTTCCCTGAGGCATCCTGAGAAGGGACAGGCAGCCTATAAATTATCTCCCTGGAGGCTGAAAGCAGGAATGTGTGCCTACCAGCTCCTGTCCTCCAATACTCGGCACGGCCGTGGTGGAACCAGCTTGGCGCTGGGCTGCCCTGGCGCAGCCATTGTGCAGACAGCTTGTGCCGGCAGGACCACCCCCAGAGCTGAGGTGGCCACGACCGTGTGACCTGGACCCCAAGTGCCCAGGGTTTCATCAGGTGTGTGAGCCTGAAAACAAACACGCCTTGCTTCACAACCCTTAGAAGTAGTGTTTTCTGGGTCAGAGCTTAGGAGTTAGGTTTGGCCTCTGTGGTCTGTATTTAATTCATTTGTTAAGTACCTATTATGTTTTTGGTGCTGGCGTAATAAAAATGGATGGGTTAGTTTTTTTAAAAAAAACTTTTATTGAATTTGTAATAATATTGCTTCTGTTTTGAATTTCGGTTCTTTGGCTGAGAGGCTTGTGGGATCTTAAGCTCCCTGACCAGGGATTGAACCTGCACTCACTGCACTGGAAGGTGAAGTCTCAACCACCAGGCCACCAGGGAAGTCCCTGAGATAGTCTGTAAGATCTCCGTTTGGTGCAGGAGATAAGCTCTCAATAGTTAAACGTGTCACTTTCTCAAGTGAGGTGTGCATAGGTGCATACTGCAGTTTCACTTGGAAAGTTGCTTTTATTTTCCAAACTGAGAAAGACTCTCCAGAGAGAGGTTAAGAGTTGGGATATACATGTATTGTGCGTGTATATGCATGTATGTGTAGATTTGCATAAAATTCTTCCTTTCAGAAGGGGAAAGGTTATTTACTTTATGTTATTTATTTCTTCTTACTGTCAAATCTAGAAGCTTGGCGAGATTCATGGAGTGCAAAATGATCACACAATAGACTGGTTTTAGTGAACGTGTATTTTTCTTCCAATTCAAATTTATGCCTTAGATACTTTTGTATTTTTGGTTTCCCAGGAGTTACTTGCATCCATTGAAAAAATAAAGAGCATCCATGAAGCGTATTCCTAGGTTAGAATTTGTATTCAGCCAAAGAAAACCTTTGCACCTGCCACTAAAATGTGTCCACTTCTGGGTGGAAAGCGCCAGCTGCTCCCCAGCCTCCGACGGCACGCCAGGCAGCTCAGGGCTGAGGGCGAGGCATCAGAGCCCAGGCAGATGAAACTGGTGGGGAAATTTCAAGTTGACAGAATGCAATTACCCACATTGAAATGAGGCCAGGGGCATATCAGGAGGCCCTTCCCATCTGTTGGGGAGAAGGATCACCAGATATTTAACAAGGGCAAGTGGTCAGGGTCTCAATTCTAAGAGTCATTTTAAAGGCAGGCACTTAAAGATTAAAGGAAAACTGTACGTGTTATAAAAATCGTATCTTTTCATTCAAAAATAGATAACATTAAAAAGTGACATCCTCTCCTATCCAAAATAAATAAAATAATTAACGGGAAAGAAAAAGAAATGACACTAAAGTCTTAAGAAAATCACCCGTTTCTTGCTCTGGGAGGATAGCAGTGTTTATGGATGGAGAACTTGAAGTGCTTTTATATCAGCACCTCTTAGCAACAACAATTGGTTATTCTGGAACTGACAAAAAGAGATTTCCCAAACCAAACATATTGATTCCAATACATTTATCCCCAGTTGTAATGGACAGACCCTTCCATTACCAGCTTACGGAACAACACTATATGAGTTTTCTAGGGGTTTTGACATAGCACTGTCTCTTTACCAACACACTAAACTCATTTTTAGTGTTTCCAGCAAAAATGAACAAGCTGGGGTTGGACAGCAGCCTCTAATAGCTATAGTGTGATGGTTGCTCATCAGAACCATGGAATCCACAAGTCCATTTCAGTACCTGGGCTCCCTGCGTGTCTCCCCGTTCCAAGTAACACGTATATTTTTCTCTCGGAGAGAACAGAAGAGTATGTCTCAGTATCCAAGCCTCTCTGAATGCAAACATTGACACAAGCTCCCTACACCCCTCGTCAGATAGAGACAAGGGGTGAGGCATCCTGCACCAGATCTGGTTGATGGGAATCCATCACCCTGAGAGCAACTGGCTTCCCTGCTTTCCTTTTACTAATTTCTTCTCTTTATGGACCACAAACTCAGCATTTCCAGCCTCTGGGAGGAATAACGGAGCAGCATCTCTGGGCCAGATGTCTCCTTTTCCAGCCACTGCTTTGCGGAGATGTGCCCTCCCCGGGTTTCTTTATGCCCCTTTCCAAAGAGGGATGCCACAAGCCATCTCTACCCTCTCTGCAAGGGACTGTAGGATGGTGCACTGCCAACCCTGAAAAGCTTGCACTTCTCTTCCCCATTGGGTGTAGAGAGGAAGGGAGAGATCACCCAGTAAGGGGTCATATTCAGCACCTAAAGAAAAATTGTCCTTTGTTGGAGTGGCTCACTTTTAATTCTCTCTTGTAAAGACAGCGATCTGGGGAAATGGGGAGATGGCTGAGGCTGGAGGCGGCTGAGGTAGTGAGCTGTGGTGCTTACTGCCGCTTCCACCAGGGGAGGGAAAGTCCCACAGGTGGCCTGACACGCCGCGTTAGTCACAGCATTTCTGTGTCACCACTCCTGTCCTCACCCCCAGCACACAATGGCACCATTTACCTGTCAAGGCAATGGCACCCCACTCCAGTACTCTTGCCTGGAAAATCCCATGGATGGAGGAGCCTGGTGGGCGGCAGTCCATGAGGTTGCTGAGGGTCGGACACAACTGAGCGACTTCACTTTCACTTTTCACTTTTCACTTTCATGCATTGGAGAAGGAAATGGCAACCCACTCCAGTGTTCTTGCCTGGAGAATCCCAGGGATTGGGGAGCCTGGTGAGCTGCCATCTATGGGGTCACACAGAGTCGGACATGACTGAAGCGACTTAGCAGCAGCAGCAGCTAAGGTAGGAGACCAGGGGTCCCAACCTCCCAGGGTCTTCACACCTTTCTCCACCCTGAAATTCTCCTAAGAAGAGCCTGCACTGACCAGTGGCCTATCCCAGTCAGAAAGGAGCACTCTTCTTAAACTCATAACTCTGAAGATGTGTACGTAGGTATTCAATGTGTTCTCAGTCACTTCAGTCGTGTCCAACTCTGCAACCCCATGGACTATAACCCCTCAGGCTCCTCTGTCCATGGGATTCTCCAGTCAAGAATACTGGAGTGGGTTGCCATTTCCTCCTCCAGGGGATCTTCCTGGCCCAGGGATCAAACCTGTGTCTCTTATATCTCCTGCATTGCCAGGCAAGTTCATGGTTCTTGCTAAATTCTCACCTGAGCTTTAATCACTTTTTAAAACTAATTGGTAGAACAGACTTTTTAAATTCTACTTTTTTCTTTCTTGATAGTTTGTAATAGCATTTATCTCTCACAAAGGAAAACAGAATTTATTAGTAAATGTTGACCCAGAGCTCTGCAAAAGTTAAAAACTTGGCATTATTATTTAGACGTTTAGCTTATATTAATTACCTCTGAGTTTTACTAGCCCTATATAACAAGCTACCTTCTGCACATTTTATGTGAAAGCCTCTTTCCTGAAAGGATGAAAGTTGTCGGAGCAGGGAATGAATTAGGTGCTGAGTTTTATTTCCGACTAAATAATTCTCCTCCAGGTGGGGAAACTTTTAGTAGTTAAATTGCTAAAAATGAAGATTCTACACGACAAAAACGAATCTCTGAACAGCAATTATTTGTCTGTGTTCTTAGCATTTATGAGTCTCAGTCAACAGTCAGAACATTTATGTTCCACCCATTACCTTCGGTCATAAACTTGCTTAAGAAAAACGAATAATTATGCTTCCTGACTGCAGAATGAGCATAAACATCCAGAAGAGTCAAAGCCCCTGGGTAGATGGATGGCGCATCTCCACTTTCCGGGACTGAACTATTGATATTTTTGAGATACTGGCTAAAGGGTCACGCAGCCATTTAGCCTTAAGTTAGTTCCACTCAGGGATGTCATCTCTAGAAGTCATAATCCATGTGGGGCTGTCACAGAAGGCAAGTATGTGCACCCCAATGCACAGTGAGGCCAAGCAAATTGGAATATGTGGAGCACAGAAAGGTTTATTTCAGGGTTATGCAACAAGAATGGGAGGAAACCCCAAACTGCCTGAAGGGTTGGGGCATGGTTAGTTGTTGAAAAATTCTTAATGTCAGAATCCTTTGGTTCTTGTGTCTGTCCAGGTAGGTCGAGTGATAATCTTCCAATAAACCTCCAAAAAGACAAGTGTTATTTTCTGTTCTACAACTTTTTTATGAATAGAAAAGTGTTACACCCTTAAAGGTCAGACCCTTGAGAATGCTCTGTCTTGTCTATTTCAGGCTATGGGCAATATTCTTAACTCAAAGTCAATAGGTTTGAGTTAAGGTTAAATACAAAGGTTAAAGTAAAAGACACAGATCCAGTGTGGAATACAATTTGTTCTTCTCCATGACAGGGCTATTCTTGGACTTCATCAGCTTTTAGGAATAGCTTGTTTAGTTCAGTTCAGTCACTCAATCATGTCAGATTCTTTGAGACCCCATGGACTGCAGCACTCCAGGCTTCCCTGTCAATGATCAACCCCGTAGCTTGCTCAAAGTCATGTCCGACTCAATAGTCGGTGATGCCATCCCACCATCTCATCCTCTGTCGTCCCTTTCTTCTCCTGCTTTCAATCTTTTCCAGCATCAGGGTCTTTTCCAATGAGTCAGTTCTTCGCCTCAGGTGGCCAAAGTATTGGAGCTTCAATTTCAGCATCAGTCCTTCCAATGAATATTCAGGACTGATTCCTTTAGGATGGACTGATTGGATCTCCTTGCAGTCCAAGGGACTCTCAAGAGTCTTCTCCAAAACCACAGTTCAAAAACATCAATTCTTCAGTGCTGTTCCCTTATAGTCCAACTCTCACATCCATCATGACTACTGGAAAAACCATAGCTGAGACTAGACAGACCTTTGTTGGCAAAGTAATGTCTCTTCTTTTTAATATGCTGTCTAGGTTGGTCATAACTTTTCTTCCAAGGAGTAGTCTTTTAATTTAATGACTGCAGTCACCATCTGCAGTGATTTTGGAGCCCCCCAAAATAAAGTCTGACACTGTTTTCCCATCTATTTGCCATGAAGTGATGGGACCGGATGCCATGATCTTTGTTTTCTGAATGTTGAGCTTTAAGCCAACTTTTTCACTCTCCTCTTTCACTTTCATCAAGAGGTCCTTTAGTTCTTCTTCACTTTCTGCCATAAGAGTGATGTCATCTGCATATCTGAGGTTATTGATATTTCTCCCAGCAATATTGATTCCAGCTTGTGCTTCATCCAGTCCAGCATTTCTCTTGATGTATTTTGCCTATAAGTTAAATAAGCAGGGTGACAGTATACAGCCTTGACATACTCCTTTTCCAATTTGGAACCAGTCTGTTGTTCCATGTCCAGTTCTAACTATTGATTCTTGACCTGAATACAGATTTCTCAGCAGGCAGGTCAGGTGGTCTGGTATTCCCATCTCTTGAAGAATTCTCCATAGTTTATTGTGATCCATACAGTCAAAGGCTTTGTCATAGTCAATAAAGCAGAAATAGATGTTTTTCTGGAACTCACTAGCTTTTTCGATGATCCAATGGATGTTGGCAATTTGATCTCTGATTTCTCTTCCTTTTCTAAATCCACCTTGAACATCTATAAGTTCATGGTTCACATACTATTGAAGCCTGGCTTGAAGAATTTTGAGCATTACTTTGCTAGCATGTGAAATGAGTGCAATCGTGCAATAGTTTGAGCATTCTTTGGCATTGCCTTTCTTTGGGACTGGAATGAAAACTGACCTTTTCTGGTCCTTTGGCTACTGCTGAGTTTTCCAAATTTGCTGGCATATTGAGCGCAGCACTTTCACAGCATCATCTTTTAGGATTTGAAATAGCTCAACTGGAATTCCATCACTTCCTTTAGCTTTGTTCGTAGTGATGTTTCCTAAAGCCCACTTGACTTCACATTCCAGGATGTCTGGCTCTAGGTGAGTGATCACACCATCATGATTATCTGTGTCATGAAGTATTCTTGCCACCTCTTCTTAATATCTTCTGCTTCTGTGAGGTCCCTAACATTTCTGTCCTTTATTGTGCCCATCTTTGCATGAAATGTTCTCTTGGTATCTCTAGTTTTCTTGAAGAGGTCTCCAGTCTTTCCCATTCTATTGTTTTCCTCTATTTCTTTACATTTAGAATATCTGAGTGCCACACAAAACCCACGATGCAGGTGGGTCAACCTCAGGTGTGATGCTGGTGTGATCCCATCCACCTTGGTGAAGCTTCTCTTGAAGTCAAAAAAGATGCAGTCTCAACTTAATTCAACAGGTGCATCCTGTGGGATCTGAGTAAGAAAGGGACCTTAAACAACCTCATTACAGCCCACATTTAATACCTAAGAAAACTGGGACTCTAGCTGGAAAGGCCATTTCTCCAGAGTCAGTCACTCACAGCCCAGAAGCCCTGTGATTCCTCACCTTTTCTTGGTACTCTTAAACATCATCTCTGGGGTCAGGAAAGTGGCATTGGGTAGACGGTAAGGAATAGACAAAGAAAAGAGAGTGAGTTAGGAAATTTGCAAGAATGTATACTTTCCTTTGTTGTTCATGTGGGCTTCAGTATTTTTTGTAATTACAATCATAAAAGATGTCAATAAAACATTTTCACCACAGAAATGTGCAGATGGAAATGAAAGGATGTGAGACAATTGTGCATTTCCTAGATCAGCACTTTTCAAACTATCTCTAGTGTGAGAGTGGTTTTTATTTCTAACCGACTAGCTGATATTTCTGCAAGTTACTAGAAAAATGAAATGCAAAATGCAGACTTTCAAATTACCAGTCCAAACTTCTTACTTCTTAGAGATGAGCCACGATTCTTCTGACACATTCCTGTACAGTTGCTGGACACTGAGCTTGAGCCCTGGGCCTGCAGGTCGCAGACCAGGAGTCTTTGTGCATCAGCCCTTGTCTAGGGACCACACTTGGATAACCTTGTCCCTCATCTCCTTATCCCTTGTGTTTTGCACAGTGCTCTGATTTCTCTGAATTGTACCTTTTTGATATCAAGGATGGGGGTTTAGGCATGTGTTATTCTGGACAGGCACTTCTTGTGTTGAATAACAATTTTGGAAAAATAAATTAAATATGCCCTCACATTAAAAAGAAACAAGTTTATAATTATTTTTTAAAAAGCAGTGTTGCTGTATGAATTCATATTAGAACACTGTATGGATTCATATTGGGAACAGAACTGTGGTTTAAATCTCTTGAAGGGAGACTTATTTTGGAGACATGTCTGTTTCACCTGGTTTGAGTGTGAGGATTGAAAATATTAGGCATACCAGTTGTCATTAAATCTAAACTCTCTATCAATTCTTGTGTCCTCTGAAAGGCCTGTGAACTGTGTCAGTGCATCCCATTAGGAGTAGGTTTGTCAGATTTAGGAAATTAAAATACAGACCACCTAGCTAATTTGAATCTCAGATAAGCAATTAAAAATTTTTGTGTGACACAAATATGCCTTATGACATATCGTATGTGATAGTTGGGATATAGTTCTATTAAAAACATACTCACCATTTGTCTGAAATTCAAATTGAAATGGGGGTGTTCTATGTTATGAAGTGAAGTGAAAGTAACTCAGTTGTGTCCGACTCTTTGCGACCCCATGGACTATACAGTCCATGAAATTCTCCAGGCCAGAATTCTGGAGTGAGTTGCTTTTCCCTTCTCCAGGGGATCTTGCCAACCCAGGGATCAAACCCAGGTCTCCTGCATTGCAGGTGGATTCTTTACCAACTGAGCCACAAGGGAATCCCCTTATGTTATATGATAACTCTAATTAGCAGTAGCCTTTCAGCTTGGACTTCTGCAACTCTGGATTTGTCTAGGAAGATGCATCAGTCCAGCCAATCAAATCTGGCCGTATCGACCCAATTTGCTTAGCTATTGGCAGCTGGAAAGTGGATGGTCAATACAAAGTGATGATCTTTTTTTAGAAAAATGTATTTCCCATGAGACAAAGCAGCTACTTATCTTTCTGTACTTTGAGGCTTTTAGTTTGGGATTTTCCAAAGCTCTGGTACCACTAATAGCAAACATCATGGCTGAACAGTGTACTTTAGAATTTTTATTTTATTTTATACTGGAGTATAAATGTTTAATGGGCTTCCCTGCTGGCTCAGTGGTAAAGAACTCACCTGCCAATGCAGGAAGTGCGGGTTCGATCCCTGGGTTGGAAAGATCTCCTGGAAAAGGAAATGACAGTGTACTCCACTCTTCTTGCCTGGGAAATCTCATGGACAAAGGAACCTGGTGGGCTGCAGTCCCTGGGGTCGCAAAAGAGAGACGACCAACAGCAAAACAACAACATAATTGATTAACAATGTTGTATTAGTTTCTGGTATACGCAAAGTGATTCAGTTGTACATATACATGTATCTATTCTTTCTCAAATTCTTTCCCCATTTATGCTATTACAGAATGTTGAGCAGAGTTCCCTGTACTTCTAAGAAGGGTCACTAGAATCTGCCATCTATATCATGACCAAATTGTCTCAATGGTTTGGAAATAGTGACATTCTTTGTTTGGAAATATAAAGGGAGGCATAATGATAAACCAAAATAATAATACAAAAAATCTTGATTTCTACAACATTTAAGTTGGCAGAGATGCATCACTATTTTTTATAAATAAATTCAATAAGAAACTTAGAAGTACAAAGGCAGAGTTTGTTGAAGTTAAAAATAAAGTCTTAAATATGAGGAAGGTTAATTTTGATCCTTTTGAAGCTATGTCCTCTGCCATTGGTTGCTGTTATTTTTTCATTATTCTCATTGGATAAGATAATAGGTCTTTAGATCTTAAATTAGAGTTTTGACTTTTTTTTAATGTAGAATTGATGCTTCTGGACTTTAAAAGACTTAAACTTTTCTTAAATTAATGTCACAGGTAAGGAGTAAATGGCTAGTTAAAATACATACATAATTTATTTTGATATCATCACTTATGTTTGAAAATTTCCTCTCAACTAATAAAAAAAGTCTTTAGGAATACACATTTTTTTAAACAATGTTTATTTCACTTAATGAAATATATGCTGATTTTAAGACAAATTGGAAAATGCCAACCTTTATCAAAAAGAAAAGTAAAATCACCAATAGCTTCACCAGAAAGGGAAAGTTTCATGGTTGTTATTTTGATGCATTTCTTCTATCGTCTATGGGCTTAAATTTCGTAGTTGACAACCTGCATATATAGTGTTCTGTTTTTTTCTGAATTTGGACTTTTTCTATTAGCTATTCAAATTAAGCATTTTCCATATTGTTAAAATGTTTTCTAAGAATCATCTCGTGGTTGAATCATACTTTATATTTTAATTTATTTAATCATCTAGTTGGACATTCAGGTTTCTCCAATTACTTACTATTAACATGCTAATGGTGATCTGTTGTAGATTCTTAGAACTGAAACAACACTGACTGAAAAGGATGCAGATTCTTAAGGCTGTACATTTTGTTAAGCTGTATTAGAAAGCATTATACAACACTTATTAAGAATGTATAAGAGTATCTGTTTCATTGACCTTCATGGCTGCCATTTTTCCTTTCATTTTATTAATACAGTCTTCAGAGAAACACAAGTCGCCAGATGTGTATTTGCATGTGTATATATATATATATATATATATATATATATGTATAGTGATCAGTCACCTAGAGCCGGACATCCTGGAATGTGAAGTCAAGTGGGCCTTAGGAAGCATCACTACAAACAAAGCTACTAGAGGTGATGGAAGTCCAGTTGAGCTCTTTCAAATTCTAAAAGATAATGCTGTGAAAATGCTGCACTCAATATGCCAGCAAATTTGGAAAACTCAGCAGTGGCCACAGGACTGGAAAAGGTCAGTTTTCATTCCAATCCCAAAGAAAGGCAATGCCAAAGAATGCTAAAACTATTGCAATTGCACTCATCTCATATGCTAGAAAAGTAATGCTCAAAATTCTCCAAACCAGGCTTCACCAGTATGTGAACTGTGAAATTACAGATGTTCTAGTTGGATTTAGAAAGGGCAGAGGAACCAGAGATCAAATTTCCAACATATATTGGATCATCGAAAAAGGTAGTAAGTTCCAGAAAAAACATCTACTTCTGCTTTATTGACTATGCCAAAGCCTTTGACTGTGTGGATCACCACAAACTGGAAAATTCTTCAAGAGATGGAATACCAGACCACCTGACCTGCCTATTGAGAAACCTGTATGAAGGTCAGGAAGCAACAGTTAGAAGTGGACATGGAACAACAGATTGGTTCCAAATTGGGAAAGGAGTATGTCAAGGCTGTATATTGTCACCCTGCTTATTTAACTTATATGCAGAGTACATCATGAGAAATGCTGGACTGGATGAAGCACAGGCTGGAATCAAGATTGTCGGGAGAAATATCAATAACCTCAGATATGCACACGACACTACTCTTATGGCAGAAAGCGAAGAAAAACTAAAGAGCCACTTGATGAAAGTGAAAGATGAGAATGAAAAAGTTGGCTTAAAGCTCAACATTCAGAAAACTAAGATCATGGCATCTGGTCCCATCACTTCATGGGAAATAGATGGGGAAACAGTGGAAACAGTGACAGAGTTTATTTTTCTGGGCTCCAAAATCACTGCAGATGGTGATTGCAGCCATGAAATTAAAAGACACTTACTCCTTGGAAGGAAAGTTATGACCAATCTAGACAGCATATTAAAAAGATGAGACATTACTTTGCCAACAAAGGTCTGTCTAGTCAAGGCTGTGGTTTTTCTAGTAGTCATATACGGATGTGAGAGTTGGACTAGAAAGAAAGCTGGGTGCCTAAGAATTGATGTTTTTGAACTGTGGTGTTGGAGAAGACTTTTGAGAGTCCTTTGGCAGCTAGGAGATCCAGACAGTCCATTCTAACAGAGATCAGTCTTAAGTGTTCATTGGAAGGACTGATGTTGAAGCTGAAACTCAAATAATTTTGCCACCTGATGCAAAGAACTGACTCATTTAAAAAGACTCCAATGCTGGGAAAGATTGAAGGCGGGAGGAGAAGGGGATGACAGAGGATGAGATGGTTGGATGGCATAACTGACTCAATGGACATGAGTTTGATTAAGCTCCGGGAGTTGGTGATGGACAGGGAAGCCAGGCGTGCTGCAGTCCATGGGATCACAAAGAGTTGGACACAACTGAGCGACTGAACTGAACTGAACTGCTATATATACATGAGATGGCTGGGTGGCATGGGTGTATATATATATGTATATATATGCTTCCCTGGTAGCTCAGATGGTAAAACGTCTGCCTACAATGCAGGAGACCCAGGTTCTATCCCTGGGTTGGGAAGATCATCTGGAGAAGGAAATGGCAACCCACTCCAGTATTCATGCCTGGAAAATCCCATGGGCTGTGGAGCCTGGTGGGCTATAGCCATGAGGTTGCAAAGAGCTGGACATGACTATGTGACTTCACTTCACTTCACTTCATATGCTGTGAAAGTGCTGCACTCAATATGCCAGCAAATTTGGAAAACTCAGCAGTGGCCACAGGACTGGAAAAGGTCAGTTTTCATTCCAATCCCTAAGAAAGGCAATGCCAAAGAATGCTCAAACTACCACACAATTGCACTCATCTCACACGCTAGTAAAGTCATGCTCAAAATTCTCCAAGCCGGGCTTCAGCAATATGTGAACCGTGAACTTCCTGATGTTCAAGCTGGTTTTAGAAAAGGCAGAGGAACCAGAGATCAAATTGCCAACATCCGCCGGATCATCGAAGAAGCAAGAGAGTTCCAGAAAAACATCTATTTCTGCTTTATTGACTATGCCAAAGCCTTTGACTGTGTGGATCACAATAAACTGTGGAAAACTCTGAAAGAGATGGGAATACCAGACCACCTGATCTGCCTCTTGAGAAATCTGTATGCAGGTCAGGAAGCAACAGTTAGAACTGGACATGGAACAACAGACTGGTTCCAAATAGGAAAAGGAGTACGTCAAGGCTGTATATTGTCACCCTGCTTATTTAACTTATATGCAGAGTACATCATGAGAAACGCTGGACTGGAAGAAGCACAAGCTGGAATCAAGATTGCTGGGAGAAATATCAATAACCTCAGATGACACCACCCTTATGGCAGAAAGTGAAGAGGAACTCAAAAGCCTCTTGATGAAAGTGAAAGTGGAGAGTGAAAAAGTTGGCTTAAAGCTCAACATTCAGAAAACGAAGATCATGGCATCGGGTCCCATCACTTCATGGGAAATAGATGGGGAAACAGTGGAAACAGTGTCAGACTTTATTTTTGGGGCTCCAAAATCACTGCAGATGGTGATGGCAGCCATGAAATTAAAAGACGCTTACTCCTTGGAAGGAAAGTTATGACCAACCTAGATAGCATATTGAAAAGCAGAGACATTACTTTGCCAACAAAGGTTCGTCTAGTCAAGGCTATGGTTTTTCCATTGGTCATGTATGGATGTGAGAGTTGGACTGTGAAGAAGGCTGAGCGCCAAAGAATTGATGCTTTTAACTGTGGTGTTGGAGAAGACTCTTAAGAGTCCCTTGGACTGCAAGGAGATCCAACCAGTCCATTCTGAAGGAGATCAGTCCTGGATGTTCATTGGAAGGACTGATGCTAAAGCTGAAACTCCAGTACTTTGGCCACCTCATGCGAAGAGCTGACTCATTGGAAAAGACTCTGATGCTGGGAGGGATTGGGGGCAAGAGGAGAAGGGGACGACAGAGGATGAGATGGCTGGATGGTATCACTGACTCGATGGACGTGAGTCTCAGTGAACTCTGGGAGTTGGTGATGGACAGGGAGGCCTGGCGTGCTGCGATTCATGGGATCACAAAGAGTCTGACACGACTAAGCGACTGAACTGAACTGAACTGAAAGACCCTGATGCTGGGAGAGATTGAAGGCAGAAGGAGAAGGGGACAATAGAGAATGAGATGGTTGGATCGCATCACCTATGTGAAGGACATGAGTTTGAGTAAACTCCAGGAGTTGGTGATGAACAGAGAAGTGTGGCATGCTGCAGTCCATGGGGTCACAAAGAGTTAGACATGACTGAGTGACTGAACATATCAAAAAAAAACTATATATATATATTATGAGATGGCATATGCATGAGTGTGTGTGTATATATATACACATATATATATATGTATGAGTTCGCTGGATGGTATTACCGATGCAGCAGACATGAACTTGGGCAAGCTCTGGAAGATGATGAGGAACAGGGAAGCCTGGCGTGCTGTAGTCCATGGGGTTGCAAAAGAGTTGGAGAAAACTGGGCAACTGAACAATAATATATATATATATATATATATATATATATATACACACACACACGCACACATACATACATATATATATTAAGAGCCAACTAATTGGAAAAGACCCTAATGATGGGAAACATTAAAAACAAAAAGAAAAGAGAGCGTCAGAGGATGAGGAGGTTAAATAGTATCACCAACTCAATGGACATGAATCTGAGCAAACTCGGGGAGATAGTGAAGGATGTAGAAGCTGTCGTGCTGCTTCTGATGTGCCGATAGGCATGCAGTCCATGGTGTCTCAAAGAGTCAGACATGACTTAGCAACTGAACATCTCATAGAGAGAGAAAGCAATGTATTTTAAGGGATTGGCTCACATGCTTGTGGGATCTGGCCAAGCACGAAAGTCTAGAGTGGGCTGGCAAGCTGGAGATGCAGAGAAGAGCTGGTATTAAGTCTCCAATTCAGCTATAGTCTGGAGACAGACTTCCTTCTTGAGGAACCTCAGTGTTTACTCTTAAAGTCTTCAGCTGATTGGATGAGGCCCACCCACATTACGCAGGGTATTCTGCTTTACTTACAGTCTACTGATTTAGGTGTTAATGACATCTCAAAGATACCTGACAACAACATTTAAATTGGTGTTGACGAAACAACTGGGTCCCGTAATCTTGCCAAGTTGACACATATAACTGTGTATTAACAATCACACCTGTCATCCAAGCAGATTTTATGCTATGTGATAAACATATGTGCTCTTTCTTTCTGGTTTGTTAAGAAGACGTAACTGACTTATTTAGGGTGTTACTGTATAATGTGAATTTTATGTTTTAAACACAAAGTTTTTCTCATCCAGTTTTGGAATAAAGCATATAAGATTTCCATCAAAGAGCCTGAGTTTGAAGCTTATACTGAAATGAGATGAGAGTGTTCCTGTACTATGTGTTATCTGGGTGAGTGTGGGTCAGGTAGTTAAACCTGCTCGCTCTCAATTTTCTCAAATGTATAGTGTGAAAAGCTAAGTCGCTTCAGTCATGTCCGACTCTGTGCGACCCCATAGACGGCAGCCCAACAGGCTCCGCCGTTCCTGGGATTCTCCAGGCAAGAACACGGGGGTGGGTTGCCATTTCCTTCTCCAATGCATGAAAGTGAAAAGTGAAAGTGAAGTCACTCAGTCGTGTCCGACTCTTCCCGACCCCATGGACTGCAGCCCACCAGGCTCCTCCATACATGGGATTTTCCAGGCAAGAGTGGGGTGCCATTGCCTTCTCCGATAGTGTGAAAAGTCATACCCAATTCCCAGGTACTTGTTTTTTTTTTTTTTTTTTTTGAGGAAACATTTATTGGCATCTCCTTCAAAGTCTAGCATGTAGTTGGCCATCTATATCTCAGTTCTTTTACCTCTTCACCGTGTTTCTTTCTTAACTAGCTAATCCAGCACCCAAGTGCCCACTCCAAATGGTCAGTGAAAAAGCCCTTTCCTTCTTCTAATGTTGAGTATAGAAATTCTCCTCCCATGGAGAGACACAGGTTTGATCCCTGGGTGGAGAAGATCCCCTGGAGGAGGAAATGGCAATTTACTCCAGGACTCTTGCTTGGAGAATCCCAGGGGCAGCAGAGCCTGATGGATTGCAGTCAATGGGGTCACAAAGAGTTGGATGTGACCGAGAAACTGACACACACACACATATGTATTAATATGTATATATGTGTGTGTATATATAATATACTTTTTCATATTATTTTCCTTTATGATTTATCATGGGACCTTGAATATAGTTCCCTGTGCTATACAGCAGGGCCTTGCTTTTATCCATTCTGTATATAATGGTAATCCCAAACTCCCAACCTATCCCTCCTTCACCCCTCCTCCTTGGCGACCACACGTCTGTTTTGTGACATGGAGTCTGTTTCTGTGTCATAGAGAAGTTCATGTGTGGCATATTTTAGATTCTGCATATACGTGATATGATATTTGCCTTTCTCTTTCTGACTTACTTCACTTAGTGTAATAATCTCTAGACCCAACAATGTTGCTACAGATGGAATTATTTCATTCTTTTTCATGGCTGAGTAATATTCCATTCATTGTATATGTGTGTATATACAAATACATACACCACATCCTCTTTATACATTTATTTGTTGATTGGCGTTTAGGTTGCTTCCATGTCTTGACTATTGTGAATAGTGCTGTTATGAGCATACGGGTGCATGCACTTTGAATTACAGCTTTGTCCGGATGTATGCCCAGGAGAGGGATTGCTGGATCATAGTTTTTTGAGGAAACTTCATAATGTTTTCCATAGTGGTTACACAAATTTACATCCCTACCAGCAGTGTCGGAGGATTCCCTATGAAACTTCAGTTTTTACTTTTTGTATATATGTCTCATTTCCCCTTCTGTGGTTTCCTATAGTATGCTGCATTAACCACTGATAGATAAATGAGATGTTTTCAGATAAACATTTATTCATTTATTTACTACACATTTATCAAATGTGTATTACATTCCAAGGACTGTTTTAGGTGCTGGGGATACAACAGTGAACGGATTAGATATATCCCTTCCCTTGTGGAGCTTAGATATTAGTGGGGGAGATACTCAAACAAAGAAACCAATGAGTATAGAATGAAGCTACAAGGAATGTGGGCTGAGGGTAGACTGGGTGATGCTCTGCTAAGTTACTAATCTCAATAGTATAATCTAGCCAAGGTTTACTTCTCACACGTGACAAGTCACTGGCTGTTCAAGGCAGCTGTTCTCAGCCGTCTGCAGCACTTCCTCCATATCAGCACTTGCTTGCCCCATTGAAGAGTGGGCTGCAGAATCAACCAGCAGCAGTTCAGCTTTTATGAGCGTCACTTGTCTGTATTTTATTGTCCACAGCAAGTCACGTGGCTATTCCTACTTTTAATGGAATGGAGAAATGTGAGACTTGCTAATCCTAGTGGCAAAGGAGATCCAGGCGTGCCTACACCGTATTGAATGATATGAAAAATATATGTTGAAAGGTGGTGCAGAGTGTGCATTTTCTTAAGAGACAATAGAAGCAAAATAAGCATAAACTTTCTGTATATCATTGCTTAGAATTCTCATACAGTTCATATGGATTTCAGAAAAAAGTGAGTCAACTTAAAAATTTGTAGTAAGTATTGTTTCAAACTGGTACCCAAATATGAGACAAAACAGTAAGGTCGTTTGTAAGTGGTTGAAGTTTGATAAATACTGATTTGTTAAATCTACTTGAGGACAGGGCTATGAACTGTATTTATACTGGTACAGTTTTCTAGACTTGGAGCAGAGGCTCAATAAAACTTTGTTGAAGTTAGTATCATTTATTGTCTTAAATTGTTCTTGCTTAGTCCATTATAGTTTTGTCTTGAATCTTGAAATTTTCTTCCACGGCCAATTGTGGAAGAAATTGTCTTTCTTCCAAAGACAGTAAAAATTGTCTTTATCCACATCAATATATTTATATGCAATTATACTTTAAATTTGGACCACACATACTTGAATGGTAGTCTCTTTCTTCTAATTTGTCTCAGACATTTTCTTAAATGTAAGGTAAAGATTCAGTGGGAGAGAGGAAAGTTGTAATATTAATGTTGGAATTTGCAATTGAGGGTTTTGTCTTTAAAAAAAACAACAACTTGTATGTTTCATACTCATTTGACAGCTGCTGGGATGGAGAGGTATTTCACAGACTTGAATAAAGACAGCAGGAAATGCCACAGTGTTTTCCTTTTAAGCTTTACTTAAGGTCATGGGTGCTTTTCTTAAAGATAGAAGAACAGAATACTTGCTTTCGAAGATAGTATGATTATGATTTTTCCTTATATTTCTACTATTCTCTTATTTTTAACTAAGTCTTTGTAATTTATAAAAATAAATCATCCAGAGAGAGGACCTCGTTCTTCACGGAGTGGCTAGGTCAAGGGCAAACCAGCAGAGTCTGTGTCTGCACCCGACTGACCCTCATTTTAGTACCATTACTCTCTGCCTCTGACGTGTATCCGAAGCGTCCTCTCAATTTTCTTAGCCAAGAGGTTGTCTTAAATGAGTGTCTCTAGTCTGTGCTGTGAATCATGTGCGTCTATAAGAGTCCATGCCCTTTGATGCCGTTTGCTGCTTTTGGATTTGTACAAAATTTGTTTGGTGGTTGGCAAATGGGACACAGCTGGCTTCTGATTTAGAGAGTGCTTTAAACTAGTTACCTCCTACCTTAACTTGATCATTTAAATGGAAAGTGCTGCAGCTCCAACAGAGCAGACATGATATAAAAAACTATTCCTGACATGACTATCTTGCCTCCCGAATTGCCATGGCTACTGGGATCTCTGAAGGAAAATAAAAGGAAAGAAATGAACAAAACACAGGTTTTAGCATTCTCCCAAGGGCGAAACTGTCTTTACATTATTTAAGAAAAGCTTTAAATGTTCAATGAATGTTCTTAAGCTAATGACAATTGATGCCCAGAAAATACCAATAATCCAGTAGAACAGAATAGATTTTGGAAAGTGGCAATTTGTGTGGAAATTGCTTGTAGTATTGACATGTGCTGGGAACTTTGCATATCAGTGAGCTGTCGCCTGCACTGAGAGGAGTTATCTATTTGGTCTTTTATTTGTAAATAAGACAGGAGTCCTTTCCTTTTAAGGAGCATCTATGCATTTTATTATGAATGAAAGAATACTGCTGTCCTTTGTCCAAAGTGGCCATGTTAGCAGAAGTCCTCTAGGATCCTAATCTTATGGGTCTTGTTATGGGAGGAAACCCAGCCTGTCATTTAGGAGGCCATCGTTCTGTAGTTGAAGATGCCGAGGTTTAGAGTCTGCTAGAGTCCCGGCTGTTGTGTAAACTGTCATAATTTAACTTTCCCCACCAAATTCCACCAAGGCTTGTAGATCTGGCCGCAGCCTCATCCCCCAGTCTTCACTCCTCGCTTGCTCCCTTTCAGCCCCTGCGCGATTTCTGGCACATTCC
Source organism: Bos mutus (assembly GCF_027580195.1). NCBI lineage: Eukaryota > Metazoa > Chordata > Mammalia > Artiodactyla > Bovidae > Bos > Bos mutus. The sequence continues at coordinate 4,098,305 of NC_091638.1, forward strand.
AAAGACACCTGCTTGCCGCCAGCCTTCCTGTTCCTGCTGGTTTCTCAGCTTTAGACGCTGTTCCCTAGACGCAGGCTTCCTGCATCTCTGTTTATGCAGGCCCTGTTTATGGAGCAGACCCAGGAAGTGCTGTGGCGTTGTCAGTGCTCCGCATGCTTGTCTTGGTGAATTCTCATGATAACAGCATGACCTGGGCCGTGGCACTGCAGGGATGAGGCCCCGTGTTCTCATCTCTGTAGCAGTGCATCCCCTGAACCCAGAAATGTATTTAAAGATGGATACGATTTGGCTTAGTGCTGTTCCTCATGTTTAAGATGTCTTATTGGTGGTGCTAGTGGTAAAGACTCTGCCTGGCAATGGAGGAGGCCTTAGAGACCTGAGTTCAATCCCTGGGTTGGGAAGATCCCCTGGAGTAGGAAATGGCAACCCACTCTAGTATTCTTGCCTGGGAAATCCCACAGAGGAGCCTGGTGGGCTATAGTCCATAGGGTCAGAAAGAGTAGGACATGACTGAAGCGACTAGAATGCACACACTCATTCTTCAAACATGGGGCCTCCCTTTGGTGCCAGAGGCCATGCCAGTTTTTAAAAGATGAAGGTAAATAAAAACGATGAGACCCCTCTCCTTTCTTGCTTTCCCTGATGCTTTTAGAGCATCACAGGAAAAAAAAAAAAAAAGCACAGCAGTTCATAGGCAGCAACATTGGATAAACATTAAATTAGGGCAAATACCAGGTGCAATGGGGAAGCCAGTGTTCACAGAAAGCTACTGGGTGGGTGTTACCTGTACTGCGACTAAAGTGTGGGTCAGAGGGTCTGGTGGAGGTCCATCTCAGGAGAGGCCCTGGCAGAGGGGATGATCAAAGGCCCTGAGGGCCCAGCCCAGTCCTGAAAGCCAGACAGTGTCACTCAGGCATCGAACGGAGGCAGGGTCTCCTGTTTGCATCTGGAGAAGACGTTGGGTTTTCAAGTGACTTGAAAACTATACCAGAAGTCAGGACTCCATTGTCTGAGCAGTGAGATGCTGCAAAGGATTTTGAAATCAATGGAATTTCTCTTTAGTATTTGCTTCTGTTGACTGTCTGCAGCCAGGTGAGTTGGAAGAAGTTCCATTTTCTAGATGAGACAAGTGAGGCCCAGAAGATCATATAAACAGTGGCAGAGATTTAATTTTCTCAATGACAGGGCTTCAGGGCTTTCCCCCACCCCCTACCCTCTCCCCTTCCTTCCTTCCTTCCTATGGTCGTTCTTGTCCAAAGTAAAACGTAAACTTCTGTATACACCATCCTGATTTTGATTTTGTCTCCAAAGACCCTGTGTGGACTCACACGGCTCTCAGAAACCAGACCCCTGCGGGAAGCTCACTGCCCACAGGGAGGTAGGACTTGTGAGTGGATGGACACCGGATTGTGTGTGGGACCACATCCTCTGATCTTGTCTAGGAAGCTGGATTGGTACCAGGAATCTTTTATCTGAAAAGGCGACTCTGGGCTGGGAAGAAGAGAGCGAGCTTGACAAAGTCGAGAGGAGTTCAGTGTTGGTCTGTCTGCCCACGCTCTGGGCATGCGTGAGCCCTCAGCAAAACACAGCTGGCATGTCTAATTTTAGCCTTGCCTGCCTTGAAAAGGGACCCTTTAAGGAAATATATTTCCTCTGAAACAATTTGTATTATAATGTAGCAGCTGATAGACATGTCAGAATACTACTTGCTATTGGTGGAGAAACACTCTGCCAAGTGGCGATGATTTTTGTTCTTTTTTCTCTGTGTGTATATGTGTGTGTGTGATGTTATCAGGAAAGTGAGCAAAGGACCCATGGATCATAAAGAGATACACAGGAAGAGAAACAGTGCTTTTATTTATTAAGACGACCATAAACCAAAGGGGACAGACACCTCTTTTGATTTTTACAAAATGGATGTATGGATCAGAAGGACTGTATCTGCTATGATAAGTTGGTCGTGGTGATCTGACGACGCCTGGCTTGTTAAGAGCAGTCCTGGAGTAGACTCCAACATTTCTCCAGTACTTACCGTCCTCCATAACCTAAGTAAAAGGTTAGTTTCTAAAGCAGGTCTTGGATTCATTTGGCTTTGGTGTGTTCACAGGTTTTGAAAGCATCCGGGACGCACTTTTTTCCATGCTCACCAGCGAGCTCAGTCCGTCTGCCTGGATTTTTTTCCCCTTTCTCTCCCTTCCTCCCTGCGTCCGCTGGTCCCTCCCAGGGTCTGCCCTGTTTTGTTTCGCAGTGTGGCTTACCTTGAAACTTGGCAGGCAGAGCGGAGAAGGCAGCTCTTGTGCGGGGTGGTTGGAGGGAAGGATAAGGAATCATCCACCGCCCACATCTGAGTTCCCTGGGTTCAGCGGCAGCGGCAGCAGCTTTGCTACAAAAACCGCTTTGCTATTCGAGATAGCCAGCAGAGGGAATCGCAACTTTGCTGGCAGCAGGGGTTGAAGCAGCCTTTTTTTTTTTCTTGGAGGAAAGACTGCAGCCTTCTGGACTGCGTACGCTGCTCCCTGGAGGGGCTCTCCGGGTCCCACCCACTGGCTGGAAGGAGGGGACGTGAATGAAAGGCCAGGACAAGCCCCGAACACCATGTCACTCTGGGAGGGACACAGCAGCAACTGAGCTGTGCAAGGTTTTTTTTTTTTTTTTTTTTTTTTTCCTTTTCTTTTTCTTTCTTTTTCTCCCCCTCCCTTTTTTTTTCTTCTTTCTCTTTCTTTCTATTTTTTTCTTTTTCTTTAAGGTGGGGAAAGAGACACCCAGGAGACAGGAAGCTGATCTGCAAGATTTCCGAGTTCTGCTAAAAGGACTTTGATTTTTTTTTTTTTCCTTTACAAACGCTGGCAATTGACATCACTACGGACAGCCGGGTAGAGAACAAACTGCCTCCTCCCAAGTGGACCCCAGGCGTGATCTGGGGAGACTGTGTGGGGTTTTTTCCTACGGATCCCCGCCTCTTTCTCTTTTTGGTGTGTTTCTTTTTAAAATTCTTGCTGTGTTGGAACTAGCGAGTGCTGGAAGACTCTCGGAAGCCTCATCAGTCATCGGGACTGTCAGGAATAGTGGTTCCAGGGGAAGCTCGGCCTGGGGCACAGAGCCTGTCATCCAGTTCCCTGCCTCGGAGATAGCGATTCCAGCTACATGGGCAAACGCCTGGATCAGCCACAAATGTACCCCCAGTACACTTACTACTACCCTCATTACCTCCAAACCAAGGTATGGCGTGCCCCACAGCCTGGCAGCAGTGGGGTGTCCTTCTGCACTTGGGGTGGGAAGCAGACAGGCGTGTGAATTACGATTAACCGCCCCCTCCCCTTATCCCCACCAGCTCTTCCTGCTTCTTTGAAATTAGTAACGTAGCAATGGAGTTAATGAAACAGAGAAGGAGATGAGAAGAAAGCAAGCCCAGAACTGGGGCTTCCTCTTTAAGGAGAGATAATAGTTGCACTCGAGTTCCTTTGTTGTTGTTTGGCCATCTCCATGTTCCTGATGCCTGCCGAGCCCTCGGCAGACAGGCAGGGTTGTTAAAAGCAGATCATAACAGTGATGATCGGGCACGACAATGCAGTTTCAGGGGCTTTTCTGGTGAGCTGTTCTTTGTTTATGGCTCTGAAAGGGTTCTTCCTACTGGATAGGACATGCCGGGGTTGGCGGGGGGGACTCAAACTTTTAATCGCTAAGTGTAGAATGAAAGACAGGCGTGGGAAGGTATACAGCAGCGAACTCAAGTCTCAGACGAGTTTGTGTGGGCGCGTTTTTTATTTTCCTATGGCCTCAAATATTTTATTTTATATTGAAGATGGTCAGAATGCCAGAGAGTAAATTTAGGAGCTTCACCGTAGATGTTCTTTACTTTTAGAAGCTTGGTGTTTCTGTGTTGGCTACGATCAGAAGGCCTGGGGCTTGAAAGGGGATGAAATAGAGTGATGATAATTAGACATGAATTGGTTAAATGGTTTAGGCTTTCCGTGTGTGCTCAAGCGATCATGAGGGGGCCAGTGGTAAGCCCACGTCACTGAGCAGTGGGTCGTGCCAACCATGAACTTTATCCTGCAGTTCAGACATGGTAGACTCTCAGGTGTGAAATCACTGCTCCAATTTGTCAATTACATTCGACTTGATTTGGGGGGAGGGGTGGGGATGTTGCTTGTTCCCCCTTGAATGCATGGAGTGTATTTCTTTATGCATGATATTATTTTGCATTGTATTAGCCGTACTCTACTGGGCTGTTTATAATAAATAAACACGCAGGGAGTGAACAAGGCGTGCCTGAGTGATATGAGCTGTCACCGGGTCTGGGTGCCCTGGATAGGGTTTGGTAATCATGCCGTGGTTAACTCTCATTTACTCTCTCTCACCAAACAATGCCGATTTGTAAACCAAAGCAGGCAGCAGACTTTCAGTATTATATTAAAGATTGTTCTTTTTTTCCCTTCCTTCCTTAGTCGCTCTATAATTTGCCCTGCCCCTGCAAGGTCGACTCACACTGCTTTTTGCCTTTGTGAGCCTTTAGTTTGGGCTGCTGCTGAAATAAATAGACCAGCCCTCCTGCTCCATCGGCTGGAGTTTTAACCCTTTAGGGGATTCCTTAAGGAAATGGTAAAGCAAGGACAAGTTACAAACGGGAAATTTATAGTCATTTCTCATCCCCCAAAGAAACAAAAACACACTCAAGGGTTGCATGAAAAATATCCAACATTCCATCCCTTTTAGTCATTTGGCTAAATTTTTCCAAATGTTTCAAAATTCATGCTTTCTTTTTTGGTTCTTATTTTCTACCATGAAGTCTATTCAGAAAAGAAACTTTGCATCAAAATGAATGGAATAAATGGAATGATGGCTTTTTGACTTAGGATTTCTTTTAACCTATTACTAGCAAGAAATAATGTCGGGCACTTTATATTAAAGATACATAGCTACACTGGTGGGAAGTATGTGTGTATGTATGTGTGTGCATGTGTGTTTGGGGTAAAAAGGAAACGTGGGGTGTTGAGGAAAAGAGATCCAGAAAAATAGAGAGGGAGTTAAAAAAAAAATCTGATTTGGGATCTTCTGCAGTTTAGTGCTGTGTAGACAGGGAGCATCTGGATCTTGTTACTTTCAAGCGAGTCAAAGCCATCAACTTCTAGAACATTTTTAGAGAAGTTAGATCCATTAGGCGACCTCAGCTGATATTTGGGTAATCAGGTCAGGGTGGTAGAGTGTATAAGATCAGTTACTCTGGCTATCATGGTGGTTCATATTGATCATTACATTGTAACATTCTGACAGAGCTGTGAAGTCGTCGAGTATTCTTACCCTGGCTCTGAAATGACAGGCATTAATGACATTCCTGGAAGCTGAAGATATGAAAATATGCCCTCTATGGGAATGTGGGCACTCAGGGAGAGGAAGGAATGGTCAGTGTACAATATTTTAAAATATAGGAACTTTCCAACAGTGTGAACACAGTATAATAAAGTCTCATCATGCTCCAGTATAGTGTGAAAATAATTGGGTTATCTTAGTAGCACTTTTTGCTCCTTTTTCGCTTATGTCCCAAAATATAATCTATAGTAATTTTGAAGTAATTTCATGCATCTTAGATTTATTTGGTAAACGTAGGTGGAATTCCATAAAATCCACTGTCCTTCCTGCCTTAGCTTGTAGGTAGAATCCAATTTTAAAATCATTGCTATTTAAAATCACGCTGATACATAAAGAACATTTATGCTTGATAAAATTAGAATTCTATGGTTGACAACCAAATCATATTGTGGCGACACCATGCCTTAAACTATTCTCTAAATGCAGGTGCTTTTAACTCAGGCACAAAAGCCTTTTGCTGACATTAGTTTTGGGTGGAAAATCTTCATGGGATTTTACAGAACTAAAATGTTTATTATTGTATTCATTTAGAAAATGCCAAAATACTGAGCCTTCGTTTTCTACCTGAATATGTATGTCAGATGCAGCTACTATTCTCTTATGATGAAAGAAAATGAAAATGGATTTTGAAATAAATGCATTTGTCTTCCACTTCCTAAAATGCACTTAAAGTTGTAGAAAAAACTTGTGATACTTCCCTGCCTATTCTGTTCCACTTCTTACCCTTCACATTAGAGTCAATCTCTTCACTTTGTTGCTTAGAAAAAAAGAAAGCATGAAGATATTTATGCTTTTCTTTCTTTGAATAAATTTCCAGATGCCTAAAATGTTATATTAGAAAAACATGAGTCAATCAAACAAAAGGAAAACCTGTGGCTGACTTGTAGCTTACTCTCCCAGACCTACACTTAAAGTTGTCACTTGTCAATTTTCTTTTTGACCATTTTTTTTCCTACCCAAAGAAGCAATTTCTAAAAAGAACATTACTTTTGTTTAGAAGTAATGAAGAAATCTTGGTGACATGTCACTATATTTAAATAAGAGACGTAACTGGATTTCTAAAAAAAAGTTTCAGGAAACCAAATTTGCCGTTGGAAGACCACCCAGAATAATTAAGTTTTAGAGAAAAGAGACCAGAAAATTATTTCTTAGCTGAATGATATGTAATGATGTGTGATTAAGTTGTCTTGTAATATTTCTCAAGGATTTTGTTACACCGTATTTCCAATAGCCAACCTGTTGGTCTTATGATCCAGGGTGAATTTCAGTCTGAATTTGAGGTACTTTGTGGGAGGGTGTTTCTTGGAAGAACAAGTTGAATGGGGCAAACTAAAAAGAGTTAAAACATGGTCACAACCTGGTCAATTGATATTTTGTAGTTGAGAAATAGATATTTCTCTCATATGTGATATTTGGAAGACTTTAGTCATTGTGAAACTTTAAAATTCACACAGGCACAAACAGAAAGTTTGTCTTTTCTTCCTTTCCCACACTTATACCAAATCACTACATTTCTCCTAGTTTAGTGCAGTTTCTCATCAGTCTGCCCGCTGCCTTTGGCCATCTGCTTCCCGAGAAGACCTTGAAGAAAGGGCTTCAGACTGCAGTACCCTGACAAGGGTTCCCTAACTGGTGGGTCTCAGATTCTGCTCAGAGCCTGGTGTGAAGTTGGGGTCAGGTGGAGGAGCAGTTCTCCACCAGCACACTGACTTTAAGCTGAATTTCCAGCCATCTGCAGCTGGACAGCTGCCCAGCTCTGAACGTCTAGCTGGAGCCCAGTTGTGCCATGAAAAGAGCAGATGCTTGAAAGCACAAGGCTCAGCGGGTCGGCAGAGAGAGAGGGAGGCTCCTGTGGGGCCAAGATACTCTTACAGATGTGAATGTACAGATCCTGCAAAAGCAAAACAAAACAACCCTTCTTCACACATTCCTTGCACATGAAAACACAGAAAATCTTGCAGAGGGAGGGAAGGAGTTTAGAATTTCCTTCATACTTCCTGTCCCAGATTTGCATTGATAGTTGGACTTGGTAACTTGCCAGTTACCAACCAGCTTTGTACATTTCAGGCTTGAAAACTCCCAAGTACTGTTTTCCTTTGAGAGGCTGAAATGTACAAAACTGGTTTTCTGAAAATCTTCCAGCAAAAGAATTTTTAGAAATAACTCCAAAAATTTCTTTCCCTGTAGGAGGGTGATACGATAGTGTGGAACGATGATCCATCGTGTCTCATGTTAGAATGTATACTATTGTAATTGGTTTAAAAAGAATGTGTATTATTGTAATTGGTTTTAAATGAGAGAAACATAATAAGAAGCTACCCTCCCTTTTCAGTTTTTTTTTCCTTTTACTCTTACAAATCTTTGTTACTGTTGAAGTTCTTTTCTCTAATGTAGTCATCATTTTCACAACACTATGTCTAGTGCCTACTAAAAGGAGTAGAAAGGTAAGAAAGTTCATGTTTTTTTTGTTTTCCGAAATAATCCCAAGCTTAAGAGAAACACCGTGTATGTTGCTTTGAACAGTATCTTTCCAACACATTTTCCTTTCACTTTCTCTCAATTTGGAAAAAAGAAAAAACAGAATTTCAACTCAAAAATATTTCCATGAAGTAATAAAATGTAATTGAGTGTTGGAGGTAGAGGCCGTGTGAGGAAGAGGCCAAAGAGAAGGGAGGATACACGTCATTTCAGATCTCTCTGGCTCCAGGAATTCTGAAAAGCTTTGTTTTTGTACTAATATGATTTACACAATCCTTTCTGACATTATCAGTCTCTTTGGCAGAGAGAGGGCTCGGTCACAATGATGCCCGTGCCAGATTCTAAGAAAACCAGGCTTTTCCTTTAAAAGAAAATCTTTGGAGTCTTGGACTTCTTATTCAGAGTAAATGGTTGATGTTTATCCAAAATTGGCTTCGAGTACTACATTAAAATTGTGTTTTGTAACAGTCTCATAAGCCACAGCTGTATGTGATTAAATAGTGTAATATCAAAAGCATGTGAAAAGAGACATTTTTATGCTATAGCTGTTCACAGCAAGAGTACAGATGGGGCTGAGGGGAGACGAGAGCAGAAACGCACTTGTGTGTTGCGATAAGTGTGTTGTTGAGGATATGAGTTATGATATGTGTATGGAGGGTACGTGCTGCTATTTTTGGCAGCAGTGGGAAAAATGCTGAACTATTTTGGATGTGATTAAAAATATGCTCTTTGAAAATGGAAACTGACATAAAATACCAACTTTAAATATGGAATGTCATTTCATCCCAAAATGCATAGTTACTGAATGGATCTGAAGGCATTGCAAATGGAAAGATAAAAGTTATTCCTGTGAAGCACACATTCAAAAAGCAAAAGTGAAGAAGTGTTCCTTCTGTTTTGAAATAATAAATACTTTTTTTTTTTTTTTTTTTTTTTTGCTACTTTTCATCTATGGAACTATTGTAAGAAAACCTGCAGGACATTTATCCCTAAACAAAAGAGTGATAAAAGGATCCTCAACTAGGAGCAATATAGGTGGCAGTGTGATTCTTTTCTAAGATGTTTGAAAATATGAGGTTAGGATATGAGTATTAATCTTCTGTTGCTGGTGTCAAAAATTACATAGTTAAACAAGGAGACACAGCTTTTGCCTCTGTTTCTTTAGCAGATATGTTACAGTAAAGAGGCTTTAACTACAAAGTTTCTGAAAAAATGTTTGTTCATGGAAACTTGAATCTCTAGTCTTCTAGAGATTATCAAGCTACAGGATTACCAATACTAAAGATTACTAAGTGATCGTTTTCAGGGCCTTGAAAAAGCCCATAGAATTGGCTGTTGATTTTCATATGTCAAACATTCAAAAGCAGTTTGAAAAAGTCAAAAAGAGGGGTGGACCGAGATAAGTTGAATTCTTTTTGGTTTTTAATTTTTCTTTTTAAAGGTGGTGTTGGCAGAGAATTTGTTCACATAACAGTTTTTTCTGTGTGGATTTATTGGTCAGGAAATACATAGAACCTGGAATCATAACTGAAAGCACTTTTGCTGTTCAGAACATCAACCTTTAGTGTACAGCCAACTCTAGAGAACAGAGAATGAATTTTAAGACATTCATCCTGCTTTTCTTTGGGAGAATTCTCTGATTTGTGTGTCAATGAGTTGGTGTCTGGGACAAGTTCCCTGCGATCCCTTCTAGGCTTAGTGTCTGTGACTCTTGCTTGGAGATAGATGAGACTGCTTGGATGTGTTAGGGGTATTTAGCAGATGACCTCGGATTTGTGCCACTGATTTTTGTTCAGGTCCTCGGTGCTTTCTACAGAGCAGATCAATTGCTGCTTCGTCGACTCTGGAGACTTGGCACACATAATTATCTGCATCCTTCACTACATCTAAATCCGGAGAACCCAGAGAAACACCCCCATCACCGTCACCCAGGAGTGAGTGGAGAGCAGTTCCCAGGGGTGGGGCCAGGCTACAGGCACTATTTAATCACCATTGTTGGCTTTGTTGTGGTTCAAGTTTTCTTCCTTGAGTGCATAAAATTAGGCCATGTCCAAAGACTTGCTCTCTCCAGGTGTCATAAGAGCTGAATGGTTATGCATGTTTGGCTAAATCCGTTGATCTCATTAAGATCCTGACAGCCCTAGTTTCGTGAATGAATCTAGGAGCTCCTGTACATGTGGAAATAACAAGCGATAGATGAAACACTATTTTGACTAGAGTTTGCCAGTCCCTTAATTTCTGAATAGTAGGCTTTAAAGCATGAGGGGAAAATGATTTAGTAATCAGAGTGCATGGTATCATAGGAGAAAAATCATAACTTCTCCAGGACACATAAACAAAAACATTCTCTTTTCCTCTTCGCACTGGGTACCCTTCTGAGTCCTCCCCAAGTCCCTGTGAGCTGAATTAATGAAAGTAAATGGAACCTTGAATTTTGTTTTTATGAATGACTGTGCCATGCTTAGCTGCTCAGTCGTATCCGACTCTTCGACCCTCTAGACTGTAGCCCGCCACCCTCCTCTGTCCATGGGGATTCTCCAGGCAAGAATACTGGAGTGAGTAGCCTATCCCTTCTCCAGGGGATCTTCCTGACCCAGAAATTGAACCCAGGTCTCCTGCATTGCAGGCAGATTCTTTATCAGCTGAGCTACCAGGGAAGCCCTTATGAATGACTAAGAAATACCAAAATTAAGCTAGATTACATACACAGTCAAGGCAACTTTGATAATGTTCTTCCCCGTTGTGCAGAAAGTAAGGTAAAACAGAAGAAAACTCAATCTTATGATATTCTAAATATTGGTGGTAATTGTTTTGGGCAACTAATTTTTAACTTGTTCTTGATTGTGCTTTTCCATGATTATGCTGTAGGGTTAAGACATTGGCATGTATTACCAGAGGCAGGGGACCTTTTCCTTGTCTCATCCTTAACTGGTACTTTTCAAGCTGAGTATGGATCACATACAGAATTTAATGAGGATTTGAAAGGATTCGTCCTATTTTTATCTGGGGACTGCTGTCTACTTATCTTAGTCATATTTCTGATGGATGACAATTTAGTGAAAAGGAAAATGGAAGACAGAATGCTAACTATCTGGTTTTCTGGAACTACTTAAGGTTTTTTAAAAGCATTTTTTATGTAGGCAAGTCATATCTGAGGCTATTACTGATGTCTGTATACTCTTCAGTTACCCCTTTCAAAACTTATTCACAGAGATTGGATGGTGGCACCCTGAATATCACTTAGAAATAAGATAACTTGAAATTCAAGAAAATATACTTCTTTTTTCTTCTTCTTTATTTTTTAATTTCTTTTCTTTCCTCCCAAGCAAATAGTCCCAAATGAATTTGAGTGGATGATGTATTTGAAGCAGTGTGCACAAAGATTAGAGGAAAACTGGAGACCATTTTCAAGGATATCATACAAGGAAAACCTATGACATATCCATGATGTTGAATTTCTTCCTGAGAGAAGAGAAAAATACTTTTCCTTTTTTAAGCTTGGTGCTAGTCCCTTGAAGGGTTATGACAGCTCCTGGATTAGCCTTGGTCTTGGCTTTGAGCCCCTGGGTGTCTTGTCAGGCACACCAGTCAAGACTGTGCCTTCAGAAATAAGGATGCTGTGTTGTAATCTGGGTTACAGGGAAATCTGAGAAGAATAAATTTCTGACGTTCTTTTCTCAATTTATTCCAAAAAGTTAACCATTGAATCTAAACTCTATTATTCATGTTAGGAAACAACTGGGCTTGTGTTAGCCATAGGAACATTTCCCTTTCTGGCCAGAAAGGGAAAATTTCTCTTTTTAACTTTGTTGATAAGTTAGAAAAAGATAAGGAAAAAGTGCAAGGGAAGAGGTCAGTGAACAGGGAAGAATTTTGATGTTTTTAAACAATTTTATTGAAGTATATTTGATTACACGTTTGTGTTACTCTCAATTGTATAGCAAAGTGGTTCAGTTATACATAAATATTCTTTTTCACAGTATTTCTCATTATGGTTTATCACAGGATATTAAATATAGTTCCCTGTGCTATACAGTAGGACCTTGTTGTTTATCCATGATCAGGGAAGAATTTTTTTTCCAAGTTTAGCGATATCCTCTAAGAAGGAGAGAGATGAAGGGTCATTCTAAATTCTTCGTATTCTCTGAACACATTAGGAAGCCCCCACTTCTCAACAGATATATTAAACATATTAAAGCGTACTCACATTCCACATCAAATTAGATTTTTTGCAATAAAATATTGAAAGAGTTTTTGTAGTTTTGCTGCTGAAACTCTCTGGGTATGAGTAAATTATGTGCGCTTGTGAATTTATGTACACTTATCATGTTGCATATGCAGGTGTTCTCACAAAATAGAAAAATCTAATCTACAGATAGATTTTCTTGAGGTACAAAGAAAGAGTATTTTGGCCTCTACTAAATAGAACAATGAATAAAGTTGACAGTGTATTATGCTTTGTAGAAACAATTGTTTGCTAATTCTGGTTTCACAGTTTTCTTTTTTGTTTAGAGGCAAGATATTTTTCTTATCTTGCCAGTGCTTTTGTGGGTCCTTAAAGTGTTCAGAGGATCTGAAAAGCTGGCTGTATCTCTGCCTACTGTGACCTTTCGACATTCAAGATATCTCTGTATTTTAGTAATCCCAAATTTCCGGGGCGGGACATGTGTTTAAACAACACAGTCTATTGGAAAATGTCATTAACATTCTTTGGCTAAAATATGTCACAAGCAGACACATTGCATTGACCCTTGGCAGTGACAGCAATCGAGTGTTCCAGATCTGGGTGCTGGGTCACAGAGTTTTCTTATTATATAGTCGGTGGAATTGTTTATCGATTGGAAAGAAAGAGAGCTTGACTGGTACAGGTGTTTCCATGGGCTCCCAGCTTAGGGTTCAAACAGGAGGCAGGTCCCTGGCACAATAGTTATTTTATGGCATAATCTTTCTAAATAATCATCATCTTTCTTCTGTCTCTAAATAGGATCATGGGATTTTTACATGTATCAAAACGGCCACCTCCTCCTGTTCCCCAAGTCCATGGTCATTCACCCTGAATGACTTCTTTTTAGTTTGCTTCCAGAGGGCCCTGTCAGCCCTATGGCATCTCTGTGCCTCTGAAAGCGGACATGCCTGCAGAGATGCGTGCCCCAGTCAGACCCCCCATGACCGCTACAAGTGAGGGGCATCCTGAAGACACTGCTTCTCTAGCCCTAAGCCACATGTGATACTCCCTTCACTTTTATTCTGATTTTTATTGTTTTCAGTAATACAAAACAACAACAACAACAATAAAACGGATCCAGAGCATGGCCTTCTCCCCTCACCTCAGCCAAGAAGGAGTTTTCTCTGGCTCTCCAGCCCCCTGCTGGAGAGCCATGCTCACACCTGAAAACTCCCTCCCCTCCACAATCTTGAAGGACATATTCTCATTATCACCCAGTGTTTTGATTCTCCACCGAATTATTCATTTTTTCCCCTGGCAATCTAGCCAGAATCTCACCAAATTTCATCAGCAGATTCAACAAATAAGCTGAGATTTCTCTCTCACAAACATAAAACACACACATATTTCTGGAAGCACTAAGAATTGCTACAGTGGTTCTGCTTTTATCTGAGGCTAGATGATCACTGAGAAATCTGGAGGGGCAAATAAGGAGATATATAACCGTTCTTTTCAGGTCTAGTAAATTTTTTTTGCTACCAGTGGATGGCAGAAAGGGATGAGTCTTATCAAAATATGGATGACTAATAACTTTCACTTTCTTTCAAAAATGTGATATCTTCATCTGATCTAATAAGATATATTGAAAATATATTAGGCAAGATAGATATCAATTCTTTGTTCTCCATTATTTGTGATCGAATTTTTTAGAAATATCATTGATAGATTGACTCTAATTTTCCCCCCATTTATTTCATAATTATTGGTTATATCATGGAAATTCTAATGATCCTCAGAGCTTGTACTGATGAAGCTGTCAATGGTATGGTAAAAAAAAAAATGTCAGTTTCATGATTTTAATTTTACAAGTGATTTATGAGAGGCACCAAGAAAGATAAAACAGAAGAAGAAATAGAAAATAAAAGGCTGAAATTACCAAGCTTTAATTTATTTTTGGAAATTTCTGGAATCTGACTATTTGCTTTTCCAAAGGCAAAGGGTAAGGGCTGTTTGACAAAGAAGTGATAGTTTAGGAAAACTGAAGAACCATCCTTGGGGGAGAAAAACACTTTAATATGACTATATTAATAGAATTAGACCTGGAGGAGTCATGTAGCTGAGATTTTTGGTGTCTTGTGAAAAAGGGAAAAATCAGTGCTTCTGAGGACAGCTTCGTGCTTTGTTCTGCCCGCACATATTAATGCCCTTGCTAACATACAGCACCTGCTTTTCTTGTTCTGATTTACTCATCACTCATGCCCACGGATGCCCCAGATAAAAGCCTTGTTGATGCTTTGGACTGGATACAAGGGTGTTTTTTAGAAGGATTTCGAAATAAAATTTTTGCATGTATTTTGGAATTTCTGTATGTAAACCGTTCACATAAAAAATTTCTATCTGCTCAAAAATATAACCATGAGTGAAGTTATGTTGTTCTGTGTAGAAGGGATATGGCTTTGAGAGGAGTAACCCAACAGCGTAAGTGATAAAACCAGCAAAACTGTATTGGCGTGAGAATCACACAATGCAAAGTGCTGACCACATGCATGATGTTTGAGGGCGGTCGTGTGCCCAGGGAATCCATGGAGCCATTGAATTGAAGATATGAATGCAATGATGTTTCAGTGTCCTGGCAATCAGGACATTTGTAGGTTACAGGGTAGGTCCTTTTGAAAGAGTGTCTAGACTTCAACATGGTCATTGAGGTTTAGATCAGTAGAGATCCAAGAAAGATTGGCTGGTACTGTCATTATTATTCATGGTCTGTCTCTTCTGCCAAGTTCCTTGCACTGATTTCTCCATCCTTACTCCCTTTAGGATGTCTGCTTGCAGTGACCTCATGTTTACACTGCATTCTCTCCGTTTCCCTACCTCTCCCAGATCCTCCTCCCTGGGAAGCTACCCCTTTTCTTTCTGCATCACAGCTTCCAGTGCCCTTGCACGTTACTTTCCCTCTCAGCCCTTTCCCCTCCTCAACTTCTCTGCTATGGATTTGCCTTCCTGGCTCCTGGCCTTTAACTCCTAAACTTCTGCTTCTTTTTGTTCTCTTTCCTCTTGGTTCCCTCTTATCATTTTCATTATTGCTTTCTGTTTTGTGTTGCTGTTGTTGTTTGTTTTTTCTATTTGTTTCCAAGGTAGAGTTGGATTGGGTTTTGTCTTTGTTTTCTTGCTTGGTTGTAAATTTATTTCTGGCTTCCAAATGTACCTTTGCTCATCAGGATCAGAATTGTATCAGGGTTATTCTGTGAAGCCCCTGAGGACTAGGACCACAGGGTCTTCATCTATGAATGCCCCGCGGGATCCGGCAGAGTGCCTGGTGCAGGCTGAGTGGATGTCCGAAGGATTTTAATACGCGTTAATCCACATCATTCTGTGTGTCTCTGTTGCTGAAGGAAGTGATTTTCAAAACCAGAGATGCTGAATGTTGCATTCACCTCTGCAATGCTTTATGGCAAAAGGCATTTTGTGTACCAGAAGTAAGTCTTCCTAAAGAACCTCTTTTTATTCAATACTTATATCAATTGATGTACCCTACTCCACCTTTTCCCCCTGAAACTTGTGGACCCTGGACTGTTGGCTGGAGATAGGTTGTATACCTAGCTAATGAACATACTGTGGTAGCTAACAGGTGAGCTGAATCAGAAACTAGTAGAATAGATGAGAAGAGAAGGGAAGGGAAAAGCTGCCGCAGTGTTGCTTCCCACGACGCTGGCAAGAACATCAGAACACGTGCCAACTTGGAAGGTCAGACGTGCCTTTCAAAGCCAGTGTAAGTAGCCTAGCCAGTATCTGGAAACTGGGGCTGAGTAAAAGCAAGGAGGTCAGGAGTACATGGCAGTGATGGTGGTTTGAGGGAACTGGAAGGCCATTCCTGAACACCTGCCAAGAATATCCACTCATATATGTGGCTTCCTTCCTTGGTTTGGTGGAGAGTTGGATGTATTAGGAGGTGAACTCAGCAGACGCAGCTAGGAGATGGGTTGAGTACTAGGCCCATCTTTTGGTCTATTTTTTTTTCTTATTCAAGACAGATGAGGACATCCCTGGTGGTCCAGTGGTTAATACTCCATACTCTCATCTCAAGGGGCCTGGGTTTGATTCCTCGTCAGGAAACTAAGATCCTGCATGCCACCCAGTGTGGCCAAAACAAAACAAAATGAGAGAGATGATCTTGACTGTAATAGTCATCTGTTATGTCCCCATACCATGTAAATATCCACAGGAACATTCTTTTTTTAATTAACATTTTGAAAAGACACTTCAAAGATCAAGTAAGAATGACAAAATTCCTATTTTGGGGAAAAGAAAGCCCTAGTTTCCCTTTACAGTTAACCAAGCAGGTATAAGATATGTCTAAAGTAAGGACAGATGATATGAGATGGGATTCGGAGGTCAACTTCAAAGCCTTCCTCATTGAGGAATCTACGGGAACAATAGCCCAGCTGCGGCTGCGAGAACAAACTGTGTTTCTGGTTTGGATGCTTCTTGATTTTTCCAAGTTGTGCTGATTCTCTTATGTTTGTTTGGCAGGAATTTTTTTTTTTTTTTCTCTCATTCTTTTTTTACGTCAAGGTTCTTATTACCATCTGTTGAAACAGTAGTTTCTATACATGTAATTTCCTCAACATTTGGTAAATTTTTCTATTGCAAAATAATCCTGCCTCATCATATCTAGTGAAACAACTCAAGAAAAATAATGGATATATTAACAGTTTTCTTCTGCACACCACATCATTCTGTGACGAAATCTCAGAAATAATGTATGGTAATCACAGGGTCATATGTATTCTTTTATAGCTTTCTTATGTTCATACAAACATACTATCAGATCTGTGGTGTCTGAGATCCGACTGAGCAGGTTATTTTCCTTCCTTTTCAGTGATAGGCATAGTTTGTGCATTCTCCACAGGGCACTAAGCTTGTCTTTTTTTTTTATTGTCAGGGCAGTTGTTTCTAACATGTTTGCATCACATTTTACACAAGTGTTGCCCATCAATGAGCATGGATTTTTTTGCCCCTGTTTTTCCATTCCGAATAATGCTACAATATCTGTACAAGATATTCATTTCAAATCCTGAAAATTAAGTCATTGATCTTCTGAGCAGGGTTGCTTCCTTTTAAACTCTGAAAAAGATTGATATCAGTGCTTAGATTCTTAACCTAGAGTCTGCATCCCGTGGGACTGAGCCACCCCTTTGTGTTGGGCTGAGAAGGTTTATTAAAGTCTACTGCTTTTGGTGAGAAGATGAACCTTCTGACTGATATTTCAGCTGAAAGGGAACCTCTCTCAACTGGCAGAAGCATGAATGTCTCATTTTTTGGTGGCACTCTCACGGGGATCCCAGCAGCGCTTGGGGTCAGCAGGGCTGCCAGCTCATTGCTTCTTGTCCATCCCGTGAGGTCACTCTTATGTTTCCAGACTGATCTCGTTTGTCTGCTACTCATATTCCAAGTTGAAAGAGCAACAGCAGGTGAGGAGCCCAAATCTTCCTAAGTGGTTAGAATCCCACTGAAGCATTTTGGGACTTGAGCAGAGATTTTTGTCCCCAAGGGCTTGAACATCAGGATTTTCCTTTTTATGTCATGATCTTGGGAACACTGAAAAATTATAATTTTTGATAGCCTTCATCTACTGGATGGATTTGGTGTTACTTGACCATAAGGGGAAATATCATGGTTTATTAATTGAGCTGGAGAAGCTGACTCTGGAAAACACTAATGAACCTTGGTGAAATCTGATTGTATTTCTTTTCTTCCCGTGTACTTGTCCTGTTTCTCATTGCCAATATCAGTTTTAATTAAAGTTAAAATGTAGATATAAAAAAAGCATAAAACAAAAGTTTACCTGCAGAACATCTCTGCTGGGTTGATAGAGACATATTTACCAACTGAAATCTGTCTGGAAGACAGTAGATCACAAAGCCTCAACTGTTTGCTTTTCCTGTAAAAAAGGTAGATCAAGGACATGCATTTCTAATTACAATTCTCTTTCATGGATTTTTACTTCTTAGAATTTAATTACATCCTACAAAGTTTGATGGCCGAATTCCACATGCTTCTTGGGAAACTCAGGGAGTTTCCTAAACACAGACCTGCAAAAGTGAATTTTTTTTCTCTTATTTTGTGTATGGGATGAGATGGAGAACTTAGTTCAGCACAGGAAGGCAAATTGAACATTATCTCTTTCTACAACTACAGTACTGACCATTTTTTATCCATGCTTAAAAATCAACAGTATACCATACTTCATATATATTTAATGCAGGTAGAAACATTTTAACCAAGTCTGGAAAAAGAATTTAATAATCAGAAATGAAAACAGCACTTTGGTTAGGTGAAAGGATTCTGAGTGGTCTGGGAGGTCTAAGTTTTTGATTCTAGAACTTACTTTAATACCATTTCCCTGAGTTTCCCTTACCTTTTTATATTTCTGTTTCCTGCCATCTCTTCCCATCACAAGAATATTTTAGTTATTTGATAAGAAATGTCTTGACAGTCAGCATTAGACTAGGAGTAATGTTTCAGGGTTCTGCAAAGAATGCCAATATATTAACATATTATGAAGATGATAAAATATAAATAAGAACCATTAACTCCAAGAGATTGTTATTAGTGATAATGGTAAGATGAGGGGGACTGAGAGGCCTGAAATTGACTTGATCCATGATTATAATGGACCACAAATCCTTATGAGAGTTCAGATCAATGCCTTTCATTGAAACATTTCTCTGTACATCCATTATGTTTCTCCGGCCTCCATCTCTGCCATCAGTTGGACTGAAATCATGTAGAGAGATTTGCTTTCAGTATTTCTCATACTTCTTCCATGAATTATTTTTTATTGTGGTTTTGTTTTGGAAAGCAATGCAGATATTTTTCAGCGCTTCATAGAAAACTCACTGCAGAGTCTGAGATGAATCTATTCAGAAATTGTCTGGTTTTTACATTGCTGTATTTCACAATACTTGCACTTTCCCCATTTACATTCCCTGGATGCTTTTTGTCTCCCAAAGTAACTAAATTAGAGGAGGGAGGGGTGCTATTTTCTTCCAGCCAGCTTACAGAGAACCAGCCCCTGCTTTCTGAGAGCTGTAGCTCGTGTTTAGAAACACTTTGAGTGAGCCTGCACTGGCTCTGGGTGTGGTGTTGGGTTTTAACCAGATAATTTTCCAGACTCTTCTTTGTGGAATGAAAGAATTGAGATTTCTTAGTTTCTCCAGTTTACACTGAGTTTTCAGATATCCTCACACTTGCTCACACATAACATTTCTGAACTTAGTTGTGCTTACTTGTTCATCTTCCAACTGTAATAGCTTCTCTCACCTACATCCGCATGCTCAAAACACACGGACCATCTCAAAGGTCTTCCAGCTGAGTGGCCCTCAGTCCTTGCCCAGCATCTGGTAGGTGCTTGATAAGTGTCAGCTAATGGCATGGAAGTTGTTGCATGTCCTGAACTCTGGTAACACTTACTGATAGACAATTTCTGGGCACGGAACCATTTTTCTTTCTTTTGGTATTCACCAAAAAATCAGCCCCCAGGGGAAAGAATCCTTGTCCTCTTCTTCCTCATCCTGCTTTCAGAACCCACAACAGTGACCTGTACGTGGCAACGCTGGTCAGTTTTCCGTGAGGGAGGAACTGATGCTCTCATTCTCAAAACATCCTTTAATTGACAGCACAATCTGCTGAAGAGTTGAATGAAATTGCTCCATATTTATCTGTGCTTCTGCTGAAGTTTTCTTTGTCCCTTTTTAATTTCAAAATAATATTGTACTTTCAATGCCAAAGATACACACAGAACTAGGAAGGAAGTGTAAAGGTGAAACTCTCCTCTATGCGTTTGGCTTTTTTTTGTTGTTGTTCTGTGAAGTATTTGCTTTATTCTTGCTCATTCTCATGTTTACTGTCAAGTCAACATTGACTTAGTTGAAAAACAAGTGTCTGTTTACACCTGCGTCTCCCACACCTCCATGTTTGTTTGGTCTGAAGACTCCTTAGAAGAGAAGGAAATAAAATTTTTCAGTGTTTGTGCATGGTTGAATTGTACCATCTTATAGCCCAGTGCTATACCAGTTTGTTTCATATCTGATACCTATTAAGGAGGGGTTTGGAACATGGAAGTTCTGAATGTGAAATCCAAGGTGTCAATCAATGCACGTTCATGGAGCGTTTCCTTAGGCTGGCTCTGTATGAGGGGAGCTGCGGTTTGAGATCAGCTGGGACCAGGGACATTTTACTGCAGTGCTTACACCCGGATAAAGGTCTCCTTAAGCACCAAGATACATAGAAGCCGTACATGACTAAAAAATAATTGTGTGCATGTGCAGTTAGGACAAATTGCAAACAAGAAGATACCAAAAGGCCACAAACCAACGCCATTTCTGAGGTTGGAAGCCAAAGCGGGGAGCTGCACATGATGCCTGCACACAGAGCCACTGAGGGGTGGCAGACCCCCCAAGCTGCCTCTGCTGCCCCACTGAGCCTCCGCCCTGTTGTTACCCACCTAAGGACCTGAGCAGGGCAGGGGCATGCGCTCCTGACTCTTGCTTCAGCTCCCTGAAGCCTGGGCCCTTGTGCTCAGTCACTGAGTCATGTCCAACTCTTTGTGACCCCATGAACTGTAGCCTGCTAGGCTCCTCTGTCCATGGCATTTTCCAGGCAAGAATACTAGAGTGGGTTGCCATGCCCTCCTCCAGGGGAGCTTCCCCACCCAGGGATTGAACCCGTGTCTCCCATGTTGCAGGCGGATTCTTTACCATCTGAACCACCAAGGGGTGAGCCTGGGCCCAAGCCCCCTTAAAGCCTTGCCTGAAATTCTCCAATGGCCTCTCATCAATTTCTATTGATTAGAGAGTCTAAGGATCCAGGTCTTGAACAGTTAATTCAAGACAGAAGGAGGTTTATACCATGATTGTTGCTCTTCAGACACTGATCATTTTTTTTTTTTTAAGAAAACAGAGCTGACACATGGAATAAAACGAGGTAATTAGATGCTAAATTGTGTGGCATTGACTTAAAGAGAAGGGACAAGGGCTGTTTGGGCAAGAAGAGCTATGAAGGGAGAAGAGGCTTTGGGGTCAGTCTGAAGGAGAACAAAGGAATCGGGCATTTGGCTTATTGGCGAAGTTGGGGAAGGATGGGCAGGCATTCCTGCTGGAATTAGAGCAAAGACATAACAGAGGTGTGAGGTATGCCTAGGGGGAGACCACACAGCCAAGAGTCAGACTTTGCTAAAATAAAGAATGGGTGGGAGATGGAATTGGTTGGGTTCCCAGAGCTCAGTACTATTTCAGGCCTTTGAGGGCAGAAAAAAAAAGCAAACTATTGTTTAATATTTATACAGGGAGTAGATTTATAAGATTCATTCTCAAGACGTAAAGCATAAATGAATGATAGACTTCAAATTCTTTATTTTAAATGTAATTCCCACTTTTTGACTACAGGTATATTTATACATCTTCATTTAGCAAAATTCTACTATAATTTAAAGTAAAAAGCAAGTAAACAGTCTTATAAAAGTTTGCAACATAATGTTACAAAGGTTTAACATTCTGGAAATAAAATAGGCTCCTACTATTCAATAGGACAAAAAGAAAACAGTCTAATAATAAAAGGGACAAAAATTCACAAATGAGAAAAAAAAAAAAGATATAGCTAACAGGCATGCAAAATTATGTCATTAATAATTAGAGAAATGGTGACCAGTGAGAGAAAATAACAGTGAGAGATTATTTTACAAAAACATTTCTTAATAGCCTGGGTACATTGAGTTACAGGGAGTTAGCTACTCCTAACACTGTTCACTTTCATGCGTTGGAGAAGGAAATGGCAACCCACTCCAGTGTTCTTGCCTGGAGAATCCCAGGGATGGCAGAGCCTGGTGGGCTGCCATCTGTGGGGTCGCACAGAGTCGGACACAACTGAAGTGACTTAGCAGCAGCAGCAGCAGCAACACACTGTTCATATTTGGGGGAATATTAACTCATAAGTAACTTTTGGATCTCAGTTTGAAAGGATGTATCAAAAGTTTTAAGAATGTGCATACCTTGTTATACAGTAAGTTCAATTCAAGAAATAGCTGCCAAGGGGTTAAAGCATATTTCTACATAGGTGCAGCACTGTTTTTAATAGGCAAGATTTTGAGCAATAAAATATTTGGAGTAGATTAAATAAATGTTGGTTTATCTTTACAAAAAACCTCTATGCAGCCATGAAATCGATGCATATAGATGTATTGAATGGAGAAAATGGCATATAGTTAGGCTTTAAAAGTAAGGCATAAGACAGTGCTGAAATACGACTCCAAACCTGCCTTTAAAATCCATATGTGTCCGTGTGTACACGTTTATGCCTGTCCTGTGTTTACCTGTTCCTAGAAAAACACAGGAATGATTGTTTTTTTCTGGGTTTTCGAAGTGCCACATATTCTTAAATACTTTTGAGAGTGAGCTGATGATCACTCAATAATTAACACTGGATGTTTAGTTGTTTCCAAGAAACAATAATGATAAGTGAAGAGGAAGCCACACAGACTAGTAAGTATCTTGATGCAGTTGGCAGAAGGAAGCAATTACGAGTTGTTTCACTGGGAGTGAAGCAACCTACATAGAAAGAAATGTTTGGATTGATTACTAGTATTTTGTAAGAGGTAGTGGTGCAGAAAGGTAACATTTAGGATGTCAAGCTAAACCTGAGTGAGCATAGGCAGGAAAGCACAAGACATCAGGGACTAGAAAAAGGCCAGAGCAGTAGGTGTAGCAGAGGCCATAGCGAGGGGCGGAGAACAATCTAAAAATAGACAGTCCTCCAGTTTGGGACCTAACTTTGGGGTGACAGTGGGACCCCTAGATGAAGATGTGCTGTGGGCAAGGAAGAGGGGCTGAGTGGGAGTGAGTCCAGCAGCAGACACAGGTCGAGGTGAGGTGACACTTGAAGCGATACATGTGAATGTGATAAATGGGAGCGAGGGCCCGCAGCCATGGTAGAGGGGATGCGAAAGAGAGTTCGCATCCTTCCTTCCATCTGTGCCCTGCGTGGACTTCTGGT
Source organism: Bos mutus (assembly GCF_027580195.1). Lineage (NCBI taxonomy): Eukaryota > Metazoa > Chordata > Mammalia > Artiodactyla > Bovidae > Bos > Bos mutus. The sequence goes on from NC_091638.1 coordinate 4,121,367, forward strand.
TTAAGATCGTCTTCAGTATGGTGAAGCTCTTGTTAGGCAAAGAATTCTTTACTATCAAGAGTATTTGAGGAATGAACCTCAGGGAGTTTAGGAAACTGGGCTTGCGGAAACTCAAACTATCTTCAAGTCTGAAATCATCTTTTCCAGGTTTTGACTGTATCCTCACACACAGTTGTCCTTGGCCACTCGCTTCTGACTTTGTTGCCATGATCCGTTCGTATGGACTCATTTCTGAAAAGTTGTATCTAGAGATAACGAGACAGTTGGGGATGTTTCATTTGTTCGTGGGCTTGCTTCGATTATTGGTTTTTATTTATTGGTCTGTTTTCATTGTTCGACCAACTGATTATTTTGTATGGGGTTTCTTTCTCAAGTTGTACTTTAGGGCACTGTTTCTCAGACTTTTGCATACATAAAAAATCCTCTGGCGGGTCATTCTCCCTCCCTCCTCCCCTCCCTTCTTCCTTTCTTTCAGTTCAGACTCAGTAGGTTTAGGGTAGGGCCCAAGCAATATTTCTCACGGTCTTCTGAGTGAAGCTGATGCTGCTGGCCTGTAGACCGCACACTGAATAATACTGTTCCAGGAAACATGATCCTGAAGCTCACTTTCATTTTTACTTTGCCAACTTTCACAAAGAACCATCTGACTACATCACCAAGTACTCTGGTGAAATGTACTGATGGTGGCACTTCCTGATTCTTACACTCTATAGCCATTTATTCAGATTTAAATTTGCCTGTAATTTAAGTAATTCAAATTGTTTTTGTGCTCTCTTGACCCTTGTGCCTTCAGATATCCATGATATGATTGGAAAGAGACTTCAAGGGGAACACAGTGGGTTATCCCCAGGATCTTGGCAAAAAAAAAAAAATAGTTTTCCTTCTGATACTTAAAATTAACTGATCTTCCCAGTTCATATAGAAAAACAATATTTATTCAAGTACGTATGAATCTCTTATGTAACCACTGATTAACCAAAGCTATCTAGAGAAAAAAACCGTTATAGAAAGGAATGACAGTTGAGCACACGTGTGTTGCCTGTCCAAGGGGGAGGGACTTTGAATTCTGAAATCCAAGCATTCTTGCCAATACAGAAGGGATCTCTGCTATGTGACTTAACCTGGTCTGAGGGAAAAAAAAAAAAAAAATCCCCTTTGTCTGTTTTTCCATTTTAAAGCTGCATTTTATTAGCAAACTTCGCATGTTTTTATTTCTGCAAAACGTGAATATGCTGATCATAATGTGTGTGTTATCTAAGATAAATTGGCCTTCTAGTTTGTACATTGGTTTCACGTGAGTTGAGTCAGGTTGAATCTGTCTCCAGAGTTCTGATCAGCCCTGTGTGTGCTGAAAAAGTCCAGTTCCTAAATCTGCAAGGCTGGGTGAACAACCACATTGTACCCTAAGTTCACCGAGAGAGCAAAATGGTGAGTCCTCTGAACAGCCAGCATGCGGGCCTAAATGGAAACTCCTCAGCTTTTTATCTGAGCACTTTGCTTCTGAGCAGTGCATCTGTTCATTTACTAGGAAGCAGATCAGGATACTTTCATAAAACTGAAAAGAACGTTGAAATCAGTAGGGCCAGCCCTTGCATTTCGTCCCTTCCGCTGGGGTCTGATTATCTCTTAAACCTGGCAGTTGACAGTATTTAAAGGCTAGGCTCACCCTCACGATGTTCCGCTACCGGTGGGGTGTGTCTGCTTTGTGGTGTCTTGGTCTGGAGTGTAGTGTTTGGCGTTGGGTTTCGGTGCTAAAGCCTGAGCGAGAATCCATCAAACCTTAACCTCAAGGCCCCTTCCTGAGTTTAATTTAAGAAGCACATATTTGCATTAGAAAACCTGTCTGTTTTGCTTACCTTTGAAAGTGAACTTCCTTTCATTGAATTACTCTTTTTAACCTTTGTAGCACAGGATGACACTTTGTGATAGAAACCTCAAAGAATAAATCCTGTTGACGTGAATATATTCTTCAGAATGTACCAGAGGGAAAATATACATCCGAGTCCCAAATAAGGTTGAATGGATTGTGGGCTTATTGTGCTCAGTCTAGACACTTAAAATTATACTTTCAAATATGCATTAGTTGATAGAAGAGAACAGAGTGTCTTTTTTCTTTTCATAGGGACTCCATATTTATTTGCTTTTATGTTCTGTTATCATGTGAAAATATAGCCTCCCAGGTGGTAAAGAACCCGCCTGCCAGTGCAGAAGACATAAGAGACATGGGTTCAATCGCTGGGTCAGGAAGGGCCCCTGGAGGAACACATGGCAATCCACTCCAGTATTCTTGCCTGGAAAATCCCATGGACAGAGAAGTCTGGCCAGCTACAGTCCATAGGGTTGCAAAGAGTTGGACACGACTGAAGAGACTTAGCAAGCATAATGGGAAAAAGTGATCATAAACACTTGATTCAAATCATTCCCGTCATGTTTGGGTTTCGGTCTGTTTCCTGTCTATAAGAGCTGGATGCAAGGATTAGGAATAACGTTTGCCACTTGCCTGGTATATGGTACTTGGTATGTACTTGAGTAATGGTAGTTATTCTTAAGGAGGGTGTTTTAACGCAAACTGGTGTTTAGAATGGGTGGTGAGACTCCAGGCAGAGGCTCCAGGAGAGTCTGTGGACTCACCGCCTGTTAGCGCATTCCCTGCCTTCCTCAGCTTCTTACAGTCAGACCCACGGAGACCAGAGCCCCGCAGACAATCCTGCCCTGCCTTTTCTGGTCTAAGAGGGCTGTCACAGCTCTTGGCGCACCGCTTGGAGGATACTGGAAATCAACTGCTCACCCAGGTGTGGGCTGGAGTCAACTGACCGCAGCCCTGGCAGTGCCTGGATTTCCACACGAGACCACCTCCGGTTAGAGTCTGCAGATTTCTGTGCTTCCCTCACCCACCCCCCACTAGATGTCCAGTTATTCTACCCAACCTTCCTGTCCTCCTAGGGTGCTGTGCGGTTCATGGGGAGGCTCTTGATCCCCCGCAAGGGTAGATGCATCCTCCTTATGGAAATCTCATCTTTTACTGCATCCCCGGATCCCGGCTCTCCCTTACCTCACCTCTCAGATGCACAGATATGGCCTCTACTGACTTGACCTTATTTCCCCTCCCACCTAATGAACATTCGCAGTGACTGTTTCTGGAAACATCCTCTGAGTTTGCCCTGTAGAAACCACCCTTACGACCAGCCACCCACCTGTGACCTCATCCCCTACCCCTCTCCCCCTCACCTTTTCCTGTTTCGGCCACAGTGGCCTCCTTTCTGATGCTCCAGCACACCGAGGCCTTGGCAAAAGCTGTTCCCTTCACCTCGACTCTGCCCAGTCTGAACAGGAATGGTATATTCTCGCTGGTCAAGTCCTAGTTTAAACCCTTTTGCTGACCATCTAGAGTAAAAGCATCCCCCACTCAGGCTCCAGTGCTTCACATTATTTTGATTCCCCATGACACACAGAGCTCTTACTGTTACTGGATATTTTTCTTATTTATTTTCTTCTTTCTTTACTCTCTCCCTTCTCTATTAATAATCTCTGCAAGAACACAGATCTCTTCTATCTTGTTCTCTGCTGTCCCCAGAACCTAGAACCAAGGGATACCACAAAGAAGGTGCTCAGTTAACATTTATTGAGTGAGTAACCAGTTGCCCATTAGGTTTCTTTTTATATCTGGCTCTATTTTCCCAGTGCCTGTGCTGGATTATATGCCAAGATCTTGTTTCCTTTGTCTGATGACAACAGTGTAGCTGTGTGCCTCAGATACGTTGGCCAGCTTCACCATCCCACCCTCTCAGCCAGCAAGACACCGGAGCATTCATAGCAGTTTCTGCCACCTCTGTGGGTCCCTCCTCATGTTCCAGAGGCACTGCCAGCTGACCGGAGCAGGAAATCCAAATACCGTGTCCCCTTGATTTTAAAGTTGTTTCTGGGTTTCTGTTCTACCAGAATTGGATTGATGGTACCTACCATGGATTATCTGTGGCTTCCCAGGTGGCTCAGTGGATTGCCTGCCCATGCAGGAGACACAGGAGACCTGGGTTCCATCCCTGGGTCAGGAAGCTACCCTGCAGGAGGAAATGGTAAAGCGCTCCAGTATTCTTGCCTGGAACATACTGTGGACAGACAAGCCTGGTGGGCCTCAGTCCATGGGGTCACAGAGTCTGGTATGGCTTACTGACTTATTACAGCACAGCATATCCACATTCCTTTTAAGGAAACTTGTTTTTCAGAAGAAGTTGTTTAGGGAAAGTTTGTTCTTTATTTTGAAACCTCCTGAAGCTACGTAGGGAAAGATGAAATGCAGAGATGGAGAGTTTGGGTCCTGTAAGAAGACCTAGAGGGCCAAAGACAGCATGGAGCTCAACAGACCAGGAGGTGCTCGCCAGCTGGTCTAAAATCACGATGGAGCAATGGCACACACGTGTGCACCCACATGTCTGTGTGATGTTGGACACTTCTTTTCGCTCTCTATTCTGAAATTTGCATGGTGTGAACCATCAGATTTTGCCAGCCCAGCACCCGTCCTTCCTCGTTTTTTTATGATTTCACCCCAACTTCTTGTTGGGAAACTCATCTACTGGATGTGGTTTTGTTCAGATTACTTATCAAAGGGGCACAACATTTGAGTAAGGTGGACTCTTGACCCAGTCTAAGAACAGCAGATGTTTCCTGAGAAAAGGCATCTTAATTTGTCTGTGTTGACTTTAGCTAACTGTCCATCAATGTCTTCAACTTAGATTCTTGCAGCCTCTCTGGTCCCTGTCTTCTCAGACATTTGCTTTTTTATGTTTGACTTTTGTCAGTCAGATGTTTTTGCTTTGACTAATAATAATCAATCACTGTTCCTTGCAACCATGGAACCCTAACTCATGTAGAGTAAGTATTTAATGATTGTTGACTGATAGTAAGACAAAGACTTGGTGTTTAATATTATGGGGAAATAGAGCAGAACCTCAGGTTTCCCCCTCCCTTCTGCTGCATCTCCACCTAAACCAGAGCCACGTGATTGTGATTGAATGTTTACATAAGGAAGAAACAGACATTACTTACAAAGGGTGAGCCTCTTCCTTACCAGAAGGGTCCTTTCAGTTGATGAGACTAGAGTTCTGTCTCTTTGCTATACTGTCTCCCTTGTTTGGAATCTTCCTTAGCCCCAACTCCATCTTCCAAGTCCTGTTCACATCCTACCTCCTAGAAATACAGCTTCAGAGATGAAAACAAATCCCACTTCCCTTGCCCTTCTCCCTCCGCCCTCCATCAAGTCTTATTTGCTCTGTAACAAGTACAGCACAGCCATGGGCCGTGTGTCTTGCTGCTAGACAGAAAGCCGCATTTTAACTTAATCTGTTAAATAAAGAAAAAACGCACAATTAAGAGGAAACTCATTCTTTTAAAAATATATTTGCTGCTCTACGTGTTGACCTTGTTGAAAATAACTGCAGGTTCTGCTGCCACACTTTCCATTTCATTCATCAAACTCTGGCAGCGTGAGAGCATCCTCTCCTCTCTCTCTGACTCTGAGCCCCTCCCCAGGTGTCTCCACCTGTATCTGCTTCTTCTGACTGGTCGCGGAGCCAATCGATGCCCTTATCTAATCAATGTGCTTTCTCTAAAGGAATCATAGGTGGGGTTTGGAGGAAGGTCACGCTCTCTCCAGTGTCGGTATCTTTGCGTTATGCCTGCATGTTAGTCCTATTTTGAGTAATTCGTTTACAGCTGGGGCTGCTATGAGTAGGCATGTGATTATCTATAAAGTAGCTCCCAGTCTCTTCCACACTTCTTTGTGGTTTATACTGGGAGAGGGGTTTTCTGGGGTCAGGATTGTTCTGGGAAAGGGCAGGGAAACCCAGAAGGATCAGGGTTACTCATCGCTGCACTTTTTTGCATTTCCCCAGATGGTGATGTTGTTCAGGGCAAAGGGGAAGCCTGAGCAGAACAGGGGACAGTTCCATTCTATACTTATTTACTCAGCACCTGTCATGTCCTAGGAGCTATGCTTGGTTCAAAGAGTCATTTCACGGAAGAAATCAGATTTTCATATTGCATTTCCAGAGTCTGTCATGGAAAATATTCTATCAACATTACATGAACAAAGGGGAAGGATTACTAGATAAGACCTCACTCTATAATTTGGGAAAGGACTTAAGACATGAGCCTATTGTCTTGTATGTGATGTAGAATGGATTTAGTCCCACAGAAACCTGCTAGGGCCAGAGTTTAATGATTATGTCAATCTGGAACCACTGGTAAAAACATCATGGAGGATGGGTTCTTTGGGATGCAAACTATTGTATACAGGACGGGTAAACAAAAAGGTCCTCCTATAGAGCACGGGGACCTATATTCAATATCCTGTGCTAAACCGTAATGGAAAAGGATGTGGAGAACAGATATACATGGATGACTGAATCATTTTGCTGTACACCTGAAACTACCACAGCATTGTAAGTCAACTGGACTTCAATAAAGTATGCTTTTTAGACAGGAATTGGTTAGAGACTTCCCTGGCAGTCTGGTAGTTAAGAATCCACCTTACAGTGCAAGGGATGTGGGTTAGATCCCTGATCAGAGTCTGACTCTTTGCAAACCCATGGACTATACAGTCCATGGAATTCTCCAGGCCAGAATACTGCAGTGGGTAGCTTTTCCCTTCTCCAGGGGATCTTCCCAAGCCAGGGATTGAACCCAGGTCTCTGGTGTTGCAGACTGATTCTTAACCAGCTGAGCCACAAGGGGAGCCCAGAATTCCAGCTGAGCTATTTTAAATCCTAAAAGATGATGCTGTGAAAGTGTTGCACTCAATATGCCAGGAAATTTGGAAAACTCAGCAGTGGCCACAGGACTGGAAAAGGTCAGTTTTCATTCCAATCCCAAAGAAAGGCAATGCCAAAGAATGCTCAAACTACCACACAATTGCACTCATCTCACAGGCCAGCAAAGTAATGCTCAAATTTCTCCAAGCCAGGCTTCCACAGTACATGCACTGAGAACTTCCAGATGTTCAAGCTGGATTTAGAAAAGGCAAAGGAACCAGAGATCAAATAGCCAATATCCGTTGGATCATCAAAAAAGCAAGAGTTTCAGAAAAACATCTACTTTTCTTTATTGACTATGCCAAAGCCTTTGACTGTGTGGATCACAATAAACTATAAAAAGTTCTTTAAAAGATGGGAATACCAGAGCATCATACCTGCCTCCTGTATGCAGGTCAAGAAACAACAGTTAGAACCAGACATGGAACAACAGACTGGTTCCACATTGGGAAAGGAGTGTGACAAGACTGCATATTGTCACCCTGCTCATTCAACTTATATGCAGAGTACATCATGTGAAATGCTGGGCTGGATGAAGCACAAGCTGCAATCAAGATTGCTGGGAGAAATATCAGTAAAGATATTAGAAGCTGTCAGTAAACAAAAGTATGTAGTTAATGTGTTAGAAAGTGTGTAAGGTGTGATTACCCTTCTGCATACAAGGGGCATAGGCTCCAAAATGCCTCCCTCCACCCACCCTCCACAAGGCATGCATGCCTGGAGTGCTCAAGGCTCTTACAGGGACTTAGTCCTCCATCTCTACAGCTTCCGCATCCACAGGTTCAACCAACCACAGAGCCAGTATTTCCTCTTAAATTTCTTCCATCCAAGCTTGATTGAACATGAAGAGCCAACTATATTTGAAGACAGAAAACAGTGCATCGCATTGAGTAATTTGAGGTCATTGTTGACCTTCAGGGAAATAGTTTCAGCCGGAGGGCAGGCGAAGAAGGCTTTGGAAATTTAGTGGCAGGCAGGTTAGTATAGCCCACCCTTTCTAGAAGTTTAAGATTTAACATTGGGAGATAGGCAAACCCTGCCCTGGGATCATGTAGTGAACAGAAGGAGTTTTTGAAATCAAGAGGCTTGAGAGTATTTATGGTTTTAGTGAAAGGAGGAGGGAGGTATTAGAGGTGTAAGGAAGTGTGTTTGAGATGCCATTCAACACACATCCTGAGACTTCCCCGGTGGTCCAGTTGTTAAGTTTCCTGACGTCCACTTCATGGGGCGCCAGTTTGATCCTTGGTCAGGGAACTAAGATCCTGCATGCTTCACAGCCAAGAAAAAGAAGATTTCTTGAATTAAATAAAGATGAAAATACTACATATCAACTTTTAAAAATTATATGGGAAAAGTAACAAATTATACCACCCACACCCTGACTCCAGGGGGCAGATATGGCACAGATCCAGGGCACCAGTGGGACAGTTGGCCTTGGAAACCTAGTCTGTAATCACTTCTCCCTCCAAGAAAGAACAGAGAGGGTAGATGAGGACAGAGATGAATCTTGCATTTGGACGAAGTGGAAATAGATCGTGTCTGAAAACTTTAATCTCAGAAAAAGTAGGTCATCTTCTGTGAGCGAGCCAGGAGGGCCTGGGAGAGGTCATATCTGCAGAGGCAAAGGCGACGTTTTCTTCCTAGCAGAACTTCTTGCTTTACGGTTCCAATAATTGAGGAATTTCAAACAGAGGGAACTGTTACTGAGTGCACAGGAAGCGCGTGTGACGGAATTGAATCCTTTCCATGAAATTCTTAAAAAACAGTTGATTCCAAGAATTTAACCTTCTGTATTTTTTTAAGAAGCCTTTATTTTCAGTGAAATTCTCAAAACCATGATTACGAATGAGAGACTTAGAAACCGTATTTGTGTGTGAATATTTTAATATTAAGATTTATTTTATGTCTGTTTGTGTTATGGGAAGATTTTTCTCTTCCTGGGGAAATGAAACAAAGGAAAGTCACAGGAACCGTCTCCCCCAGCCACACCTTCTCTCATTGTTTTTAGGCTAAACCTGAAGGGAAAATCCCTCAAGACAGACTGCTTGGGGTGAACTGATGCGACGAAAATTTACTGTCGTGTGGCATTTTCAGAAGCAGCATCTGGCATATTTGCTCATGCTTACGGCTCTGACAGTCATATGTTATTCTATTTGTTTTATATAAATTAACTAGTGTTTTATCCCACTGAATTTTCTATTACTAGACAAGAGTGAAGCAAAGCAAAACAAAGTATAAAACCTTTGACTTTGTACTGTGCAACTCCCAGTGAGTCCGAGTCTACATCTGATGTTCTATCTCGACGATGCCCCTGTGTTAAAACTCCTGAGTGCTGCCATTTCTGTGGCCCAAGACACAGACCTTTCTTTTTAAATCTCATCCCTGATTCTCTAAGCTAAGGAGGCTGCCGAATGTGGTCCTGGTTGATTAACAGAGCTAATAAGCAAAGCCAGACATTATCTGTTATGTGCAAACAGACTAGAGGTGCATTTGTTTGTTGGGTTCTCTTATTATCTCTTGAGAGCCTGGCCTGTTCTCTAACATGGCTCTTCTCTTAATTGAAATTGAGATCTCTGATCATTCTGGGTTGGAAGAATGTAATGACATTTTCTGTAGACTGGTTTATGCTCCATATCCAGACTCAGGAAGGAAGGACTCAGGTAGGACAGAAAATTGGGCTGAAGTCTGAGTGTGATGGGGACCCGCTGATTGACTGAGGAATGTGGACTTGATATTCTGAATGTGTATCTCCTATCACAGTATATAAGCCATCGAAGGAAATCGATATTGAACCAGAAGATTTGTGAAGCCAGGGAATAGGTATGGTGTGTGGTGCTGGCTTCTCTGTTATTTTAGGCATTTGGGAAAGTTTGAGATTTATAGTTTTAGGCAACTGGAAACCCCAGTAGAGTCAGAAGCCTGGGAACATGCAGTGAAATGTCCATTTAGGAGGATTAGCTTGGTGACGGCTTGTATATTTGGCTAGTAGGCGGCAAGGAAGGAGACATGAGAGGGCTTGCATTGGATCAGAGTTTCCCAAGAATGTTCCCCAGTGCACTTATACCCTGAGGAGTACTTCAAAGAAGAAAGGACTCTCTGATTAAGCTGTTGGGCCGCGGCTGCACCATTCATCAGCCGAGTCTGTGGAGAAGTCAGTGTCCATAAGTGAATGACCAGCTCTAAGAAAGGCTAAAGGAAGGAAGCCTGTTGCAACTGGGCGAACCCACTCTTTCCTAAACTTTTTGTCCCCATCATCTTGTGCAGAATAAGACCCCCGGGGTTATAGTCTAACAGTGGGGTCACATTCTAAACTATAAGGCAATGATCAGAAATTTAAAATCCTAAGTCACCAGCTGCTTTTTTCCTCTAGAATTCTATTTCTTTTTTTTGAGCATAAGATAAAGTAATTAACTTGTATTTAGGAAACCCATTTTTTGAACAGTGTATGCTCTATTTTTAGAAACCTGTTCTGCTCAACTTGGCAAGAGGTTCACTTACACAGAGTCGTAAGGGAACCAAGGATGACCAGGGGAAGAGAAATTCCTCTCCCAGGGCCAGAGCTCATCCTCTGTTATATGTTCATTATGGTCTGGCCATATGTAGCGAGTAACCACAAATGCAGATCACTAATCCATCCTCATTCCTCTGCTTCCTCTCTCTCTCTGCGTTTGCATCTGTGTGCCTTTTCTGTCTCATGTCCTGTATATTTCCATATCCTGTTTATTTCTGTCTCTTCATCTCCATCTCTCAAGCCCTTTCCCTCCTGTCCATGTTCTTTTCCCCAAAATAGCACGTTGGCAAGCATGGAGCTGAGTGCCCGTGTGCTCTAACTCCCTGGGTTTCCTTTTCGCTACACTGCTCTTCCCTGAAAACTGTGGATCTTCTAGGTCATCCCGAGACTCTGCGCCTTTGATCTGCCGCCTCTCCTGGTCTCTGCTTTCTTGGACCCTCATTCCCCCACCCCCAGCCCACCATCCTACAGCATCGTTCTCCTGATTCAGGACAGAGGCACCAGAGGGACAAGAGACCGCCTTTGTTCTCACCCCTTTGCAAATAATCTCCGCATTTCTCAACGCTGACCTGGAAGGCATTTTCTCACCATCTGTGGATCCTATAATTAATGACTTTCTTGAAGGAATGTCCACATTTCTTATCTCGCTTGTTACACATATCATTTTTAAAACTTCGGAGCGACACGCTGGCATTTCATGTAAGGGTGGTCCCACAAATCAAGTGCAGGGTGACTGGTTTCATTTCTTTGCTGAAACATCTGGTCCTGTTTAGTGTATGACAAGCAAGAGGTAGGAAGCACATAAAGGCCCTCAGCCCTGATGTCTTCTCTTTCTGCAATTGCATTATGAAATTTAACTGCCTCCTGAAGAGAAACGACGTTAATTCTACGGCCATGACATTAACCAAGACTCATTTCTGTGTCTGTGGGCCTGCAAGCTCTGTGTGGCCAGCTTTTCCAGGCTTCATTCTAGGTCCCCTGCCTGGAGCAAGGAAGGCTGGGGCACAGGTCACGGGCATCTGTGGGGACATGATTCACTTGAAATGGTGTCACATTAAATGTCATGACGTTCATAAGGGAGATGTGAACCATTGCCACCTCCCAAATTTGCTAGACACAAAGCAGTACTTTTCCCTGCAGGGATCCTATAACTCTCTCACGGGAATATCTGTAGCTGATGGCATGTAGACATCAGGAAGACGGTATTTTGTCATGAACAGAAAGGCATGATGCCCATTAGAAGGATAGCTTCTGTCTTCAGAGTGAGCAGTGGGTAACAAGCAAGTGATGGGTTTATGGATGGACAGTGTGCTTAATATCCATCCAATCTCTTTAATAGAGACTCTTTTTTAAATGCCAACCCCCAGTCTTGGTCCTCCTCCTCCCCACCCCAGAGTTTATTGGTTTATAGTTTTTGGCAAAAGGAAAATTCAGGACTAGTGGAGAACAGTCAGTAAAGCCTAGCGGGGAGACCCTTGCACAAAGACTGGAAATCTCCTTTCTGTTTCTTCTACTGGTCATTGGCAAATGCTCTTCCTTTGTCTACTGGGGGGTGGTGTAGCAGCGGCTATGTGAGGGTCATGATCATGGAGGAAACTTCCACAGTGATAATAACAAGCGTCTATACCACTGACTCAGTAACAGGCCCTGCTCTAGGCATTTGACATTGTGGTTGTTTAGTCGCTAAGTCATGTCAGCTCTTTTGTGACTCCATGGACTGCAGCCCACCAGGCTCCTCTGCCCATGGGATTTCTCAGGCAAGAATACTGGAGTGGGTTGCCATTCCCTTCTCCAGAGGATCTTCCCAACCCAGGGATTGAATCCAGATCTCCTGCATTACCACTTAACCGTATTAACTCATTATTGTCCAGGGCATTTTTGCAGAGACTAACGCTAGTGGTTGGCAGTTTTTATTTTGGCCAGGCAAAAATTAATTTTGTTATTTCACTAACACTTTGTGGGTTATTACATTCAATAGTTACACCTGAAACACCTGTAAAATCTTCTCCAGAGCCATGACTTTCATTCTCACTTTCCATGTGTGTGTAGTCGCTCAGTCGTGTCCAACTCTTTGAGACCCCATGGACTGTAGCCCACCAGGCTCCCCTGTCCATGGGATTCTCCAGACAAGAATACTGGAGTGGGTTGCCATTTCCTTCTCCAGGGGACCTTCCCGACCCAGGGATCGAACCTGGGTCTTCCGCATCACAGGCAGATGCTTTACCCTCTGAGCCACCAGGGAAGCCCCTCACTTTCCATACTAGAATCAATCACTAGGTTTTTTTGTCTTTTTGTTGGTCTAATATTCACATTATCTGAATCAGAACTAATTCTGAAGAGCTGTTGGAGACACTAGTATATGTGTTGCTGAGACAGAGAAAGAATCTACATAAAATTCATCAAAAATTTCTTCTTTACTCAAAACTTTTCAATTCATCACTTTTGAAAATTTTACAGTAATAAATTTGTGTTTATAATGTACATAAGGTTGGAAGAAAAACCTAACAGACCAAAATGTGAATAATAGCACCAATCATAAGTCATATAATGAATCCTTGATCAATTTTAAGCTCTAATGACTTCGCGCATTAGCAATATTAATTGCTTCACTCTCTAAACATGTACTGATACATCTCCCGTCAGTAATGTAACTTGGTCCTTGGAGCAAAAACATTGCTGTGACATGGTACCCTACGAATTTGGACCTAGTGTGATAGGGGGTTGGCTTCGGGATCTTTGGAGCTCTCAGCCAGCCAGCTAACTGGTCCTCCCATGACTCTCATAAGGATGCCTGCTCATATGTTATTGGATTGCATATTTGGACCCCATTTCAAAGGATATAACAGGGGTTTACTATCTTATTGGTATCCTTAGCTTACAGTTGGGGAGACTAAGGTTCAGAGGGTTTAAGCAGCTTTTCCAAGTTTACAGAGCCACAGAGCAGGAGGCCTGCTGAGTCGGTGCGGCTTCTGAGCCCACATTTGCCACCACTGGGGTACAGCCTGAGGTTTGTGAAAGGTATCTAGGGATACAGTTGCTGCCTAAGGGTTGGGAGGCCACAGCCCTGACCTTGGCCTCATTACAGATACACTGTGTTTCAGCCCTGCGTTCTGCTTCTCCCCAGGTGCGTGAGGGTGGAGGGAACCAGATGCCCACAAGCCCTGAGCTGGCGCAGGGAGGGGCCTCCACTTTGAACTCAGGGTTCAAGTTATATCTCAGAATGAGTTTTATGAACTGGAGGGGTTATTTTAAACCTAACTCCAGGCATCAACCACAAATGTTGTCTTATGTTCCCTGTTTCTGAATTAGAGTCTTTCTTTCCTAAAGTGCCACAAAAGACATAGGTTTTACTTGGTAAAGTGATTTCTGTAGCTGTCATAGAAGATCAGCAATAAATATACCAACACAGCCTTGAATCCTCTATCTGCACTTGACTTTGGGGAATCCCAGACTGGAAAAATTCTAAATGCCTTTAGTCAGAAATACAGAGCTTGAATGTTTATGGTCTGAAACTTTTGGGCCTAGGTCTAAGGCCATCTCTGGCCTGGTTACACCACTTGCTAAAATCTAACTTGAAGTTTGATTTGAAAAAGAAAACACACAAATTAGACTTTATTGGCACCATAATAAAGCAATGTGGCAATATTTAATATAACCTTAAAATCTTCATAAGCCTTTGTCTAATTATCCTATAAGTAGGGAGGAGGCATTTATATTCTATCTATCCATCCATCCATCATCTACATATCTGTTATCTATCTACCTTGCTAAGGAATAATATTCTAGTTAAACGTAGTTAAAAGTAGTCAAACAAGAATATATATAATAGAACATAAAAATGCTCCTTACTTCAATTCTACTACCCATAAAATCAATCAGTGTCTTTCCCCAGTTTTATTGAGGTATATATGGCACCCCACTCCAGTACTCTTGCGTGGAGAATCCCATGGTCGGAGGAGCCTGGTGGGCTGCAGTCCATGGGGTCTCGAGGAGTTGGACACGACTGAGCGACGTCACTTTCACTTTTCACTTTCCTGCATTGGAGAAGGAAATGGCAACCCACTCCAGTGTTCTTGCCTGGAGAATCCCAGGGACGGTGGAGCCTGGTGGGCTGCCGTCTATGGGGTCGCACAGAGTCGGACAAGACTGAAGTGACTTAGCAGCAGCAGCAGCATACAAAGTTGTATGTATCAGATCAGATCAGATCAGTCACTCAGTCGTGTTCGACTCTCCGCGACCCCATGAATCACAGCACGCCAGGCTTCCCTGTCCATCACCGACTCCCGGAGTTCACTAAGATTCATGTCCATTGAGTCAGTGATGCCATCCAGCCATCTCATCCTCTGTCGTCCCCTTCTCCTCTTGCCCCCAATCCCTCCCAGCGTCAGAGTCTTTTCCAATGAGTCAACTCTTCGAATGAGGTGGCCAAAGTACTGGAGTTTCAGCTTTAGCATCATTCCTTCCAAAGAACACCCAGGGCTGATCTCCTTCAGAATGGACTGGTTGGACCTCCTTGCAGTCCAAGGGACTCTCAAGAGTCTTCTCCAACACCACAGTTCAAAAGCATCAATTCTTCGGTGCTCAGCCTTCTTCACAGTCCAACTCTCACATCCATACATGACCACTGGAAAAACCATAGCCTTGACTAGATGGACCTTTGTTGGCAAAGTAATGTCTCTGCTTTTGAATATGCTGTCTAGGTTGGTCATAACTTTCCTTCCAAGGAGTAAGCGTCTTGTAATTTCATGGCTGCAGTCACCATCTGTAGTGATTTTGAAGCCCAGAAAAATAAAGTATGACACTGTTTCCACTGTTTCCCCATCTATTTCCCGTGAAGTGATGGGACTGGATGCCATGATCTTAGTTTCACTCCCCTCTTTCACTTTCATCAAAAGCTTTTGAGTTCCTCTTCACTTTCTGCCATAAGGGTGGTGTCATCTGCATATCTGAGGTTATTGATATTTCTCCCAGCAATCTTGATTCCAGCTTGTGTTTCTTCCAGTCCAGCGTTTCTCATGATGTACTCTGCATATAAGTTAAATAAACAGGGTGACAATATACAGCCTTGACGTACTCCTTTTCCTATTTGGAACCAGTCTGTTGTTCCATGTCCAGTTCTAACTGTTGCTTCCTGACCTGCATACAGATTTCTCAAGAGGCAGATCAGGTGGTCTGGTATTCCCATCTCTTTCAGAATTTCCCACAGTTTATTGTGATCCACCCAGTCAAAGGCTTTGGCATAGTCAGTAAAGCAGAAATAGATGTTTTTCTGGAACTCTCTTGCTTTTTCCATGATCCAGCGGATGTTGGCAATTTGATCTCTGGTTCCTCTGCCTGTTCTAAAACCAGCTTGAACATCAGGAAGTTCATGGTTCACATATTGCTGAAGCCTGGCTTGGAGAATTTTGAGCATTACTTTACTAGCGTGTGAGATGAGTGCAATTGTGCAGTAGTTTGAGCATTCTTTGGCATTGCCTTTCTTTGGGATTGGAATGAAAACGTGATATATAAAAATGTGATATATATATATATATAAAACATATGTAAAATGAACTGATTACCACAATCAAGCCAATTAATTTATCTATCATTTCACACAGTTCTATTTCTGTGTGTGTATGGTAAGAACATTTAAGATATTTCTTAGCAAATTCCAAGTATACAATACAGTATTATCTTTTATTCTGAACTGTGCGATTCTGGGATATGTTTGTGTAAATGGCTGTGTGAATTGAACTTTAATCCCTATGCACTCAAGACATGCTGATTGAATGAGTGAAAAATGCTAATACCATAATTACTCATCTGTAGAAATGTTAATGATTCTAACATGAACCATGAAAATTGGTATATTGACACACCAAAATAAAGTTTGTCTAAGACTCTAATTTGGTGAATGATTTTTATGCTTTTATTGCTCCTTTGCTCATGCACCAGATTTAGTGTATTCTTTGAGATTTGCTCTTTTTTCATAGTAATTTTTTTATTAAAGGAACTTAGAAAAGATTACATAAAACATTTGCTATAAGCCCTAAATCAAAATATAATAGGTCTAAAGATAGCCTATTCAGGTTGAGCATGGTAACATTGATTCTTATTTAGAAAGATGTGGGTTGGTTACTAATATGTTTTTGGCTTATCTGAACTAAGTTGTAATACATCTAAACAATGATATATTCAGAAAGCAAATGCAACATGATGAATTTTTACCTTTGTATTTCAAAGGGTAAAATGGGGTATCTGTTAGGAGAACTACAGTAGCATGTTGAGTTTTGTTCATTCTGTCTCTGGCTTTAGGCTTTGTCTGAATCTAAAAGCTATAGATGATGTTTAGTGGAAAATCTCAACTGTTGTATTCTGGTGTAATAAGCTGTGTGTGTGTGCTAAGTCACTTCAGTCGTGTCTGACTCTTTGCGACCCCTTGGCCTGTAGCCCACCAGGCCCCTCTGTTCATGGGATTCTCCAGGCACGAATGCTGGAGTGGGTTGCCATGCCCTTCTCCAGGGCTGGAACTCATGTCTCTTGCATCTTTTGCATTGGCAGGTGGATTCTTTACCACTAGCACCACCTGGGAATCCCAATAAGCTGAGGAATGAATTTGCAACTGTTCAGAAGCCACAGAGACAACACATATAAACCAAAGTTAATTGGATGGAAAAGACAAGAATCAACAAATATGTATAATATAGACACACAGAGAAATAACCTGAAAATAAAGGAAGCTAGACATAAATAATTAAGGTATTTAAGAAATTAGGTAATGTGAAAGGACTTTGTGTTTATGTACTAAAGATTGGAGAAGGAATACTTCTCCCTAATGACTAAAAGCTCACGAACACAGAGATGTCATATCACTTAAACTACAGAGCTCATCTCCCAGAAACAGTGGAACTATGTTTTATTCACCTTGAGTTTTCTTCCTACAAGACCACACTTGTTCCCTCCACTCATGGGAGGAACAGCTAGTCTTATTACCCTCCAGTGGAAATGAGTTATGAGCCTTTTATCTGGAGTTTACGGGGTGACTTTAACTTCTTTGTAGTTGAATTTCAGTGATGAATGAATGCAGTATCTATTTCATCTTAGTTAATTTTTTTCAAGAATTCCTTTTCCTGTTCTGATTTGTAGGTACCTACAAGATAATAATGGGAAGGATCAAATTACCCTGTTTGGGATCCTGTTAAACACTTTTCCTTTGTCCTGAGACTCTTCAGCATTAATTTCCTGTTTGTCCATGTCAATCCAACTAGAAAAAACAGGCATTTGAGACATTGATAAAAGTTTGGTGTCTTTATGAGATTGCAAGCAAAGCTTGTATTTTGTACCATACTCATCCCTCTTGGCTTAATTTGGCTACGTTTTTCTTTAGGTTTGTAAAATAGATAGTCAGGAGTCTTGTGAATTAGGACTATAGGAACTGAGGTTCCTTGGGCCTCAATTGCAAGTTGAAATGAAGATGCATAAAGATGCAGAAGGTCCTAGCATGGGTACCAGAAACAGCACCATCAGAAGAGGGAGATGTGCTGTGCAAGAAAGATGGATGGCCCTGCGTGTCAGCTGGCTGGCCGACATCACACTTTTTAAAAGCCCTCAAAATGCAAGCTCCTCATTCTTTCAGCTCCTCAAATATAAGGACCCCTTCCCATGAAATATGTCATCCCTTGGCATGGATTCACAATTATTTCTCAATAATTACCTACAGACGATCATATAGAGTTTGTGACTTGCCCAAAGTCACAACAAATATAAGCAATCGTAAATCAGCCTCTTCCTTTGGACATTTCGCTACTTCACTCACACATTCATCATTTGTCAAGTGCCAACTATAGGCATGTGTGGTGCTGCATGCCAGGGATGCAAAGTGGAATGAGGCATGATCCCAAGCCTCCAGAGGCATACAGTGAGTAATAAATATGCAAGTTATTGACTGCATTAGAGTTTTCTCAGTGCTATAATAGAAGTAGGAACAGAATACTACAAGAGCATAAAGACATCACAATCAGGAGTCAAGGAGAATATCCTGGAGAAACCTACATTTAGATTGAATTTTGAAGCACAGCTGGAATTTCTAGTTAAAGAAACCATGAGATGTCCCTGAAACCTGTAAAAAGTGAAGAGACAGGAAAGTGTTCTAGGTGTCTGAGGAACGGCAAACACTTTCGCTGGGCTTGAGCTGTGGGAGCTGAAGGTCAGGATAGCTGTGGAAGCTGAGGGCAGTGCCGGAGGCCAGACCCCCAAAGGCTGGGATGTTCAGCTAGGGGATGCTCCCTTCACTGGGAACAGAGCGTGCAGGTTAAGGAAAGGGTCCACCCTGCCCCTTCCAGAGCATCATGGGGACCCCAGAGCCACAAAGCTCTTCCCTCACCTCATTCAGGGCATTTCCTCGGGGTCTGGGGTCTGACTTTCAAAGTACAGGCAGATCTCTCTCTAAATAGAATTCACAGCCAACTGCTGAGAGAGAGCTCTTCCTCTCAAGCTGAGCTCTGGGGGGGCCACCCTGCCTGCCTGAATTTCCCTTGATTGGTACTCATTTGACTGTATATGAAAAGGGGCAGAGATGCCATCAGGGACATGTAGGAGGTAATGACTCAGTCCCCACCAAACCCTGTCCTCTGAAACAAATACTGTAGCAGGCACATGGTCAGAAAAATCAGTTTTGAGATTCTGAAAACTCAGGTTTTAAATCTGGCACTGCCTGTAACAGATCTCTGAAATTGGCTTCACGTCAGTGAAGCTCTCTGGACATCCGTCCCTTCTGTGTGAAAGAAACTGACTTGCCTCATTAAGTGCATGGATTTTGTTTTCTCAGATGAGACATCTGATTGTTTGTCTACGTCGTCTTTGTACAAGATGCTAGGTAACAAGGAGATAATCTCATGCCAAGATTGGGCTTCAGTTGATTGTGAGTAGGAAGGGATGGGGAGTTCCACAGAATAATGTTGTTGTTTAGTTGCTAAGTCATGTCTGACTCTTTTGCACCCAATGGACTGTAGCCCACTGGGCTCCTCCGTCTGTGGGATCTCCCAGGCTAGAGTACTGGAGTGGGTTGCCATTTCCCTCTCCAGGGCATCTTCCCAACCCAGAGATCAAACCCACATCTCCTTCAAGGGCAGGTGGGTTCTTTACATCTGAGCCACCAGGGAAGCCCACAGAATAATAGGAACTTAGTAAAGTCAGAGTTCTCTGAAAGGTTCAGAATCCCTGGTTTTAGCTCTTAAATATGGAACTCCTTAAAAAATGTTCTCAAGTTATGTCATGAAAAATGTTCTCTCCAAAGGTGAAAGGAGCCATTCATTGCTTAATAAACTGGATCATCTTCCTTCTTAAAAAAATATTCTATGGCATATAAATGGAGACATTTACACCATCACAGAGAAAAATTTACAGACATGCATGCATCATTTGAAGATGCCTAATCCCTGGAAATAATAAATCAGAGAGATTTTGATTCACTTATGAGGAAATATTTTTAAAAGAAACTTTTGATAACAGGTGAATTTTTCTGTTTTATTAGCTACTTCTTATCACTCATGGCGTTGCTGCTTGGACAATTTGGAGTTATCTGAAATGAACTGGAGAAAGGATGTTATTTTCAGTTATGAATTAAGACTTTGAATAAATAACTGAACAGATTTTTTTTTTCTTTTTAGTGGGAGGCTTTAAAGAGATTCTGAAATGCCAGATAAAAATAGCCTTTCATAGAAAGGTGAGGTAAATATAATGTGACACAGTGAAAAGAATAGACTTGAAGCAGAGAGGCTACAATATAAACACGAAGGCTCTGGTGTTCTTTATTTCCAAGACCCTGGGCAAACCTTTGAGCTTTTCCCTCTGTCCTGAACTACCAGTATGTGTTGAAGAACACATTGAGTTAAGATATAAAATATTTAGCCAGTGCAGGTGCCAATGACCCCTCGATGTCCCATTCATGTCATAGGACAGGAATATGAAGAGAGAATTCCCTTGAGTTTTTCTCTCATTTACATCCTGAATAGCCACCAAACAGTCACTTGCCTTAAACATTTTATTGCACAAGATAAAAGTTTCCCAAACTTTTTAATACCATAACCCATTCCTTGAATAAATGATCCTAAGAATTTCCTTATGAATTAAAAATAATCATTTTGACATTACTGTCTGGGGCAAAATATAATGAAGTAACAAGACAATTTTTTTACTATTTCCCGTTTAACTAATGATGTACCCTGTTCAGTTACCTCAAAGTTGAAAAATTTTTAAGTGTATAGAAAATATGAAAATATAGTAATAGCTTGACCAAAATAGATTTCATATTATAATAGGTTTCTTAAGACTAAATTCTACAATTTTCACAAGTTGTTACTAAACAACAATTTTTTTACTATTTCCCGTTTAACTAATGATGTACCCTGTTCAGTTACCTCAAAGTTGAAAAATTTTTAAGTGTATAGAAAATATGAAAATATAGTAATAGCTTGACCAAAATAGATTTCATATTATAATAGGTTTCTTAAGACTAAATTCTACAATTTTCACAAGTTGTTACTAAACGACAAGTTAAGGGACATGTTTTAGGTTGTGAGCTTTTTAACTTGTAAATGCACATGTAGCTTTTGATTCCTTACAAATGAGGATCCAAATTGGAAATATATCAACCTGCATTGTTTCTTCTTGCAGTTGACTATGAACCAGTAGATCCATCTTGGAACCAGTAGAGCCGTCTTGATATATTAATATTATGGAAGATGAAAGCAAATTGTATCTCAGCAGCAATACTGATTCCATATGCTTCCTGCCATGTAAATAAGCTCCTTCATGGATACAAATAATCAGTTACATGGCTAGAAATGAAAGCAATTTATACATCTATCAAGGTCAAAACCACACACACACACATGGGCTTGAAGTGTTCAGTTTATGGCAACAACTACTATAGCTCGAACCCTGCGCCTTTGTCCTATCCTTTCAACTGTTCTGTCCTACTCAGTAACTTGTTATGATCTTGCATGGTTTAAGGTTAAAAAGCGTGTTTAAAGCATTACTTTATTTATTGATTTTTAATAATTAGATATTACTATGGATCCCAATATTGTGTTAATTTCTGCTGTACATCACAGTGATTCAGTTACATATCTATCTATCTATATACATATATACACATATATATTCTTTTCCATTATAGTTTATACATTGATAGATTCTTACCATGTTGGGAGAGAGTGCACTGTGGGATTCTTTTAATCACCGTTTCATATTCTTCTGTTGAGTTCTAGATAGGTCAATAAATAATATGCTAGCCATTCTGGGCCCTTTGATTAAAATGTGTCATGAATCAAAGTTTATGATTGATCTAGTATAGGCTTTCATGCATTGGAGAAGGAAATGGCAACCCACTCCAGTGTTCTTGCCTGGAGAATCCCAGGGACGGGGGAGCCTGGTGGCTGCCGTCTATGGCGTCACACAGAATCGGACACGACTGAAGTGACTTAGCAGCAGCAGCATCATGGATCCCAATAGCGGTTTCAATTATAAGATTATCCAGGAACACACGATAAACCATGGAGTTTGCAGTGAGAAACCAAGTTTACAGTGATTTTGCCAGGTACCATCACTGGTGTTTTATAGCATTTTCCACAGGACATTCCATTTGTGAAGAGTTCTTCTTCCGTTTCCTCTTTTCTTTCCTTCCTTCCCTTCTTTCTTGCCTCCTTTCTTCGAGTCAAGCAATATTTACTGTATCCTCACCAAGAGCCAGACATCATATAAGGCACCAGGGAAATGAGAAGTTAGATTTTCTAATCCTGGGAAAATGTTTCCTGTTTCTTTGCTTTTAATTTACCCAGGAGTTGTCTTTATTTACATATAAATATATGAATTCTAATTAAACTATAATCACGTTGGGTACTTTACAATGCAATAATATTTTGAAAATTTAATTAATGTAAGTTAAGCCTCCACATGCCATAGACATAATCAGAAAGTTCATTCTTTAAAACATAAAAATAAAAGACAACAGCAATAATGAAAGTTCGTTCTTTAACATTCAGATAGATCTAGTGAATTTAAGAGGTACATTTTATGAGTAGAAAGTCTGAGTCTTTCAATGTCTTGATTACAATTCTCTTAAACCACCTTGTCCAAATCAAGGCAGTTCCCTTGTTAATAAGTTTTCATATGTGGGCAAAAATGGCCATCCTCTAGCCACTGGTCTTTGTATTTCAGGAAATATGTCACGTAAGGAAGTCCCACTCTACGCAAAGGATTTATAGATAGTTCCTTGGAGTTAATTTTCATGGACATTAGAAAGGACTTACATCTCAAGCCAGGCAGAGGGTTTATAAATGATTGCCATAAGCTTTTTAGCGACTTAAGTTAAGTAGAGTAGCACTCCTCTGGCCCTGAATGAAGAGTGTGTAGAATTGTTGGGGCTACTTGGAACTCTGGAGCAGCCCATTGTTCAAAGATTATGTTTTTGATGTTTCTTGCTAAAAGTCATTCATTCTTCTAATAGGTGTTATTTAAGAGCATACACTGTGCCAAGAAGTGGACTTGGCATTGCTATGGAAACCATCCAATTCTAATTTTTCAGAACCACACAGGAGTTGGTACTGGTAGGTCAAGAAGGACTGACACTCAGACTGGATGTCACTTATGAAATATCTGATTTTCAATGTGCAAATATTTTATACACACACACACACACACATAGGTGAATCCACGTGTGTGTGTGTGTGTATTCATATTCACCTACTTGTGTGCGCTCAGTCATGTCCAACTCTTTGCAGCCCCATGGACTAACCCGCCAGGCTCCTCTGTCCATAGAATTTTCCAGGCAAAAATAGTGGAGTAGGTTGCCATTTCCTACTCCAAGGGATCTTCCCAACCCAGGGCTCAAACCTGAGTCTCTTATGTCTCTTGCATTGGCAGGCAGATTCTTTACCACTAGCACCACCTGAGAATCCCATATTCACCTATATATGGGTCAAAATGATGATCAAATAGCAGATGTACAATTGATATAGATATAGAAATTATTTTTATAAATAAATATACTTCAGTTTATTTTTTGACGTAAAGTTGATTCTTTGTAATATGTATGTGTGACACAATGGAATTTACAATAATTGCAGAATTATCTGTAATTACCATTGTGAAGAAGTCAAAACTACAGTAGCTCATGTTAGTGCCTTGATCTTTTGAATTTTTGGACAGAGCAGTGTTGATCTTTCGACAAACTAGGGGCTGGGGTAACTGAAAGTTGGAAAACGCTGAGATTTGAATCTTCTGTTTTTCTACGTAGTACTGATCTTTACATGACCTGAAATGTGTGTTTAACTCCAGTGCTGAAGTCAAATCAAGGACAGAAGGAAATGAACGTTGGAGGCCTCTCATAACATGTTTGTTATTTATTGGATCCCTTCTTCCTTTCTCTGCTGAAATGTGCGCCTCTTCTTAGCCGAGTGACTTTGAGATGAAATTTTTTAAGTCACTTTTTAGTGTCTCTTAACATCATTCACACCCTTCCTTGTCATTTCCCCCATGGCTTTAAGCAGAGCAGCAATTTCAGGCATGAAATAAACTTTTGAAGGCATTATGCTGTTGGAGGCATTTTGGAAAAATGTGAATGAAGCCAACAAAATAGCACAGTCGGTCAGAGGTTACCCTTGTTCCAACAGGGTTCTAAGATGGGACTTGTTTTTCTAGGGATTTGCCCGGTCTGTGTGGAAATAATTTTACTGTTAGAAAAAAAAAAAATCAGTATCTTTAACAATATCTAGAGATTTTTTTTTTTATTTTTGTTTTTATTTTTAACTCTGGTCTTCATTAAGAAGACAAACTCAGTGGCATGAGGATGACGTAGATTTTACTGTGTGCTGAACTTAAATGCACTCACTTCTATAAAGCGTGTCATGAATGCTGCCTCCACCCTCTCATTGCCTCTGGGAGGCCTAGTTGGAAGCATTACTCACTGATGCTGAGCAAACAGCGTTTTGTTCTGGTCTGGGTTCTTTCTTCCTCTTCAGCCTCTCCTCCTTTTCAGCACCATTCTAGTGAATTTTTTATACAGTGAATAACTTTTCAAAACCTAAATGGCTTGAAGTGAGTTACTAGTAGGAGATGAACATTGGTTTTGGAACCAGTGAAACAGTGGAACTAGTGAGATTAGAACTTAAACTTCTGGTTCCATAGGCCATACTTTATTATTATTATTATTGTTATTTTTTATTTTATATCGGAGTATAATTCATTAAAAATATTGTGTTAGCTTCAGGTGTAGAGCAAAATGATTCGGTTATACGTGTATCCAAAGAATGGATGCTTGTGAGCACCATTTTATTTAAAAATTATTTAATTAATTAATTTATTTTATTGTTGACGGTGCTGGGTCTTCGTTCCTGCATGCGGGCTTTCTCCAGGTGCAGTGGAGGGTGGGCTTCTCCTTGCAGTGGCGTCTCATTTTGCAGAGCACAGGCTCTGTGGCACGCAGGCTCAATAGCTGTGGTGCACGGGGTTAGTTGCTCCGTGGCATGTTGGATCTTCCTAGACCAGGGATTGAACTCCTGTCCCCTGCTTTGGCAGGCAGATTATTAACCCATAAAGGCTCCCAACTATTTATAGCTTGTGCAGAGTTTTGACTCATACGTTTCACTTTGACCTTTAGAGCCAGGTTTTCACATGCAGTTGGTTCTTTTTTGAAACGTTTCATTTGGTCTGGAAGGCTCACTCTTACTGCTGGATAACCTGGAATGGCGGCTGTATTTTTAGCCTTGGAGCGTAGTTCCCCTGTGTTGCCTAGTGGGTGGGTTATTTGGACAGGAAGAGTGGCTTCCTTGCTCTGTTCTCCCGGCATTGTAGGACTCCCTCAGGTTCCCACGAAGCCCCTCACCGGCACTGCAGCTGAATCACTCTCCTTCTAAGATCTTGCTAAATGTAAACAGCTTTCCCCTCTTCCTTCTTGTATTCTCTCTTTTTTCTACTTTCTCGTTCCTTTCCTCTTGTCTTTCCTCGTCTGCCTGCCTGCCTTCTTTCCTTCCTCTCCTTATGTCTTTCATTTCCTTTTTTCTCTCTGTTCTGCTCTTTCTTTTACTTTCATTTCTTATTAATTATGAAAGTGAGATCCCAACTTATGGGAATTTACCCCACCGATCTACTTGCACACAGGTGAAAGGTTGCATACTAGTGATTAGGAACGACAGCATGATTTGTAATCAGAAAAGACGGCAAACAACTCGAAGGCCCATCACCAGAGGACATGTGGAGTAAACAATAAATGTCTGGCTAATGAAACTTTATGCAACTCTAAGAAGGAATCGGAAAGTGCGCTGGAAATATCTGCAAGCCATTTTGTTAAGTGAAAAAAAAAGTGCAGAACACTTCAGATTTTATATTTCCTTTTGTGAAAAAACGTGGTGGTGGGGAATCAGATTCTACTTTTGCTTTTTTATTGTAACTAGTAAACACAGAAAAAATATCTCTGCAGGAAACACAGGAAGCTATGCATAAGTGGCAAGGATGGGTCAGCTGGGGAGTAGTGAGGGGAGATTTCATTATTATACATTTTTGTATTTATTAAAATCTTTGGAACATGTTAGTTAATAACTAATTCCCAAAATAAAATCTAATAATGTAAGCTTCAAAACCGAGGTAAGATTCAGTTGAATGAATCTTACTAATGAGCCACTAATGCTAAAAGAATAATAATAATAACAAATTACCATATCTAGGACACATATCTAAACTCATGGGTGTGCTGCTGGCCTCCTGGTTGCTTATGGCTTGAATCGTGTAAAGTTGCAATTTCTATAGATCAATAAAAAAACTTTAAATATTGGCAACTTCATATATTTGAATAGAATGTTAATCTTAGTTAAAGCGTCCAAAAGCTGCTACCAGATTGCCTGTGCTGTGACGCCCCTAAAGTACGATTTCATTTCTCTCCTGTGCTCTTGACACCCTTGGAGTCTTATTTCATCACTTCTGCTGGGTCACCTGGGTAGGACGGCGAGGAGGGACACTTCCTCTCGGGAATTACGTTCGATCCAAGCTTTACGAACTTTGCACGTAGCTGTAGGTTAAGCCCTCATGATCTACCACCGGGATTATAGCCTTCTTCTGAAAGTCACTCTGAATTTCCGGTTTTCCTGGTGAGGTCTAACGTTCTCACTGCCCCCACATTCGTCTTCCAACAAGTCAGTTTGAATCATGTTTCTCCTGAGTGAATTCATCCTGTATGAGGGCTCTCTAAAGAAATAGAACCAATAGTATTTGGAGCAAAATTCATAAGAAGGATTTATCTATTATAGGAATTAGCCCAAGCAGTTTTGGAGGCCAAGACGTCCTAGAGATGCAGGCAGGCCTGTAGGATGGTTCAGTCCGAATCTGAATACAGAGACTCAGGGGAGCCCATGATGTAATTCCCAGCCAGGGGCGAGACATGGAGGTCAAGTAGAGAGAGAGAGAGAGACTTCCCCCTTTTCCACCTTTTGGTCAATTCTGGACCTAAAGGATGGGATGATGTACACCTACATAGGTGAGGATGGATCTTCTTAGCCTGCTGAATCAGATGCTAATCTCTTCCAGAAACACCTGAACAGACACACCCAGACATGACATTTTACCTATTCTCTGGGCGCTCCTTCTCCATGCAACTTGACCTGTGAAATTAACCATCACACATCCCATCTCTCCTCACTGTTCACAGAATAAATACAGACGCAACTCCTTAGCAAGATGTGCAACTCACCCCCATTCTCACCTCTACCCAACTGATTTCTTTTCACAAACACTCTATACCTGTTCTTTGCCCAGATTGCACTCCCCTGAAGGTCAGACTTTGAGAATGATGTTCTGTTTACCAAAAAGAACCTTTTCCAGCGTCTGTGCCTTTCAGAAATCCACGTGAAGTTTCCACACAAATAAATCTTCTCTCTGTAGCTCTGATCCCAGCCATCCAAATTTAATTTTCTCCTATTTATATTTCCATGGCCCTGCATACCTACCCCTACTGGAAAGGGGCTTACTAGAGTGTATTCCAGATATTTGTTCATGCTGTCCTGCTACTGACCAGTGAGGTTTTGACATCAGAGACCCAGGTCCTAGTTCAGCCCACACCTGCTCTGCTCAGGCCAGCGTCTGGTCTGTGGTTTTACGCTTAGTAAATATCAGCATGTTTAGCAATGCTTTAGCCTTTCTCCAGGACTCCCTTTCTGTAAGGAAAAAGTGTTTTTTTTTTTTTAATCGTTTTAAAAAAGATGGAGACTGATGTTCTGAATGATCTTTGGTGTGAGGAAAGGGCCTTTCCACCATGGCCTGAAGGTTCAAAGTCCAAACACTCCCATTCTTTGCTATTTGCAATAAGGTCAAGATTTAGTCTTGAATGTCATCTATAATCTCTGTTTGATCATCTCTTTTGCTTCATATTTGTGATGATTTTGATGATGATGAAAGCAGTGAAGTCATATGAACTGTGTTGAGTCTTCTTGGTAATTATGCCTTTTTGTCAACTGATTACTCTTGTAGTTTTGAAGGCCTGTGTTAATATTGTAAAAACGCAACTATTTCAAGACCATAAACAGAACTGAGTGTTCACCAAAAACTAAATCTAAAAATTCTGAGTGAAGAATAAATGAGAGGTTTTCTTCCTCCTACTTCTCTCCCTCTTCCTTTTCCTTCCTTTTCTGTTACTTAATATTATTGTTATTATTGTTATTTTCTCTAATCTGGAAAAATAATAGCTTGTTAGCCTAGCCTGTCTAAGTGGGACTTTTACCTTTGTTAAAAAAAAAGAAAAAGAAAAAAAAAACGTTAAGTAGCCCCTTTCCTAGGATGTGAATTCCTTGTTAGTGTGTGGCTCCTATTGATTGCACAGGTATATTACTACATGATACTCAGGGTTGGAGAGTTTTACTGCGAGAGACTGTTCTGGTCATTGTATCTTTTTCTCACCGAAGGACTGGTTGGGTTCCCTGTTTTGTAGCTCATAATATTAATAAAAGCAAATATTTGTGTGTAACTCACTATTGCCTTTGCAGTTAGTCAGGATTAGCACAAAAGAACTATCATTCATCACTTGAGAGTGTTTTTTAGAGGATGAGAGAAAGTAACATCAGTGCCTCGTATCGGCTGATCCTGCTCCTGACACTAGTTGTGTCCTTATTTACATTTTGCACACTGTTCACTGAACCCAGGGTAGGCAAGTGCAAGGTAAGAGGCTGGAAGAAAACACGACGAGCCATAGGAACTGCAGACACGTTTATTCTCTCCTGGTGGGCACAGCAGCCGTAGCAGCAGACATAACATAACACAGCATAACCGCACACAGCCTTTCCGGGCTTTTCCAGGTGAAGCTTCTGTAGGCGTAGGGCACGAAGTAGCCCACAACCATGCGGTACCTCGTGGCACGCATGCGCAGTGCTGTAAGCAAGCGCAGCCGTTACACAATCATGCACAGTCGCTGCTTACAGAACATGGGGCGGGAGGGGTAAGAGCTGGGGTGAGAGAGCATGACTGGGGCCATCTTGTTAACTTCCCTACATCCCTGCATCTTGGCTTTTGGGTGCTCTCCTACTTTTTTAATCAATAAATGATTACTGATGAACAAAGAAAGAAGGGAGAAAGGCATCGATATGCAGTGTGCTGGCTTGGTGGGCTCTACTCGGATATGGTCTATTATAGCATCAGTATGTCTCACCCGTGTCCCTTACCCTGCAAGTGCACTTCAGTGGTTTTCACAGTGCCTCTTCAGGTAAACCATGAGCACATTCAAATAGTTTCATTGTACTATGACGTCTTTGGCTTATTGTCATAAGGTTTTTAAATGAGCAATTTTCTTTTTATCAAAATCAGGTGTATATGAAAGTCGGCATGCCTTTGTTGAAAAGTCTGCAAGAAAAGCAAGATCCTGATGGTTTGTTAGAAGTAGTTACAGGGATTACCCTGGATGTGAATAAGTGGAAATGAAAATATAATAAGTTTGACAAAAAATGGATATTTGGTATTATACTATTCTTTTGAAAGTCTCTCACCCCCCACCACTCAATTAGGACTGATGTGTTGCTTTCCACAGATTCCATGCAGTAGTTAGGTGAGTTAAGAACTCTGGAATCTGTCTTCCTTCCGCTCAACCTCTAGGGAAGTGGACTCCCAGCTAGTGCTAGCAGTGTGCCCACTGACTGGAAAGTACTCTCCCCCTCCCTCACTTGTTAGCATCTCTATCCTTCTCATTTCAGCCGAGTCTCCGGTGCATCTGCAAGCCTTCCCTGCCCTCTTTGGCTTGGGCAGCTTCTCCAGCGTGGAGCTCAGAGCACTGCTTCCTTCCTAGCACTTGTCACAGCTGCAAGTTCACAGCTTCAAGTTCACACTCATTTACATGATTATTTGATTCCTCACTAGTCTGAAGCCTGTGAAGCTGAGGACAGTCTTCAACTGCTCATCATATCATCAG